>NW_024503568.1:618251-1184899 GCF_017590055.1 Onychostruthus taczanowskii | reverse complement strand
CCCCCACCCCACCCCATCTGAGAGAATCTCTCAAACACTGACTGAGAAAACAAGACCAAAGAATTGAGTGGGCCCTTTCTGGAACCTGGAATTTTCAGATTTTATCTGCCACTGTTTCCCATTTTACTTTTCATGTTTCCTGAGCAGACTTCTTACAGAAAATCACCAAGAAGACAGAGAAGCCATTTTTGTCCATCAGCCTATCCTTTCTCATTTCAGCTTCACAAGTCAGAAAGTGATGACTGGAACATCAGGAACCAGTGCAGCCTAATCCAGCCACTTGACTGGTCTAAGATCCCTTACTAGTTTTTCTTTTGGATAAATGGGAATCTTTCTGATTAATTGAAATGCAATGACACCATGCAAGATGTGGAAAGAAAACAAATGAAAAAGCACATTTGTAGTAATTAATTTATTTGGTATTTAGAGACAATGTGCAGACTAATATATAGTCTGAGCTAAAATTAAGCAGGGACATAAAAGGTGATGGAACAAGACTCTGAAGTTAATTGCAAAGTAAAGTTAAGGAAAAAAGTGAGTTTTCTGAAATAGAGAAGCTACTGAGAAATGATACAGAAAAACTGAAGTACAATTTGCGGGTTTTGTCCTGGTTTTCACAGGTATTGTGTGATCTCACACCTCTGCATTAACTAATGTAATTTGGTGAAGAAGTGGAAACCAAATAATGCAGTAGAAACAGGGTAAGTATTACTGACAGAAATTGAAAGATGGTGGAGATGGATAGCACTCATCCAAGGCCACTGGAAGAGCTGGCTTCAGAGATTGCAATGCTGCAGTCTCTGAAAAAAATCACTGTGGTTATCAGGGAAATCCCTTGCAACCAAAAATGGCCAACACTACATCTATCTTTAGCAAAAAATGAAAGGAGGACTTGGGGAATTTTGGGGCCTATCCATCGCTGTAAAGACTGTGAAGCATGCCTCTTTGGAATCCATCTTCAAACACATGAAAGCATTTAGGAATAACTAGTTCAGACTTGAGCAGCTTGATTGCCTGCTGTTATGAGATGGCATGTTGAGCAGGCAAGAGGAAAACAATGGATACCCGGTGGTCAGGATGACTTTTGGCACTGTCCCCAAAAGGATTCTCTTTGAACGTGAGGAAGTATGGACTGAAAGAACAGTTTGTTAAATGCATTGCAGATTGGTTCTACCACCACAGTAAAAGTGTAGTAGAATCAGTGCTTTGGGTTCCAGCTGGTAATAAGCAAAGTACCTTATGGCTTAGTACTGGGACTGATAATGTTCAGCATTTCCATCAGCAGCTTAGATGGTGACACAGAATATGTCCTCAGGTAAATCTGCAGATATTACTACTACGGAAGAATGATTGACATGAAGAGTTGGAAAACTTTAATTCAAAGGATTCTTGAGAACTGGGTCAACATAAGCATCATGAGGATCCCGAATCTGGGTCAGAACAACCTCATGTGCCCATACAGCTTGGGAAATAACAAGGTTGTGATGCACTACAGGTGGAATGTAAACCGGTATTGCAAACTGCAAAGAAGGTAGACCATGTATTGGACCATGTTAGGCAGGGCATGGGAGCAACCTAGTAACCTGCAATTACTAGAAGGGGAGACAAAAAGATGATGAAAACATAAATTTTGGCAGACAGGTACTGCAACGCTGAAACAGACTGCCCAAAGAGAAGGGATGGGGAATTTTCAACTGTGAGCTTCCTAGGCAGGGTAGCACTAAGATATGTCTTACCTGAACTAGTGCTAGCTAGCAAAAGTCAACTTTTTGTGGGAGAGACCTTCAAATATCCCCTGCAAAGAGCATTTCTGATTCTGATTCTTGGAATCTGAAGTTCTGAACCCCACTGTCTTTTTCCTTTGAAAGGGCACACTTCTTCCCCACAGGAGTATAAGGAATGTCTTCTTATCTTCAGTTTCTGAAAAAGTTTCCACAGAAAAGTTTATTTAGGTTACAATAAAAGCTCTTGAATTTATTTGTGTTCATGGCATCTGAGAAAATACACATGAAGTACAGCAGAATATTTTGATGCAATAGGTCTGATCTTTTTAGTACCAAAAAAGCAAACCACTTGTTTCTGTTCATAGATATCCATACCGACACAGTACCACCCACGTCAAGTATGATGAGAACTTGAGTCATAGAGTGATTTGCTGGTTTATGGCTTTGGTTCTTTGAAATGAAGTATTGGATGCGCTGGGGCTGTGTAGAATACTCGCTACACACACTCAAGCAGCAACAACAACAAACAGTCAGTTAAACTATTACTATCTAAAAAACTAATTTGGAAGATTAGTCTTTTAATATCTTACTACCAAAACTATTCAGGCAAACAGAGTATAATTTCAGTGTTCAGTTTCTTACCTTGGAATTTGTTCCTATTCTGTCTTTTGTAGAGAACAGAGAATAAACACCTGGAATGCTACATTAAAATAAAACATCGGCAAAGAATTGTCTTAATGATTAAAAAATATGTTACCGAAACACAGAGTAAAAACTCACTAAATTGTACTGTACAGGCAAAGATATTGCATGTCATATATTTTTCTCTCAACTTCTATTGCACGGAATTCCAGACTGAACTGTAGTTTTTACAATATGCAGAGTACTTCACATGTGTGCAGCTTGGATTTCACAGGACTGTAAATAATTTTAACTGTTTGCATTTGTTGTTAGTTTTAATCTTTTAGATGCATGAGCTCTTAAATTTTTATCAGATTTTCAAAAAACTTTGATACAGGATAATGCATCTTAAAAAATTGCATGCCTTTACTGTAAGTCTGAGAAGAATTTATATCCCTAAGGCTTTCCTCGAGGATATCTTCTGACATCAAAAAGGTAAAATTAAAAATAGATTCTATTTCTTTCAGATGTCTATTTAATTTTTTTTTTCTTCCAAACACTGTAATTTAATTTTAAAGTTCACTTTGAAAATAAACAATAAATGAATGTGTTTTTAGAGAAAATGCTTTCTCTTTACTCAAAATGAAAGCAGACGTCTGGTTTCTAAATTATTATCTTTTAATTGTCTACCTAATCACTAGGTTCGGTGAATTTAGAAATGGCATTTATTTGCCTATCAGAAAAACACATTACTAGCAGAAACCTCTCTTTTTATGCATGTATATGCATACAACTTGTTCTGTTTTATTTTTCATATGTACCCATTTGCATCCACGTACCAAGTTTTACATTTAAAATGTTGCAAATGCAACAAACATTGCCTAGTGCTTGCTGTTTTATTTAATAGCAAAACCAGTTTATTCCGCCAATGAGCTTGTGTTTGTAGAAGTAAATATATAACATTCATTAGAGCTCTATTCCTTCTGCTCCTTGCTATCATTCACAGTCTATTGATATAAAGCAAGTTCTATCTATCCTTCCACCCAGATGGTTGACGTTACATGTGATTGCATGAAAGCCCTGATATGAAATGCCTATGGCTTACTGGATTACCCTCTCCCCACATGTTTCAAATTAATAATAAAAAAGAAAGAAAAAAAGAACCAGTGCAATCTCACCACAAAAGAACAAGAGTTTATTGTATAACAGGATTGCAGATGTGGAAAGGTGCTCATAATAAGGCTACACTATTTTTGTTTCATTGTGCATCTGGAATGCCAAAGGATCTTTAAAGCACTAGGAGGTCATATGAGACAGTCTTGGCTTTTTGATTAACTTAATATTCAGAGAAATGATTCATTTTCTGTAAATTCTGTGCCATTCATCATCATATTGTCATTTATGTAATCACAAAATGATTTACAAAGTCAAGATTTTTTTCTAATTTGTGAAACAATTTTAAGACATCAAAGACTTTCAGATATAAACATCAAAGAGCAGCCCAAATCAGAGATTTCTGGCTAAGACAGTTTAGTTCATTTAATATCCTCTAGTTTTCTAAAGATTAAATTACAGCACATAAAATTCTTGGAATCTGTCTTAGGAAGCTGTACTGTATATTTATTATTTATTACAGTATGGCTTTTTTTTTTTTTCTTGATGGGGCAAAGGACTGTGGTAAAGAGGATGCCATCTTTTCAATTTATCAAACTAGCAGCAAATTCTTATGAAATATTAGACGTACAATGATCTAATCCTACTGGGAATGGAGAGATGTGTTAACTGAGGAAATATTTGCACATGAGCTCAGGATGAAATGCAGTTCTCTTAATCAGCCTGTTACAGAGGGATGCTTATATGAATTTAATAAGAATGTTCTGGGGAAAGGTAGGACAAAACAAGAATAAAATTACTTCTTTACAGGAGGAACAATATCACTTGCTAGAGCTAATGAAAACAGTAGGTCAGGTTTGTAGTACTGGCTAAGGAAGTAATTTGAAATGATTTCCATTATTTCCAAAATTTACAACAGGGTGACACTATAGAAGCCAGTCATATGGATACCAGGCATTGCAGGTGACTGGCACAGATGCAAGTCCTGGCCAGAGAATTTAGAAAGCACAGCACTGTAAATTCATCTAGTCAAGACCAATCATAAGGGACACATGAAAGTTTTTATCGTGCACAACCAAGAGTAGAAGCACATATAGTCACATTCATTATCCACCTCAGAAAGACAGGATGCGATCAGTTGCCTTCAAGTAAGCAAGGCAAATTGAAATGTGTGCTTGGTTTACCAAATATCAGGGGAGATCTTGCCAGAGGGAACAGCTACATGAAGTACAAACTCTCTATAGAATCTGTTGCTATAGACTGAATAATTAAACTTCTAAATGATTGTCCTTGAAAAGCATGCAACCACCCTTTCAAAAGTAAACTGCTCACTAGATTAACTGAGTTTCTGGGAATATAACCTCATATTACCATAAAACAAGGTTTTGCCCAGCTGGATTTCTATTCTGATGCTCATAACAAGCTGGGTTATGTTCAAGACAATTCAGGAACTCAAGCAAAAAAATGCATGGTTTCTAAAGAAAAGCCCCATAGATCTTTCATATTTACCTTCTGTGATGTGAAGATAATAAGATTACATGTAGTATAGTCACATAACACCTTGAATGCAGAATTGTTGTTCAAGATAAAACTTGAGGAAAAAAAAAATTCTATAAACAGGAAGAAGCACTTGACTTTTTACCAAGATTTTATCTTTCAGGTATTTCAGTACAAATTCTAAAAGGTATTTCTGTGTATAACCAATGAAGTTTAGTTATATTCCCTTTGCTGATATCTGTGGAAATTTTTTTAGACAAGTCCTTTGTAAGAAACCTCTGTTGGTCTCGTGTGAGAATGTGAGAAGAAGACAAGGGGGACCATGTACCATGCTGATATAGCTCCACTGCCAGAATGAAAGAGATCCTGCACATCTGTTCTTATTCCTAGTCAATATTTTATGGTCACATAGACTGCTGATGAAGGCTTATGCCTAACTACTCAAAGCAAAGAGAAAGCAAACTGGTATGTGTGAGAGAGAGACACTGCCTCCTCTTCTGTACAGTTAAAACCCATCCTCGACAAATATAGTTAACATATTTAGGTTGAGAATTTCTCTGACTCTAGTTCCTTAGCATATTTGTGAGGTGCTCATCATGATGCACTGCACAGAGTAGGTAATTTAAATTCAGGTATGAAAGAACTTCTGTCAATGGCTTGCATTGGTGTAGCTTTGCTTGAGTCCAGGTTAGAAGAGTCCTCTGGGATAGGACGTAGGGGAGGAATGGGACAAAGACTCCTCTCAGCCTCCATCAGGATTGGATTAAACCCAGGAAAGATAACCAGAGCTGTAGAAATTTTAGGGCTGATCACAAGAAGCAGTCAAGGAGGAAGCCTAGGGAAATACTTGATTTCACCAGGGTTTTGAAATTGAATTCTAACTTAGGTAGGGGCTGGGATTTTCCTTTCATTGCTACCACCTAACTTACAAAGAAGCTAGAGACCTTGATATCTAATTTAGCTAAGAAAATTTTGGAGATAGGGTTACCATTTCCTAGGATTCTAATAAATTCTTGTCCTATTGTTAAAATGGGGTGTTTTGCTGACTGATTTCTTCTGTTTGACTATGCTTCTCTGTTTGCATGTACTTGGATGAGTTGTATATCTGCTGAAAGAGTTGTGACTCTGTGAGGATTCTTTGAAAAAATTGTTATAATTGTGGTGGACTGAAATTTTGTAAAAAGTTTGGTTGCATTCAGAAAGGACGTACAGACTTTTTAAAAACCAACATTTTGATCACAGTGCTATTTGTCATTCCTCAGAATATTACCCAAGAACAGCAAGCTTTAATAGGCTTTATGTTTCCTGAGACAAAGGCCATTTTTTAAGTGTTTTGTTCAGTGCCTCCATGCAGTTAGGCTCCCATTCTGCCTTCAAGCATGGATAAAATAAAAATGCTACATTAAAACCCATGTCATATTTGCCCCACTCCAACGAATAAGAGAAGTATGATTTTAGGATTAACAGCCAACTCTTTCCACCACCCAGCAGCATTCCCAGAGGAGGCATAGCACCTGTAGTTCTCTTTTGCTCTCCACACATACACACATTCTACTCTTACCCTGCAGGTATCCCTCCTTTCTTTAGGTCCCCTACAAGTGCCACCTGCTCCCCTACACTACCAGTTTCTCCTAAGTAGCAGCAGTCTACCCCACTCAGATATACTTGACATCTCTGTCCTTTCCCTTAGCCCTAGCTATTAGCACCCTTGTCCTTGCCTGTTGATGCTTTTCCTTACTATATAAATTATTTCATTAATTCCTCCTCATAGTCAAATGGACACTGATTTCTATATGCTCCTGTCCAACTTACCATTTAGGAACACTTGCTGATGTATTCTGCAAGATTTCTTTTTATTTTAGATTCTAATTTATTGTCCTATACAGATGCAGTGGCATTCCTTCTCAGCTGGATCAGCAGTCACTGACAAGCGGATGGCTTTGCCTAATAATACTGATGTAGCTAATAAAAATGTTGTATTTGGAGAATATAGATTTAAAAACTTTGGTTTGACATTTCTTGCCTTAAAAGTGGGTAGTATTATGTTCATATGTTTATAATTTTAAATATTAGCAGTTCCAGTTCTTTTTAAACAATTTGAAGACGTTTCCATCTGCTGTATCCTTTCCTATGAAATGCACGGGTAGTGAGTCTTCTGAGACTGTGGTATCAGTGTTGCTGTTTCACTGAGTAAGCAGAGCAGCAATGACTTCCTCAGTGCTCAAGATTAATCCAATCCCTAATTTTTACTTAAAAAGGCTTGGGTGCAAAGAGAATTTGGACTTTGGCAGAACTTAGCCATATGATTTTGTTCTGGCTTCTCTTTTTCAACCCCAAATTAAATATTTAATTTGCCTGATCAGCCAGAAAATGTTACAAAATTTTGGTTTTAACTTAAACCACCCATATGGATTTTTTATGGGTCCCCAGTCAGCAAGCTAAAGAGGAATAACTATTATTTATAAGACATAACACATTGTGTCATCTCAAATAGGCAGTGTATAATGCTTCACTAATAACATTGGTTATGTAGTCCCTGAATGGTTGTCTCAGGAGATTTATTTCAAAGGTCTATGAAAAGAGTTTTGACATATGAATCGCTGATATGGTTGTTTGGACCTTTCATGATATCTTTGTGGAGGATGAGAGCAAAAAATTTCTAGGAATAGGTGCTGTGGCAAGTCATGATCTCTTCTGTTGCTACAAATGAGCTGACCCCAAGAGGAGAGCCACAGGGTGAATGGAGATTCGCAAAACAACATCTGTCTAATAGAATGGCAGGTCTGAAACCCTGAGGGCTGAAGGGCCAAGGTTGTTCATTCTATGTCAGGGTTTCCCCACACATGCTCCTTTTCCTATGCAGTTCAGTTCCATTTGAAAATGAAGACTATGGTGGCTTGTTGTGAAGACCATGTGAACTGGGTGCAATTTATTTAATTGGGTTTTAACTCATATGTAAGATGATCCTTTACAATATGAAGTGATTTCTACCCTGTTGATCAACTGACCCCATTAAATAAATGACTTATGCAGATGTTTAAAGGGCATTGTTGTGTAAATGAAGAGCTTCAATGGGCTGGTGAGTTACTGAGAGGCAGTGAGGTCCTGCATATCATGTGTGCTCTCTGCTCCTAGTGAGTTCTGTGAGCATTAACTGACACTTGAAAGATGAAGAGCAAGTGGGCTCAAACTTAAATGCACTGGAAAAACTCTTCAGCTGAAAAAAATTTGCATGTGTCAACTTCCAGCTGTTAAATGGTTGATCTGATGTATTGAGTCCTCATGGCGCAGAATGATGTTTAAACCTTGGCATAATAAAATCAGTGCTTCTTAAGGGCATAAACAGATTCCACATGTTTTGTTAAATTAGTCACTTAATGATTGAATTATATTTTAAGGGAGTCCATTCTAGTTCATCCTTATTGGAATGAACTCCTTAAAATACGGTCCTTTTGAAGATGTCTCAGCCACTCTAGTACATGCCAGATGCTCACCACGTCTCTCCCCTCTCCCTCCAAATGCTCTCATTCCAGATAGGTTAACAAACAAAATTGATGGATATGCATGATAATAATGCTAAGTTTCATATTTCAGTAGTCAGGCTGTTCACTCCTCATTCCTTGGAAGTCCTGGGAATTTAAATCTGACCCACAAAAGATGTATGATCTTAACTTTTGGATTTCCTTTTAGATCATGTATCATGTAAGTACAAAATTCATTATATCATTGCCTGTAAAGTCTGTGCCAAATTGCACAACTTTTAACTTACAGAAAGGATTAACCAATCCTTTCTGCTTCTATTATTTTCTTGTCTCAATGGCACTGCAGGGATTGCTGTGGTCTCATTATTCGTGAGACATGATACAGTAAGGGACATGATAAAGAAAAGGTAAGGAGGCCCTTGATAATTGCCCTAGGCAATGCTATCTACATCTCAGACAGTTCATATGGTAATTGTGTTTATGTGAGCTCACCCTGGAACTATAAATCTCATCTCTTATAGTAGAGGGGATTTTGAGGTGTCTTGGGCTAGCTTTTTCTGTTGCTTCAGTTATGACATTATACCCATATAAATAAGAATGGTGTGCTAGCAAAAGTGATGCCTAAAAATGGAGGAAGAGAAACCACAACTAAGATGTAACCTTGTAGCTAGCAGGAGTATAAAATAGATGTCTATAATTCTAAGTCAATTACGTAATTTTCGATAGGGTTCTACATAAAATAAATTTATTGTTGTACCTCAGCTGTTTCAGGATTTCATAAAATGAACACAATGTTTCTTGTCAAGTGGCATCTATATGTTTTTTGAGACTGATAAATAATAATAAGTGTGGAAATAGAAATGCATTTTTAACATAGAAATAGGATTCAGTTAGAGTGTTATTTATATTTCTCAACATAAAATATTTGGGAAAATCCACATGGGATTTAAAAGATTTGGAAACCTGACTAGGCTTTGAATAAGTTTTTCCTTATTTTCTCTAACTAGTGGAAAAGATATTTCTCAGCACATCAGCTGCCTCTAATTACAGACTATGATAAAAAGAAATAAGATAATGATGGAGACTGTCAGCCATAACACTTTCTGGTGAGCCACTACTATCATTTTTTCTCCAAAATATGACTGACATCTTTCCTTTAACCCTCCCTCCCCTAACTCTTTATGTATATTGGCATGATGGCCCTGCAACTATGTGGGGCACCACATTTTTGTTGCTAAGCACTAGGAGAGAGTGAGCCATGGGAATCTTTAGCTATAATTTGTACTGAATTCTTTGAGGCTTTCCTTTAGCAAAAACAAAGAGTGGAACTTTTAACTCATTCATTGGCATTATTGATGAAGCAGTGCTTGCCTTTTTGGAACATTCAAAGGCTACTGCCAGTGTCTGCTGAGTGATGGCTAAACAGCAGATTTACCAGACAGTTATTTATAAAGGCTTAAAGATGGTGAATAATATTCACCATTATAAGGACCAGGCACACTTCCAGTGTCATCAGGAAATGATATGTCCTTTAGCTCAAGTAAATTCGATCCTGAATCTTCAAAGTGTAATTGTAAATTAAAACTATTCCACTGATTAAAAATTAGCATGGAACCTATGTTTATGAATAGTGGACCAGAAATCCATGGGAATGTTGGAGGTGTGAAGTTCTAGACAGCATGCTAAATGAAAACAGGAATTCTGACCTCCCATATAAATTTTTTGTACTTAAAATTTTGCTTTAGTCTGAAAATGAAGACATCTATTTTATTATCTGTCCTTCATTATTCTGCCTCACAAACTTTGCTCTTTTTTTCTCTCTTTCTTTCTTTCTCTCCTTCTTTCTCTCTTTCTCTCTCTCTTTCTTGTCAACACTTACTCAACATTTAATTCTCTTTACTGAAACAAAAACACTACATTAATTCATAAAAACATTACCACATTAGAAGAACAACCCAAGAAGTGATGATCCAGCTTCTCATTTTGCCATTTCTGTTAGATCTGCCTCCAGGCCAAGGTGATGATTCACCGTCTATCAGTTCTTACATGGAAGCTTTTTTTTTTTTCCCCCTCCATTCTTTACCAGAAGGGAAAAAAAAAGGATCAATGATGAATTTAATTTCAGGTAGACTACTAGAGCAGATATTTGGGGTAATAATGTACTGGTTGATAATGTTACATCTTTACATAGAGTGCACTACATTTTTGACAAACTGAATTGATTAACAGCAGTTGCAACTCTGAAATATACAACTGAAACATTTTGTGCCATACACTTTCAAAAAGAAAAGAATAAATTATGCAAGCACATTTTTCCATGTACAAGCATTTTGTAAAACTTAGAGTTACAGTAACAATCTCCCAGATATTCAGCCATTGCTTTGCTATAACACATAATGCAAAAATTTAAGTCCATTCACCTATAACCATTATTATTCTTTAGAAGATTCCAAGTGTGAACTTACTGGTTATGAGTCTGAGGAAAAGGACAGGAAAGTGTTAAGGATGAAGTTTCATCTTTGCCTGTTTCACAGCTTACAACTTTTTTCTTCTTCCTGATATAATTGAAAGGTGAAGTCCCCAAAACTGGGCTGTTCTAAGAGATAGATAAAAATATCAGTAGCCTAATTGGAAATGGGCACCTAGATCCACCCAGTATTTTCCTGCATAAGTACATATTCCTGCTAACAAAGTCACAAAATATTTCTGTAAAGAAGGAGCAGAAGTAGTTTAAGACTTATTTTTTTGCAGAATAAATTATAGATTGTTAGTAAAATTCACAAATTTTTAATTCTGTTTTGCCTCAGTATGGATTTGTTTTGTTTTGTTTTCTGAAGATGATAAGCTTGTTATTTTTTTCCATATCAGCCTCACAAAAATTTGATAAATCATAATATATTTTGAAATTTTTTTTCATTTGGCTCTGGAGACTGAACCCTTCCCAAGTAATTGGTGTATGACATTCAAGATTATTTTCTAAAACCACAAATTTCCAGAACGAAATTCTCACTTTCTCATGTATTGTCAAGCATAGGGCCCTTAAGAAAGCTAGCACACATTTTGGGACTCAAGAGACAATCTCCATGTTTAGCTGATTTTACCAGGAAATCCAGGTTATGCCTTCTTAATGAAGACAGTAGTAAGGAATTTGTATGCTGGAAACATTGGCAGAAAGTCTGAGTAGTGAACGTGCCCCTTGATGCTGAGCACTGCAGAGAACACAAAATAAATAGAAGTGCACTGACATACGTACTAGACCTTCTCCCTTTGACTGCAATGCACAGAGCTGGAGTGCACAGCATGGAAGCCAGACGCTCCCTGCTCTGTGGATAGGAGCTATTCTTTCAGCATCTCTGTGACAGCTGTGTGCTGCCTGATGGCTCTATCTGTGTACTTGCACTTCACAGACAGCAAAAGGTAATACAGGGAGATCCCACTTGTTCTGAGAGGGGAAATATAAACACATGTATCTCCCATTAAGCCTGTCATTTCCAGAACTGACGTCTACAAACTACCTGTTTTTCAGTATTTCAACACTGGCCTTTTGTAATATGAAGTTTTGGTCCAAAACCCAACTCAGTAGTGTCTTTTGCTATGATAGTGCTGTTCTTTGGTACATTTATGTTAGGTCTGGCCTCCATAACATCTTTCAGGAAAGCTAGACTAAATTCGTATTTAATTCAAGTAGGTTGTTTAATTTGAATTAAATACCAGTGTAGATATAGTGTAGCTTATGTAATTTCTCACCCACATGAACTTTCCTGAGTGGCCCTATTTGTTCTCCCTATAAATGGTTTGTTAAGGCCTGTCACACCTGTATCATTCTTCAGTTCTTATCCCTACCCTGTAAAATGCTCTACAATGCATTTGTTTGTAATTGTGTTTCCCATCCTTCTTTATTTTTCTCTCTTTTATTACTTTTTCTAGTAGTTCTGGCACTCTTTGACAACATGCCTTCTAGGAAGGGGCACATTTTCCCCCTTCCTGGCAATTTACATGAAGATTTCTTGTTCTGGATTTTCCCCAGGACTCTGTGTGTGATTGAATGCCCAAGGAAAGGTCTTCCAATTTGCATGTATTTAATCAACTTTCTGCTACCCAGCATTTCCTACTCATTGCATCAGCTGGATTTTTGCTGCCTTCTCTGTAAAAGCTATTTCTTGGGCATTCTGTTGTACATAAATATAGTGTTTTTCTCCATACCAGGTTCTATCTGTTTAACAGGACCATACTCTTCACTGATATAATTTGTTACACTCAAATTCTTTTATATCAAGAAAACTTTTAACCCTTTTATACTTCTCTTGAGGAGAACAAGCCTGTGTTAAATAAGGCTTACTGCTTTCTCTGTTATTTTAAACTGTGTTCAAAACTTTTTTAGCCTTCTATTTTTGAGGCATAGGCTAAAATCTTTGGACTGCAGGTCACGATTACTAAAGAACTACAAGCTTATCCTTGAACTCAATAGGCTGAAAGAATCAAGTGGACACTATATAACAAAGTAACTTGGTAGCTAACAAAAATACTTAGGTGCTTGATAATGAATTTTGATTCACTTTGTAGAATCAGAACAGCCTGAGTTAGAAAGGACCCACAAGGACTATTGAGTCCCTTTTGGCTGCCAGGGCACAGCTGTATTATGGTATTGAGATGCTCCTACAAACCCCGGTAAGGCCAAAAGGGCTATGTGCTTTTTACTTCCCTATAAAATGCAAAACTTTATAAAGTCCAATGCTTGAAATTTGGCAGGCAGTTGTTGATTGCACTCACATTAAAGGGGGTTTCCTTGTTCTAAATCAAAGCATTTCAGATTGTAATCCACATCTTCCCCAAGATGGTCAGTACACTAAATTATGGATATACTACCCACATTACTATGTGGTAAATTTGAGAAAACTTCCAATCAAAAAATTAAGTGGGGGAACTGAATTTGGGGTGCCCCAAACCTGCTTACTGGCTGTTACTTTGTGATGCTCCTTGTCTCAAGTGACCAGGTACCACATAAGGAGTGAGCATCTCCTGTTTGGTGGTTGCAGGCATAATGGTCTGACCATTAAGAATAAACCTGGATTTGATGTTCACTTACTGTGTCATCTTTTCAAAGCAACTTGCCTGAAATTGTACTGAAGAGTATGGGCAGAGGTGAAGTTACAGTGTGCAAGTGTCACCTGCAGAACACCTATTATCCATTCCCAGGGAAAGGCCCAACTACCCTGGTCCTGTATTTTCTGCAGACTATTATATTAACCCTATGGGGACAATAATAATGTAATTTTTCACCTTGCTGTGTGTTTGATATACCATTTTTTAATGGTAGCTGGACAGAGGCATGAAACTTGCACGTTTAAAAGATATCACATTTAGTGTCATATTAATTAAATTCAGTACAAATTGAAATCAGTTACATCTTGGGTGTCTGGTCTGGTAGGATTTGCATTTATTCCTTTATCCTTATTATATATTTATTGACATATGTAGCAAATAATTCTGGAAAGTGAGAAAATTACAAGAAAAAAGGACTGCAAGTTATACAGGAAATTCATAAATCTATTAGAGATGTATCTGTAGAAAGTTACCATCTTTCTACTTCATAGAATAGAATCCTAGAATGGTTTGGGTTGGCAAGGGACCTTATATATCATATTATTTTGTTTCCCCTGCCATGGGTAGGGTCCCATCTCTTCTGGTCTTGTTACTTCATTAAGCCAACTTGTCTTGCTTTGCCTTGCACATATTTCCTTTTTTTCCCCCCTAATTTATTTATTTATATTATTTTATTGAAGAGAAGTCATAAAGGAGGATACTGACCTGCAAACACTACAAATATGAAATATTTAGAATGGAGTTTAAACCAGAAGAGGTCAAGAAATTCAGAGATACAATTTCTTTAATCTTAGTGCCCTTCCTTGATCTCCTCTCAACAATGTTCTTGCATCTTTCTTCCCAAATTACCCTTATCTTGGCTCCCCTGTGAAAACGAATTAAGATAAGGCTTTCTGATAGGGAAATTCCTGGATGTCAATTTACCTGTACAATCTGATTACTTACCAAAATCAGTGTAGGAAATGTGTCTGTGCTCCTGGTCTAATTAACTCATATCTGTAAAATAAATATTACCTATTGCTCAGTGCTAAATGGTCATGTAAGCAAAGCCTCTATCTAATTCTGAGACACAAAGGATAAAGATAAGGATGCAATGTAATGTAGATCAGAGAGAGAAATAGTCTTTTTGCATCCCAGACCTATTCCAGCAGTGCATTTTTGTGATTTAAACAAGTCAGTAAAAAATAAAGGTTTGCACAAGGAAGGTGCTGTACAGCCCATTTTGGGACTAAGGATCTAATCTGTGAGTTTGGCAAAGAGTAGTTAGTGCTGGGTTTTCCAAAGACGTGTTTGGAAGTAGGTGATGTTTTTATTTTGTGCTTGGTGATGAGAAGAATTCAATCCAGTCCAAGTCTTGAGCAATATGGTGGCTTTACCCAGCTCCATATTATTTCAGGGTTTGGCTTTTCCATTTCCTCTGACCTATTTGGATAATTTTTTCTGATATCTGACACGTGTTATACCTAAAATAATTAGACAAAAGCACCAGAGAGAGGTGTGATGGGGATGAAGGATTGCATGGTATTTTGAAAATCACGATTAGCTGGTGAATAATAATATGAGACAAAGCTTCAGTCAGCAGATATCTATTTATAGACATGTGCATCAAGTATAAATTAGGTTCTGCTTGAATTGAAATCAGAATAGCCTAGTTTAGTTTTGGTTTGGTTTTTTCTTTCAGATCCAGTTGAAATAATATCATATGCTTTATGTCCAAAGTAAGAATGTCCAGGACTGTGTAAAAAGAAGGTATATTATTTCATATGATGTGATTTCTTTATGCCCTCCCCCAGGCTAAAATATGGTAGGTTACAACAGAAATGCTCCAACAGTTTTGGCAAGTGAGCCACGGCGAGTGACGTGAGTTACGGAGTAGTTGGCAGCAGTGTTGGCTTCAGAGGCAGTAAAGCTCAGTGTGAGATGTTTATTGCAGACTGCAAACAGTGATCTGATCCAGCTGAATTAGAAGCTGATATAAGTGCTTGCTTCACCTCTTTAATTGTTGGCATGTGTTTGTAAACATTTAAAGTTTGCTTGAACAGTAGGGACAGTAAATTCTCTTCTACTTTGTTGATCCTACATTTTTACAATTATCTTTAAGCAATGTGACATATCTTACAATTAAATTATTAACTTAAAATTACCCCTCCTTGATATTATTCTGATTTGCTTTGCAAACCTAAAGTTACTGTACTGATGTTATGTAGGAGATCCTGATTTGGTACTGTAAATATATTTCCTTTTGTTCTTCCTTCCTCTTCTACCTGTCACAGCCAACTGAATAAAAATAAAGCATGTTAAATAGGTTGTTGTGCTAGAGCAACTCCTTACTATTCCTTCTGTCAATGAAAAGTTGAGATCCACTCTGTTGTCCCAGAAAGCCACTGTCCTGTGCTGTCTTTTACAGTGGATGAAAACGAAGAAGTTGAATAACATGGTCCCATTGACAATTGTGGCTCAGAAATACATATTTATGGAAAAGAGCTCTTCCAATATTCATGGAATCATGGAAGAGTTTGGGTTGAAAGGGACCTTTAAAGGTCATCTAGTCCAAATCCCCTGCAAAGTGCAGGGACATCTTCAGCTACGTTTGATTTCTCAGGGCCCTATCCAACCTGACCTTGAAGGTTTCCAGTGTGGAGAGTTTTCATAAGAAGCCATTATGCATTTCTTCACTGCTTCACAGTTACCGTCACTAAATAAAGAGGAATTTGCACTGTAGGAGTTGCCTTTGATTAAGATGAATCAAAAGCAAAGCCAAAGACAGACTCTGCCTGAAATATAAAATACCCACATTTAAAAAAAATACTCTAACAGGCATGATGCAGTAGATTAAATTTAGAATTACTTTCTTCCTGCAGCTGTCTGTCTTCTCCATCTAGGCAGATATTGCTGCTTTTGAGGGAAGAATGTGAATCAGCTCTTGGACCCCCTGCAATTGCAAGCCCAGTCTGCCTTCAACTGCAGTTTATCTTTATATAGTGGCTTAGAAATTTACAATGGTTCCAAAGCAGAATTACAAGAATAGCAGATGTTCTTTGTTCACTGACAGTGATATTCATCTGACAGGTAAGGGGAGCAGCAGGAGACCTTTAGTTAGGCGACTTTATTCTGTGCATTGCACATTGAAGGGTTGACCCGGCTATGACTAAGGTAAATTCTACAGTTGTAATGCAGTGCTTCTCCAATTTAACAGTGACTCTACAGGTCTGAGGACTGTAGATTGTAAAGGAGAAGCATAGGCCCAATTCTAACTAGGGTGAAATAATGTCATAGATAGAAACTATAATTTTCCCCATTCTTTTTCTTCAAGCAACCCTCATAAGAATAGTCTATTATAACAGTTACAGATTATCTAATACAGTAATATATGTCATTTCCCTATATTAAACTCTGAGACTAGGTAAATAATGAGCAGTGTTTTATGTTCCTAGGAAACTAATTTTCCATGGTACTATGGTCTGATATCAACACTCACTGTGTGTCCAAGTCTTGTCTTCATAGCTGAGTAATACTTTGTCAGGCTGAAGTTATAGCAATGTTGCCAAAAGGCAAATAGCAATCAGTAACACTTCTGCATTCAAATGAAAAGCATAAAATAATCTTTACCCAAGAAATACAGAATATGACATTTTGGTTGCTGTGATTTTCATGTATAGTAACAGAAGCAACAAAAAGATGTCATTGTGCACTATGGAAAGATATCAGTATTTGTAGTTCCTTCCAGTCATATGGCACTGTAATGGGAAGGATCACAGAAGCCATTTCAAAGCCAAGTCCTATCAACTCTGGGACTAAAAGTTTTTTCATCTTTTTCTACCTCATTTCTTGGCATGGCTCAAAAGATATAGTTCTTGGCTCGGGGAGACGCAGCTTTCACTCTGCTTAAGAATTCTTGAAATAAAAGGGGGCCAAGATTTTCTAAAAGAACTGTAGGTTTTCCATGCCTTAGTGTCTGGGGGCTCAACTTAACTAGCTGAAATTCAAATGCCTTATAAGTTGTCTGTTGAGCTTTCGAATGAAATCTCCCTATAATCACCACCTGCTTTGAAAAGTCAAATGGTTCTTCTCCAGAATAATTATGAAAATTTAATTTTAGCTGTTGTTGATCTGGTACACCCAGATGAACTTTTATTCTGAGGACAAGTAAGATACACCAGGTACTGTGGCTGATTTTATGCCAGTTGGGGTATTAAACTACCTAAAAGTTTCCTATATTCCACTCAGTAATATGGCTTTAAGTTATTAATTAGTAACTTATAAAAGCATTTATCTGTCTTGGTGGTAGTTGCTACTTCAGCTTCCCTTATTTTTCTAACAGAAAAGGAAACACAACGCTGCATTCCAGGCGTTTCTATGGTGAGGCAAGAGACTGCAGCTGTAGACCTGAAGCAAAAGGGTGAGGTAATTTTAGTCCCCAGAGACTTAGTAAATATTAACTGTAAAAAAGAAAGTTAAAATAAAGTCACCAAAAATATACTCCATTATAATGATGACTCAGTTTTACAATGGCCAAAAGAATGTTATCTTGAGATTAGCTGTGTCTTGTAAATATTTTTAAGGGTTTTCATGTATTTATACAACAGCAGTCATTTCTACCCATTGCCCCCCCTCCACATCCCTGAATCCCCTCAGGATTTAAATATTTGGTTTCAAGTTCAAATTGGCTTAGTTCTGACCTCTCTGCACTGAAGTTTCTGTCCAGAGCCAAAGTGTTAAGGCAAAGCCTAGCAGTGAAAGCACAGCCTGCACAAGGGGAGGCCAATCTAATCCAACCTTGGAATACCCAGAACTCTGACAGCCTCTGGGCACGTTGGGGAGGACAGGAGCCAGTGCCTCTTTGTTGGGGGCAACCTCCCCCTGCCACATCCCATATCTGAATAACAGAGCTCAAAAGGGGAGACAGGAGTCTCTTCTGCCCCTTCTCTTGATCCAGCCTGGCATTGTTGAGGTACAAGTGTACTGATTCCCTTTGGATAGGGCACTATACACAAACTCCCGCAGCAGAGTGTGATCTAGCCCATACCCACATCAAAACACTTCCTAAACATTCAATGAATTAATAGTTTACCATCCAGCTGAGATGATTTCAGTGAGGCAGCTAATGCCTAATTTAGGTTAAGATTGCATTGAAAGGCTTTGGTATAACACAGTAGAGACTGTTGCTGGTAACTTTAGGCAATTCCCATAGCGGAATCAAGAAGCCAGAGTTAAGCAACACATTTCTCACACATTGCCTGAGAAAAGAGAGCTTTTCTGAGTGGTCACAAGAAAAATGGCACTAGTTTGTGAAAAAAATATAGCCCAAAATACATAATGTTGACAGACAGTACCAGAGCCCAAGATGTGGCCTACCAGAACCTTAAAAATTAAATTACTCAGTCATGCTGCTTGTAGGTTGTGCTGTGAATCCTGAATTCTATAGGGGAATCATTCCTGTAGGAAGAGTGGCTGATCAACTGTGCTCTCAGGAGCCTGGCAGCTAAGTGTGAAACATGTACTTGAATATATTCAGGCCTACACCCACGCAAAGAAGAATCAGAACATCTCAATTTTAAATATAAATTCTTTGAAGTGACAAATTTCACAGAGGGAGAATGCTTTATCTTAACATTTCTCCTCCTGAGAAAGACTTTTTGTGAGCAGGCATAATGATACTCCTCTTGTGTTTTCACCCTACATCTCAGTTCAAGCCATTAGGTTGTTTTTAAGGAACATTGAGTGTGCAGCTTTGGAAAAGTGTGTAGACAGAATACCCTTATCTGTGATGTCATCTATGCAGAGAACTCCTTCTGCAGAGAAGAGGAGCAAAATTCTCCATATTTTCTGATCAAAATCTACCCTTTGACTTTGAAACTTTGCTATTATTTGGCCATTCAATAGTTTAAACATACGTGCAATGCTGAAACCTTTCCAAAGAATCTCTGAGGGATGATGCTTAGACTCATAAGTCCAAAGAATGAAAAGTTAACAAGTTTATCTGTAGAAAATAACCAAAGGAAAGTTTCTTGGAAATTCTATGCTGGAGGGCAATATTCAGGGTTGAGAAACATAGTGCTTTGCCTAAAATACGTGACATGAAATACTGAGGAATATATGAAGGGGAATTAATTATATGTGTAAATTGACATTTATATTTGGAGTGTCCAAGCTGAAGAAAAAAATATGAGTAATCCAATATAAAAGATCGTCTATCAGATGACTATCTCAGAATATCTATTTTTTATGCATTAACTGGTTATCTAAAAATTGTCCTCCATTGAACTTAAACTGAATTTAAATATGAAAGGATTTTTTTTTCATTTCTTTCAGGCATGTGCAGAGAAATCTGAAAAATAGGTTTATAAGGACTCAAAAGATATCACATATTCACTAGTCATACCTACTTTTATCCCATTGATGATGACCCAAAAAAAAAATTTAAATTTATCTTACTTCATTTCAAATAATAACAAAAGAATCTGCAGCATAGTTTGCAAAATTTCTAAGGTGAGAAATGGGGTCATAATACAGTATAAATGTCTTAAAAGAAAAATGTATTGAAATAGAACTCATTAAAAATAGAATTCATATAGAAATATAGGATTTTTCAATAGGAAATATGGACTTTGTGCAAAGTTCTATTCAGGAATTCAGTATTATTTAGGAACGGTCTTGCTTGCCTCTTTGGCAAATATATTACTCTCCTCAAACACAGCTGAAGGGGCATTAGGTGGATAATATAAATCACTTGAAAAACAGGAAATGGGTAAACTCAAGTCTGAATTATGTCTTCTCATATACACTAAGGTTTAGTTTTATGTCCTCTAATTTCACTGTTGTAGAAGTTAACTGTCTGGTTGAAGGTAGTGATCAAATCCTCCAGAGTCATTACCAGAGCAAGATATCTATTTCCAGAAGACTGGAAACAGAGGAAAGACTTTCCTCTCTGATATTAAATACCTATTTTATGCCCTTGGATTTGCTTGTCTTTCTTTGTTTTTGGATGTAGGAGACTAGATAATTAATTTTGGTTTAGTCTAAAAAGCCTAAGCAAAGTATGGTGAGATGAGACTGGAGCAATTAAGAGAGTAGAAAATACAGAAATATACTCCAAGTCATTCAAATAATGGAGGTATCTTTTTCATAGTTACATTCTCAGCTATCTAAATGTAATTTTGAAGATGGGTTATGTGCTCTTAAAACACAGCAGTACTGTAGAGAATGTTATTGTCATGGCTTAAATTGTATTAATGAGATGCTATCAGATACCTACACTTTCACTGTGTCTTCTGATTCAGAAATAAAGCCACAACAGCTAAATAATCTCATTTTATAGTCTTATAGATAGATTGATTAGTATGGGCAATATCCCCAAAGAATATGATGAGTTTATGCCCAATAAAGCCACTGTCAAGGCTCCTTCACTGATTTCATTGGGAGTTAATTGGACTCTAGATGCACAGCTGTAGTAGTTTGTAACTTGGAGTGTTATAGCAAACTTCAGTCCAACCCCTCTTGTCTCATGCTTGTCTAAGACTTTCAGTTTTAAATATCATGGTGTTTCTTCTTCTCCCAGTTCCATGGTGACACAGACTCTGTGTTGATAAAATGATCAGAGATGAGCACAGGAAGTTGATCCCCAATTTCCTGTGCTCAGCTCAGAAATAATGATGAAAACCCTTCTACCCCTCCGTGTTTGAAGTCAGGAAAACCAAGTGATAGCAAATAAATACTGCAAAGAAATGCAACCTATGAATTTATCAATAAAATTACACTGATGAGGGTGGGGACAGGGAATGGATGCGCCATTTGCTGATTAATTGTGCATTTGATTTTTAATTTGTAGATTGAAAACTGAATCTTGGCAGAAAGTTAAAAAAACGATCATCAATTCAGGAAACATATTTAGGATGGCAAAGAGGATTTTTGGAATCAGTTTCTTAAAGTGTTCTTGACAAACAGCTCACCAACAGAAGGCTCAGTCCAACACCCTTAGCATAAGAAAATACTTCTTGTTGACTTCACTGCTATTATTATTTCATCCACTATCTCAAAACAACATGATGTTTCATAAGCTCAAGTTCTTTTCTAGATTAGAGGATTAAAAAAAAAAAAGAGTCTGTGAAGTAGTGATCTCAGTGGCTGGAAAACAATTAACTATTTTCCTAAGCTGGGTTAAAAAGATCTCATCTTGAATAAAGACAATTTTGACACATGTGTCTACAGTTCATTCTACAATTTGTGATGGTCACAGTATGACTTTTCTTAGCAGAGAAAAGTTGTTTGTTTTACTTGTAAAGGCAGTCAACAGGTCTATTGATATTCCAAATATTGTCTTTGCAGAAGAGACTTTTTTCACTGCATAGTGTAAGCAGTCAGGTTGGATGTAGTTCTTATAACATAGAGATTAACAAGTAAGCAGTCTTTTGACTTTGATGAGAGAAGATATGAATTTTATTTTTCTTCCAGCTGCCAAAATGGACCCTGAAAGCAGATCCTTCAGGCTTCTGCACTCTGCTAATTCGAAACCACCATGACTCTGTATTGATGGAAATTGAACTATTCTATTTTGCTCCTCCCTCTTTGCTGTACTTACCACCAGCAAATATGAAAGATTTTTATTCTTTCCTTAAGAAGATAACAAAACAGAAGCAAACCAATGAGGAGATAGGATCGCTTTCAGCAACAGAACACTATAGATAAGGCACTTGAAATATGTCCTGCACCAAGGCAATATTTCTGCAGGGCTTTCACTAATGCCTAGCCTGAACCTCTCCTGTGTAACAAAGATTTCAACATATAAAGGTATCTCAATGAAACATTAAACAGAGTTTTGGTGGAAAGTAAAGAATTATGAGGTACATGGGTGAATGAGAGATAAAATCCAAGTGTGTCTGCTAAACTAGTGCAGTCATTGCTATATAAAAATGTACACACTTGAATATTACATTCATGCAGGACAAAAGCTTATCATAAACCTACTAATAAGGGCTAGACTGCAGATTTGCAAAAATGAACTGAAAAGAAACCCTGAACCTACAAAAAACTGCATTACCAGTCAAATCTGTCAAAGAAACATTCTATGAACAACGAAGTACACATATACCTGGGAATCTTCTGGGACTTTATGAGACAGTAAATCAGTTCATTGCAAAATTTTCTTTCCAGCAATGGCAGAGTTGAATTAAAACTATGTGGTTTACTGTTCAGATTAATTATTTGCCTTTGAGGATGTGGGTTGCATTGGAAAGCAGATGAATGCCGAGCAATCTACGATTTTTAATTGTCAGTATATGTCCTAGTCACTTGCAAAATAAAAAGGCAAAACTAAACAACCATCTACTGAAAAACTTGATTAACAGTCTTTTCTACTGACTTATAAGTATTTAATTTCATTAATTCTACCATAACTTTTCCATCCAAATGATTTGAAGGCAATAAAAACCTTGTTAATTAAAGAAATGAAGAGGCTACTTCAGGGGTCAGAAAATCACTGATGGAATGACACAGCTGCAGAACATCACTTGATACAGAAATGGTAAAAACCAGTTGTGATGATCAACCAGAGATCTACAGATATTGCAAATGATGCTGCAGTGGAAATATTGCAGGGATCTTCTGGAACAGTATGGAGCCGTGATTGCCAAGATTGTAGTCACATAACCTGTTGCTCCTGAGCCAATTTTGTCAATGTGGGAGTAAAAGGAACTAGAGAGGATAGAAGACTCCCTAATTCAGTGTGAAGAATGGATGTCTGCGTAGTCAAAGCTGCCATGGCTAAAGTCAGTATGAGTACGTCCAGGATGCAACTCTTTATACTCTTTATCTTCTATTATAGCCCCTGTTTTGAAACATTTATACTCTCCAATGCAATGATTCTTTTATGCTGTTAAGTAGACCCAAGGAATGGCTTTCAAATAAAAAAAAAAAAAAACAACTTAATAAAATAGAACTGTTATTACAGAATTTGTCAACTTTTCCACAGATGTTGAGTGGCCCTTGCTAATAGGCTTTTTGTATATTTCCCATGTGTTAACCTTTTTTCCCCCTTTTCTGTGCATATAATGAGTGAGTATCTGTGCGCATGTGCACACAAATGTGCCACACTGAATGCAGTTACATTTTCCATTTAGATTCCTCTTGCCCTTTTGGTAGTGAAGCTGGGAAATATTATATTACACACAAAGTTTTACTCCCAATAAAAGTAACTCTTTCTGTGACTGCCTTCTGTGCACGTTCTGGACCACCGTGTGTTTTAATGAATTTCTACTCTTTCTTATAATGGAACACTGTGAGGCAACGTGTAATGGTACCAGGGCTGAGCAAGTCCCTGTTTCCTCCCCAGGCCTACACAGGACTGCATTATGTTATGTCATGCTTCTGATAATGTCCTACTCAGAAGAATGCCACATGTTACAGAAACTGCTCTGCCATCTGCTTTGGCCAGGTGTGTTCACTGAACCTCAGTTACATCACTTTACAAGTGCCTCGCTGTTTCCTTTTTCCACATACATTCCTTCCCATCTGTCCCTTAAAATATTCACACACTTTCTCCTGATTAATAGGTGGCTTTCATAGCATATATTTTCTCACTGGTTTTATTGTAACTTTCCATGGGACATGTCCTATTCCTCTTCTTTTCTTCAATGATCCAAAAAATTTCCAATCTTGCACATTCAATCCTTCTTGCCTTAGATGACATCCAAGCAATACAGTGATAAAAAATAATGTGAAAGATAAGACATAAATGGCAGGAGCAGAGAAGCTGGGTGGATTCCAGTTCAGAGGAGATTTTCATTTAAGTGCCTTAGGATCCAGAACCTGTCCTAATTTTTTCACCAGTCCATCACACTTGCCCTGGAAGCTTAGCAAAGGAATGCTTTGAAAACTTCTCCAGTATCTTGATCCAGTTTGAGGACTTTGCATGCTATAAAAAAAAGACAGAAGATCTGAAGAAGAGTTTTGGAAAATCTGTTAGGTGTCTTCAAATAACTAGTTTATTGTTTACTGTTATATGGAAATGATAAGAAAAAGGAATATATTTTATAACCTACAAAGTGCAAAGATTGTTCTTATGTTCTGAAAGAAATACCTGAAAATCCAAACTTGAGACACACCTGTTCATAATTTCCGAGGAAACAGTTTCATTCAATTAAATAATTGTTAGGCTGTCAGCCATAGTATGGGTTCCAAACTTTTAGTGGACTTCTGTCTTCACATTTTTCCTTTTCCTGCATAGGACATCAGTCTGAGGGAAAGCTTGCCCTTTATTTGTGTCGTCTTGCAATGTTCTTTTATGAGTCTAGTCTGAAGTCTTACACTGCAGGTGAGTTCTGCAAATTAATGATATAGTACCTCAGAAATCAGTCCTCAAGAAATTCTGCCTCTCTCAGGACCATTACCTGATATAATCCAACATTTTCTTGACTTTTTAAGATTCATTTGAAGTGCTGATACTCTTCAGATATTTTGTAAGGGCTTACCTCTAAAACATGTATTTAAAGGTGGTTGAGTGCAGAGCATAGTCTTTACTTTCTAGCCAAGATAAGTATAAACAGCTATTTTATTCTTATCACAGCATTAACCCTGCAGGTGGACAAGGAAAGTTTTAAGTCTTGTGATTTAGATCCATGAGCATTTTCTCTTGCAGGTAAGCTAGTTGAAGAGGTTTCCTCTTGTTCTTTCTCATATGTCCCAACCATTTGGATTACTGCCCATTTCACCCTGCTCATTCACTGGCATGTGGGCTGCCCTGTAAGATGGATCAGAGAAATTACTCAGGTTTAAAAATGAAGCATAAATTGATCCATTATACCATGCACATTTAAAAATATTTGCATAGGACTAGCCAACACTAAAATGGAGGTAAAGTGAATGACCAAGAAATAAAAAAATCGAAGGTTCTTTATACAGTCTTTATATGATTTTGCTATGATTTGCCATAGAGAAGAATTTTGTCTGTGTTTAGTAGGTAACCCCTTATAACAATTCAATGGACTTGGAAAGCTGTGCTGGAGCATTCAGAGCACAGACAAAAGAGTGTCATCAAGAGACCTGATAAAGAGCTATAAAGATGCAACTCTATAAGAGCAACAACAACCAAGAATCAACCACGTAGGTGAAATTATGATGGAACTACATGTCCTTAAAACTGAACAGACAGTAACAGAACCTTCACCAAGGTCTCCTAAGTACAGAGCAACAGCTATGTTGTTTTGGTAATTGAAACAATAAGCTCAGATGACATGACTAAAGCCATATAGTGACTGAAACCACTGTATGATTGTATTCTTGCTTTTCAAATATTAAATTAAAAAAAGCTTCAGTAATGACATAGAGGGGATGTGTCTAGTTCAGGATGTGCTGCATGAAAACAAGATTATTTTCTAGTTTTAAATGTATCTGTAATGACTTGAAATGTCTGGGGTTTTAAATTAGAGTATTTTAAAATTCAATGCCCTTAAAATACTTTCTTTGTTGTTGTTTATTATAAAGGCCCATATACTCCCACATGACATGACCTGAATGGCACATATTCATACACCAGTGATAGGCTTATTCATCAGATCATGAGAAATGTATTCTATTGTGGGATTTTTTAAAATAATGGATATTGTAAGGGAGTGTGACCTTCTACTTGTGTGAAGATACATTCTATGACTTTGATACCCAAGGTGAGTGTTTCTGATAAAATGACTAGTTGAAAGACCTACAGCAAAGAAAATCCTGGTGGCCAGTATTAAATATTGTCTGATTTGAACAAAATAATGTTCGAAACTGCATGATATTTAAGAGTGTGCTATATTCTCAACAATAACATTCCTAGCAGCACTACTTACATTGGTTTAATAGTTGTGTGAGACCCTCAGGAAATAGATCCAAAAGTAAGTGCATTTTATTAGCAGAAACTTCAGTCAATCAAATCGATAATCCCCTCTTTTGTAAAGGCTGCTGCAAGGCCATCTTTAGTTAGAGTATCTTGTTAACAATAAAAGCTGGAATTTGCCTTGCAAAAGGACAGAAGGTCAAGTGATGGCTTGGCAAGTTGGTGTAACCACATCACAAGTCATGAGCTACAACAAGATCAAAACAGAGCTGGAAGTTTTAGTTCCTGCTGAAAAAAAATGATCCCCAATATGAAAAAAGTCATTACATTTGGAAAACAGTTCCTGGTTCCACCCCGGAGATCCTTAAATTTGGAATTTCACACTTCTTGGACTGTTGTCCAAAAATTTGATGACTGCTAAGGCTTCTTAATTAAAAAATAATAAGAAAATACCATGAATTTTATGTCAGGAAATAAATTTGGAGGCCCACTGTACAGTAAGGAAATAACTTGAAGTGTTACAATCCAGAAGTTCATGAATGAAAGCTGTAAGATTACACCAGGAATAGCTAAAAATAAAACAGATACATTTCTGATTGCTGTAAAAAAGCCAATACTTACTAGTGGCTACCACACCAACTTTTAAATTACCTTGCCTGTATTCAAGTGCATCTTTGAGCATTGCTCTTCCAGATTTCCTTAATGCTCTGGCACTGCAGGTTTTGATATTAAAAGCTAATGTAAAAAAAAATAAATTGCTAAACCCACACATGTTCAGATATAAGAAAAGGAAATAAGACACAGGTATGTATTCATATCAAGTATGCATATCTTCTGGGCATGTATTTCTTGTACATAGAGGTACATACGTGTAATGAAAAAGAGTGAGACATTATCAATGAGAAAGGAGTATAACAAATACATATCCTAATGCATGGAAGATAAGTACTCTTAATTTGATCAACAGGGTTTGGAATGGCTGTCTGAGTCTGGAATGGATTCATGGCTAACAAAATCAGGACTGACTCACTCTCAGCAGGTTCAACAAGGTCCTTAAACTGTAACACATTGTCAAATACACTGTCCATGTCACTTACACTAGAGAAAAGTATTTTGCAAATATATAAACATCTCTAAAAATATACTTTGGGCTATTTTTCTACTGAAATGTATCTTAATTCCTGCAAGTCATTATAAAGAATTCATATGATGTCATAAAAATTCATGTCTTTATAAGGTTTTAAAATGCATTTTTTTTCATTCCACAGCTGAACTATATACTGCATGTTACAGGGAATGAGAATTTTCGTCTACAACCAATTTAAAGGTATTACTTCTATTCCTACAAGGCAACACCCCACCTCCCCACTCATATTTGCACTTCAAATATGTGTAATCCTGCAGATATTGAACTTAATTTGAGCATTAATTAAGTTCAGCTTTCTAATTAGACAAATAGTGAATTGAGTACTCTGAACAATTTTGAGCAACAGCATTAGTCACTTTCTGAGTGACAGCGTTAGTGTATTAATATTTTTCATAGATTTGTCTCCATTCACAAAATGCCTGAGACTGGAAATCTTCTGTACACTAGACTTCAACCACTACCTTGCTTCTAGTGAACAACAACATTAAAAACTATTTTTAGTAACTCTGCTAAATGGCACTGACCCACTTGTATTTTTGAGAGAAGGGAGTTGCTTATTTTGTTTGGGAAAGAAGTCACTTGTGAGGTGCTTGAGATCAGCTGATATAGAGAAATTCTGGAGCAGGTTGCAGTAATGTTGGAAATATTGTCAAAACAAGTCTGTAACCATAATTGTGTGCTTGCTCTATAATGATGGATTGCTCATCTTAAGGAAGGTCATTGCAAGTGGGAACATTATACAGATGGCCAGGTTCACCAGCCATGATCATGTAAGCATGAGCCCTTCTTGTTTTATTTATGAGCTGAAAATTCATCCTAAGGTTTTCCATTGTCAAGTGTCTACCACAAATGTCACAACATGTTTGCCAACATGGTCTTGAAGGTGAACCTCTGATGCATTATTGTTGCCAGAAGAACACCGCAAAATCTCGACCTCTGAAATAAGGATTCCAATGTTTCTGGCTCACATTCACAAACAACAATGACTCAAGCTGAGCTCAGGCACTGATTGCAGCCTGCTATTACAAAACTGTGTGTTAGCAGTCATATTCTTAGATATTCCCGCAATCACCTGTCAATCAAAAGCCTATTATGGAAGAAGTGGTGATGCAAACACAAAAACCATTCACTTAGAAAAAGCCAAATCCTGGCTTGTCTAGAAATGAAAGGCTACATTTGTTTTCCTTTGGTTTCTGAAGAGCTTCTGAATTTGAACTGCCTTTGCTTGCACTCCTTATAAAAAAGAACGTTCCCATTGTTGCTTCCACTGCAGACAACCGAGAAGTATGAGCTGTTCCAGTTTTATCTCTAAAGCTTTGCTGAATAAATGATGGTATCACACCTGCCTGAAGATGTAAGATTAAGAGCCTGTGTCATCTTGGAGGAAATTTTTAAATGCTCCAAGAGAAGTAACAAGCACCGTTTCCTTCTCTCCGCAGTTATGTCTCTGATAAATCTGCTTGCTCCCTCTAAATACTTTCTCAGCATGTCGAGTACTTTAACAAGGTCAATTCTACATCCCCTGATGTGGTCTGTAGTTTATTCTTTACCCTTGACAAATCTGATCTTCTCATAACTTTATCTATGCAGGTGGATTACTAGTGACAGTTTCAGATATGAATTGGACAAAAATTTAGTTGATCAGACTTTCTGGCTAGAACCATAAAATTAGCTCTAACTGAAGATTTTAGTATTTCCTCAATTCTGGTCAAAACTTAGCTCCTTGTCTTCCCAGAGCAGATGTCAAAACCAATGGCATCTCTCTATTAAGTAGGATACCTCTCTGATCCTTGTGTAAGCCCAAACTGAGCCTTCACATCAGTTCTGTACAATCCTGTGTGAACATAATATATACAGGGTCAACTATAGCCAGCACAACCTAATTTAATTTCAAATCCTAGGCCTAAATTACCCCCAAAAATTCCTGAGTAGAGTGGCCATAGTGGCAGGCATCTGTGTGTTTGAGTTAGGTTTGAAGTTGTCAGTATATATTAGTTTAAAACAGGTACTAGGTCTGAGCTGGCGGGGTTATGGACTCACTGAAAATGTACACTAAAATTTCTTATACCATATGGCATACTCTCTTTCATACAATGTATAACAAGGTTTAGAGAATGAATGTATGCATAAATCTTTACAGAAATATCTGGTGTCAGACTCCCCTCCATTGCATTCAGTGTCAAAGAGATTTTTGTCTTTTTGGACAGATCTGAGAACTTGGGGGGAATACTTCTCTTCTCAAACTCTAAGAATGATTTAGCTCAATTTTGATTAGAAATATATTCAGAATTAATTTTATCCATTACACTTAAACTTTAAAGACTTTTTTTGTAAAGCAGAGATGAGTTCTGACAAATTATATATTCTTTTTGGGGAGCGAATCACTGTAAGTTTAGCTGGGAACACAGATTCCAGCAAAGACAAAATTGCTGTTGATTTTTGAAGTTTTGATTACTAATATTTGCAAGAGTGTTTTTAGGTCCTTTGCATCAGGAACTCTGAAACCAGAATCCGTCTTCATTAGAGCTCATTTCTTACTTAAAACTTAGGTAAAGGAGACATAGTCATGCACTAATTGTGGTCAATAAGAATGCACTTTGAGCCATGTAAAACTGAGTAGCTTAACAGACAAATTCCTCTTGTGGGGAAGATGCTTATTCCAAGGGTGGTTCCTAGGAAACCCAGTTTCTTGTTTCCTCCTCTTGTACTTCAGAACAAACTTTGTGAAATGTCATTTACTTGTTTCTCTGCTCTAAATATCCTTTGGATATCAATACCATAATAAACGTGAGACATAAATAATACATCAAAATAATTTGGATTTAGGGCAAAACCTCTTCAAGAACTGCAATTGCACAGGCAGATAGAATTTCTTTTCACTTTATGTGTGTTTTGTTTAGGGATACTGTTTACTTAGCTCCTCAAAAACCATATGGTGGCACACAAGGGTGACATTTGTGATATTTGATGTTGTGGAATGCAGCAAAAAATATTTCCCAATATTAGCTAGATCCTGTCGGTAGCTGTCCCTAAACATCCCCTTCTGGGACTGTATCTGGACTGGCACCGAATCAAAAGTGCAGACTGTACTATATAGCTAAAAATGAGCCTTCAAACTAAGCATTGAAACTCTGGATCTTGTGGACACTTGGTTCTCATAACATTTGGCCATAAAAGATTATTTCTCAGCAAGAAAAAAACAAAACAAAACACCCTACAGTTTGGAATTTTCATGGTATTTATGAAACTGTAATAGGCTTATTTGCTTCTCATTATATACCTGATATGTTTTTACTAACAACATCTATTTTGCAACAACAGTTAAGAAAAACAATTTAGTGGCTTAGTGGGAATGAAATGGTAATATATGAAAAGAAAATGCAGAAACTGCTTGCTGGTGGAACACCCCACTATTATTAATTGTGAACCATGCGATCTGGCAACCCTTTGATTTACCAGCACCGTCCACTCCCTTGTAAATTCTAGCTGGCTTTCCCATACATTATTATGTGGATTCCTTGCAACCACTTCCCTTTCTGATTTTCCAGAGACAGGGTATAAAGTTTCCCCAAATGCCAATAAAACATGAAATCCTATTCCACTCTTTAGGTTTGCTTTGTGTAGTCATTTTCTAAAATAAGAACAAAAAAAGGGCTCTAAACATTGCTCTTTTCTATTTTTACCTTCATTCAATAGTTGCTAGTCTTCATAAACATCACAGTTTTTGTTTCAACATCTGTACATTTTGGGGTTTTTAAAGTGTTGGCTCTAATACTAAGAAAAATTTTAAGTATTTCCTTGCTTCTAAAAAAAACTTCCATGAATGAATATGTTCCACTTCATCTTGATTTTGCTTACAGATATACTGTGCCATATAACACAGATGTCTATAGGTGAATGAAGCTTGAATAAAGCATGTTAAGTAAACCACATTTAGCATGTCAATTCATAGGTAAAAATAACCCAAAAGCAGTGTTCAAATATCTGGTCTAGCAGCTCTGCTTGCAATGTTCTCTACTTGTCAAATGTATAATAATAATGCAGACACTGTTGACTGAAGGAATGAAAACATGGGCTATTTTCTGATCAATTTATTCGAAAAATAATTGTGAGGGAGGAGAGAAAGGCTGAGTGTGGGTGGGTGGTTTGTAGCCGACTTCACCATCTATAATTTATTCTTTGAGAGGAAATGCTTTTGCAGGACACTGGCATGTAAAGAACCTGAACACACTTACACAGCATTACATCATTCCCATTTAAGTTATTTCAACTTCATGGAAGGTTTCTCAGGTTAGCACTTGGACTCATGGAACTGGAAGAATATAAACATTCATTAATTTCTAGAAGCTGCAGTAACAATGGTCATGACTCATGAGGGCTGGCAGAGGGAAACCAGTGAGATGAGTTTAGTTCTAATTAATAGTTCAGAAATGAAAAACACCTTATCATCCTTTTGGGGACAGTGGTTCCATACCTGCCTAGACCAAGATTTCTCCTGCTTTCCTGGGAGGCATTAGGGACTGAGTACTTGAGCCTGGGTTTGCTCCCACTGTTGCTCTGTCCTGTGTCCTGAAGGGGGATGCAACAAAATTATCATAGTCTTTTGGAGCAGGTAGATATGTAGGTAATCAGTAATCTAAATTTAAATAAGAGAGGGATATTCTCCAGATATTTCTGTATCTTTGTACCTTGAAATAGATGCATACATGTAAGTGCTCTGCAAACCATGAAATTATTTCTTAAAGATATTCTTATCTGGAAAATGTCAGAGGCCACATTTCAGCCATATTTGAAGATTTACATAGTACAGAAGTAGCCTGCTAATGCTCTCAATACTTCCTGAACTTCTAAAGTCAGTCTAGTAGTAACTCTTGCAATTGCTGCTATCCTCATGGTAAGCAACACTAATTCCCACTTCCTTCCATTACTCTTGTTGCCTATTACTCTTGTCTCAGACACTAAGCCATTGTGCATTTTTTCTCTTCCTCTAAAACTACAAAAACAACCAATTGGCAGCTTTTGGGGCCAGAAGTTTTCAGCTGGTGGTTCTGTGTGTCTGGTTACGTGACAGAGCACACAGAGGTTCAGCTGCTTCACTGTTTGCTCCTCAACTCTCTATCAGAGCTAGTTTCTTATCTTCTGATTTTTGTCTCTTGATAGTTGGGAAATGCAAAAAAGGCCCCTTCTGAGAACAAAATGTACAATTTTAAGAAAGGGTTTTGAAGACAGGTGGGATAAATGCCCATTCGTATGCATCTACTTCCTATCTTGAATTATAGGGGAGAGCTGACAGATCATATGTTTTGACAGCTTTTAGGTGCTAAAATGAGGTTCTGATGATCAGTTGCAAGCTGGTCCAACAACAAATTAAAAAGTTAAATAATGTCACATGCCATGGGGGAAGAGATTTTGGGAATGTGTCAGCAGAACAGAAATTAACATAATCCAGCATAAGGAAAACAACCCTCAAATTGAGGAGATTTTGTTGGTGTGCATCCAACTCTGCTCCTCAGTTACACAGGGGAGATCATAAGTATCTGTGATCATTCCCCAGGTCTCTAAAAACTGGAATATTAAGACTGAGATGGTCAGAGTAGTCTGATGAGTTCAGAGGGGTTTGGACAGCTTGGAAAGCTTTTTTCCAGAAAGCACTTCAAATTTGGCTGGCCTGTAAAATATCCATGTTCACTGTTTTGCAGATGGGAGTACCAGAAAAAAAGGAATTACTGCTGGCTAGACTGGCATTTTACGTGTGAATAGGGCATGGGGAAATAGGGAAGATAGGCTTTCTTTTTTGGCTGGCTGGCTGCTAACTTCACACTTTGCTCTGGGCCTGGAAATAGAGAAGTCAGTGACAAGAATTTCACTGTGGCCCTTGGGGACATTACAAACCCTCTGTTCATTGGGAGCTGCTGTTAAGAAGTGCCCAGTGAGTCATGGCTGCACCATGTTAATGGGCAGAACCTGACTCCAGATGAGTGCCTTCTGCTTTTTTTGTTCCTTTCAGTTTAGATTAGTTTCTTCTGACCTTTTTCATCACTATGTTTGCAGAGCTGGATCACTGCCTGCCTGTCTGTGCAAAGATTTTATTAGATTCTGCAGTATAAGCCTTGGAGTTTAAATAGTCCCAAAATAAGAGAAAAAAGCTTAGAGCAGGCTACTTCACCACAGCAGGTTCAACGAGGAGATCTCTTCACACTTCATTTCATCATGTCTTGTTCCAAACTCACACTAAAAATGATCCTTTTTTAAACAGTGGTCCACAAAATAATGGAATCAAATATTTCTGCAATTTCTGCAGCAATTTCTGACATAAGTGATACTACTTTGGCTGCATACAGTTGCATGGAAACAAAATCTCAGTGTAGCTGTTCACAAATTTAATTTTGGTTATGGTTTGCTATGCTAAAAAATCTATCTCAAGATTTCTGTGTAATATAGTTTAGTGGTTTAGGAGTTACAGCTGTTGTGCTGAGTTGGCTTGATGATCTTCAAGGTCTCTTCCAGCCTTGGTGATTTTATGAAGCTATGAAGATTCCATAAACAAAAACCTTTAAGGTTTTTTGTTACGTCTAGTTGCTGATGGCTTTATTTTAATAAGCAAAATTTTAAATTCCTTAAAGGAAAATTTTTAATTTAAAATTAGATAGACTTTACTAAAACTGTAAATACCTCAGATATCAGAGGCTAGGCAATCTTCTGTTCCCAGGACAAGACCCTGACTTGTATGTGAGCCATTGTAGGGAACCCAGACATGACAACCAAACACACAGTAAGCCCTTTATTGGGGCTGGTCATAAGCAACTCACCCTAGACAGAGTGAACAACAGTTTGGCTGATTTATGACCAAAAAATTTCCTCTCTCCTAAAAAGGAATCCATGTTGCATGAAGTTGAAATAAAGAATGTTCAATGATTGCACTTACACATCATCCAAGATTTCCTAAACAAGTGGCAATAGAAAGAAATCACGTGTAACTTCCATATTAGTTATATTTATCTAATTTTTTTAAAGTCTTAATCAAATTATTTGAATATTTCTTCTTTTTACATACTCCCTTAAACATCTGCAAAGGATTCCTATCAGAAACAGAGTACTGGAGCAGACATACCTTGGAGATAGAAACTAACACATGAATTCTATGCCTGATATAAGACAACAAAACACATCCGAGACATTCAAGCAGGATGACATAGAGCATCAGATCATTTTATGCCAGTGAAGAATTGTTCTGTAGCATTTGCTTCATATGAAGTTTTAAAATCCTAAATATGTGTTTCCTTGAGTGGATTATTCCTTGAAAACCTCTAATTGGCAGGAATTTTTTCCTGACACTTAGCATAAACTCATATTTTAATCCTAACTAATTAGTGCTTATTGTGTGTATGAGTGTTTTGTCTCTCATTTTTTTCATCTTCAGTAATTATTAAGATCCTCTTGCAAGTGCAGTTCTGTCAAACTCAATGCATTTAGAGCTTAATATTTTCTTAGATTAAGTTTTCACATATCAAAGAAATGATGTAAAAAATGCAGATATTTTACTTTCAAAGGCAAAGAACCAAACTTTCAGACAGAGAGGAGATGAAGGCAAATTAAGCTAAACAAAGCAACAGTCTGAATCCTGTTGCTTTCTCTTCCTTTCATTGCTTCAGCATTGCAATTTATCCAAAGTTCCCACCTTTTCTTCTGAAAAAAGCAAGACATATACAACCTATAATTTTCCCTAAAATATGTAAACACACATAGGAACTACGGCATTAAATGAACATAATTTCGTTTATTTTTTCTTACAAATTTTCAGAACCTATTTAAATAAAGCTCTCCCTGAGTAACCGTGCCCAAAAATCACATCTATACTGGATGTGAAGAGAGTTAATGAGTACATTTGGAAAAAACCTGCTCCTGATGACTACCGACAAAAAGCCCAGGGAAAGATCAGTTTAACAAAGCATTAACTGCAAAGATTAACTGCAAATTGAGCTTACCTATCTAAATATTAGTAAACTTTTAAAAAAGAACAAAGAGCCTTGGAAAGCAACCTTTAAATTAGGGCCACACAACTTTGTATAACAATCTCACTGTTAATTGAAAATTAGGCAGTGTTATGGTTAGTTTAAATGACACAGCTAGAAACTCTGGGCCTATGGCAAAGAGACCCAAGACCAGAGACAGACAAGCTTTGCTTGATTATAGTGATTACATCATGGTCATTAGAATTTAAACCAACTAACCCAAACACAGACATCATATCTTCATTTGATAGCTGCAGTCTAGTAAATAGTGGGAAAGGATGTTATGCACGGATTAGCCCAGCTGAAATGAAAACAGACATTCTTTTTGAACCTGTCTGGCATTGAAAACAAGAACTTAAAATCAGGCTGTAAATTGGTCTTGTAAAGCCAGAGGCCTTTGATTCTTAAGGATCTGTATAGTGTTTTAGCCAGTCTTTGTTTTGCAGGAAAACCACCTCAGCACCCGGGTATGAGGCATCCTTATGTGCAGTCTATCACTGTGCAAGAAGTTGAGTTTATCTGTGGGAAAGCATGAATATTAGCAACGTCCTCCTTTGTGCTCCACTGCTAGAATTCCCTTCAAGTTTGTGAGTCACTGTCAGCTGTTTGCTAAAAATAACTCTTTAGTACTGCTTGGACTCGTAGTCATTACAGTGACATGTTGACATTCCTAGGGACAGCATCAACACTGCATATTTAAAATTCATTTTGTATCTGTTAATCTTTAATTTACAATTTTAAAGTCTATGTGTGTAGGGGCATTTTACTGTCTAAAGTGAGGTATCCTTGTCACCACCTCAAATGAGTTGTATTCTTGGTCTCCCCATATAAACAATGCAAATAAAACCCCAAAAGCCTTTGAGCCATGTTTGGTCTTTCAAAGAGGAAACCTCTTTTCTTCCCTCCCTTTTTCATTTTTGAAGGTAAAGGTTATCATATTCATAGAAATGAACATATTAAATGCTTACTGCTTTTTTTGTCTAATAAGCCTGTATATAATAAATTGCAAGGATCAAGGGCATTCCCATCCACACTTACAGTGTCTTTCTTCAGAGACTGCATATAAATCATAAGAGTTGCATTGACTTTCTGGGCACTGGGACAAAGTAGAGAGGCAGGAAGATCTTCAGAACATTGCATTTACCTATTTGCAGAATAAGGACATTTATTATAGTGCTGTTATCATTAACACTTTGAGAAAATCACTCCTGGAACTGGGGACATCCAGGTTGTTAAAAAATGGTTGTCTTGCAACGAATTGTGCTACTATGAAATATCTCACAGCAGAGACAAACAGCAGGGTCAAATTTAGCACACACTTGTTTAACATTTAAGAGGAGATGGCATTTCTCAGAAACTCCCAAAGATGCTTCACAGACAGACTCATCCCATAATCATAAACCAAAATCCCTGTGTCACCTAGCATGAGCCTTACTCATTTCACCAGTGTTACTTCAATTTTGCTTGAATTCTGCCATCTAGAAACTGTGTATGGCTGTTTGACATATTAAAAGTATGGGAAAGAGATCTCTGAAGTAGACATCAGAACTAAATATGGCCATTTCACTGGCTGCACTTGACCATCAATCTCAGATCTCAAGACTTTGCTACTTTACAAGGAATTAAAAATTCAGAATATGTAATGAAAAGCGTTTGAGTCTTTAGAGGTGTAGCACACTAGACTTTTGTAAATATTAAAAGAATGAAGCTTTGTAATTTCTTTCCTTCCTTCCTTCCTTCCTTCCTTCCTTCCTTCCTTCCTTCCTTCCTTCCTTCCTTCCTTCCTTCCTTCCTTCCACTTTAAATACCTTTACATCAGGGACCACCAAACATGGAACCTGAGCCTCCTATTGATCATTCAGTGTTTTCTCAAGTGCAATCAAAATTTCAAATCACAAACCAATTAGCTAATATGGGGACGCTAGAAATAAAAAAGACCTCTGAAACAACTGTGGACAAGATTGTCCTGTGTGTTCTTGTAAGAGAATAAGGGAATGAAGAGTATACAAATTATAAGCTGTATAATATCTCTATGACATTTATCTAGTGCAGCACTACCAAGGATTCAATGCCACAGAATGTACAGAAATATCTGCTTTATTTAGCAGTACTGTCACTGTTTAGATTCTTGGTATGTTTGTGCATCCAGCAAATACAATATAAAAATTTGTTCCATCAAGTTTGTTTCCACTTCATGACATTTTGGGTGGTCAAATATGCTCACCTGCAGCCTGCTTAAGGAGTTGCCGTCTTTCTTATTCAATGGTGCAGTTTTGATCAATTTACTCAGCTTTTGGTATTTCAGAATTCTTTTACATCTCTGAAAATCTAGAAGTTATCCTTCCTATTGCTAAAGCCTTGGAATAATTTTGTAGCTTTCATCTTTCCTACTGCTAAAATAAATGTTTTTCACCACTAGAATCTTATTCAGAGAATCTTAAATTACAAAAAAATTCAAATGTGAGTGTTTTAGAAGGTGCCAATGGAAGTTAATGACATTGAGAGGCAATTTATACAAAAACAACAGGTTAAAATAATCAGGTACAGGTGCATTATAGTTAATTAATTGAACTGTTAAAAGGGTAATCAAAAAAGAAGAGGCAATAATGTGCAAAAATATTAATTGCCTCATAATGCCATGCTGCAAAGATCACTATAGTAAACATTCTGGCCTCTTACCGAATACATTAACAACACAGTCCAGAAATTGCTAAGAGGTATAAAACTTTACTTCATGTAATTAAGTCATGCATAGTTACTCAAAATAGATTCCCTTTTATTAATTGTTTTACTCCATTAATAGGGAAGGCAGACAATGGGGAGTATAGCAGTCTTTGCAGTTATCAATTCTGCCAGGTTTTTTTCTTCTGTGAAAATATTTTTCTGCATATTTCAGGTTATATAGCAGAACATCCTGGCAATGGAAATATTCAGAATATTTAGAATTTAGAAACATATTTTAGTGCTCAAAAAAAAGTTGATATTTCTGGGATTCAGTGGTAAAGTTTCAGTCCAAGAATATTTTGTAATAGGTGTGACACTGAGACACCAATGAGAGTGAAGATTTGATGGGAAGAAGAAGCTGCAGATTTGCAAGGCAAGATATTAGCTATGAAATCTTTTACACCAACACTTAAAGACGTGGGTTTTACCCCACATTCATCACAACTTTAAAATACCATCACCAACCCTGTGTGAAACTCAGCATTCTTGTGTCACACAGGGTTCATTTTGCTGTGTGAAGGTTTGCACCTCCTCATTTCTCTGCTCAGGTTTCAGACCTGAAAGGCCTCAAGTCACAGCATGGAATGGGTCATGCTTCCTGCTGCCCCATCTGAAGAATTGCCCCCTTTAATAAGAGAGAAAGAACAAACAATGAATAACAGTGCATTTCTGTCACACACTCAGAAATCTGGGGTGATTGGTGGGCACTTTCATGAATACCAGCACGAAATTGAGTATCTGGTGATAAGCAGGATCATGAATCCATTAATAATGCCAAACTGAATTAGAGTCATTTATTTGTGCATGTATTTCCAAATCTGATTTTAAGTTATTTGATAAGATGTAGCAAATAAGCATTTATGTTTGCTTATGAAACAGGTTCTATAACATAATCTATTAATGAAACCCAGACGACATAAAACACAGTTCATTGCTATTTTATCATTTGCCTAAGAGATTTTTAATATACTATAATTCCACCTTTCATCAAAAGTCCCATGGCTACATTTCTGCTCAACTTGGGGACTGTTAATGACTTTTCTGTAATGTTGACTGTACCTTTTGCAGAGGCAAGTGTCCTCTCTGGTGTAGAGCTTCAGCCCAGGGCAGTGTGTTGAGGAACCAAGTGAAACAGAGAGATATGAAAAAGCAGAGGTTATGCACCATTCCCAGAAAAAGCATCAAACCAGTTCCTAATGATTCTTGTGGCCTTAGATTTTAATACTATTCATCACAATTCCTGCTTATGATTGATGCACTATTCCTATTCCCTGACAGAAATCTGGGCCAGCCATCTTCCAGGAGGATCTTTCTCCTTCCTATTAAATACCTTGTACACAAGGCAAAGAAAACGTACTGGGGCTAAGTACAGTGTTGACATTCTCCCATAGAATATGAACACAATAACTGTGTTCTTGCAGTTATGTCTTTTGTTTTCTACATTGATGATGAGAGGATTTATTTTTGAATTTTGCAAAGAAGGTGTGTCAGAGCAATTGCCAAAAATTGTATCAGTGAAAGAATTACACAAATGATACCTCACCACCTCTCTCATCTGATTCCGACTCCCATAAACCCTAAAAATGTGTAATAAATCTGACTAACACTAAATGGGTGCTCTGATATGCACATCTTGGGTGATGCTTCAAGTGACATATATCCTTGGGAGATATACATCCTTGCCAAAGGTGATGTACCACCTGATGTAGCCCAAGAATGTTATGGAGTATTCACTACTTAAACATGAACTTTCCTGTCTGTGAAACTGCCCTTTGTTTGGATGATTTGGCTGGGATTTCTATTCAAAACTTGCTTTGTCTTTTATCCCTTAAATATCAGTTGGAATAGTGAGTAGAGGGAAAAATAATTTTTCCTCCAACATCTATACACTCTTTCCCTAGATATACTTTCCAAAAGCAGAGGGTTACAGCCAGAGTTGAAGGCTGACATTTTTCTTTTAAAATCAAACTGTCTGTTACTCACAAAGGCCCCACAGTCTATTTGTTAGAGTAGCATGGCTGTATTCTGGCATGGGTATCTCAGAATAAATTACTTGAAGGAATCCTGCCAGGGAAAAAGGAAAATTGTGTTGAAACCAGAATGATAACTTCATTGTCAGTGTGCCTTAAAAGAGAAAGTTTGTGGCAATAATTTCTGTGAGAGACAGTTCAGGAAATTTGTACTGGTGAAGACTGAAATCTTAAATTTTTACATTCTTCAATGTATCCCTGAGTACAGAAATAAGAAATATCAGACAAATAAAATCTTTCAGGGAAGACAATTAGGGGAGGGGGAAAAATTTATTTCTAATATAACTGTTATATGGCTTTTATAGCACCTACACCTGAGAGAAAATGCATTCAGAAAAACTATATTTCATGGTATCCATATCAGTTAAGAAATTTTACATTAATGGTAGAAGCTACTTTTAAAAAATGGTACTGTTTTATGAAAGGTGCTAAGTAAACATCACTGTGTTAAATTCTGACTTTGTGCTTCCAGTCTCACTGACTTATTTTATTTGAGACCAGCTGTGCCATTTCGATATATGTGAAAAATTTTAAAAATCCCAAAACCCTAAGCTTTTGAAAAGAGGACCTTTTACACCTTTTGAAAAATATCTCATGGCCATTTTGAGCAGTGGTGATCTGTAAAGAAAACAGATTAGAAAGTTTGATATTAGAGGAAGGAAATATTATTATCACAGCTTGAAATCTGTTAACAGGGCCTTCCAAATGGGGCAAACATTAAAGTCAAATAGAAACTCAATTACAGGAAGATTTTCAACTTGTCAAAAATAATTGCATTAATGTCAGCAATGCTGAAGGTCTAAAACAAGGAAACTATTGTACAGTATCTCTAGAAAGAAAGATTAAAGGAATGCATAGTGTAGTTTCAGCAAAAGGTCCAAAATGCTCACATTTATTTTGGTTTTGTTCTGAGGCCAAAGACCACAGTACTGAATAAAACTGAAACATCAAGGCATAAATTTCTGACAGATGTTACATCACATGAAGACTGTGGAATAGTCAATAAGACAAATAATTTATCTGCTTTGCTGTAACCAAAACTTGCAGTAAATACATGTGCAGGACAGAGGGCTATCAGTTTGGATGAGCTGGACCTTTGAGACATGAACTTATTTGTGCTCGAATGTTTAGCTAATATTGCAGGAGGGAGTGTTCTGCATTTGCAACTAAAGCCTCTACAAAGTATATTTTATTTTAAAGTTTACTGAACTACTATATAGAAAACTTATATCCTCTACTGATTTAAATGGGATTTTAAGCATTTTTTTTTCAAGAGAGACTCTCTTTCTTTGCTCTCTGATAACCTAGCCAGGGTTGAGAGAATATTTATAGTACCACTGTTTTCATAAGTAGTTTCTATGTTCATTCTGAGCAGGAATTACAAAGACACAACAGGGCAAACTAGAAAAACAAACTAACACCATCAGAAATGTTCTTTCTTTTTCTTGATCTCAGTGTTGTATTGTAGAAGTTCATATATAAAATCCTGCAATGCACAGAATATTTATCTACTGATTCTTCTTCTTCTTCTTCTTCTTCTTCTTCTTCTTCTTCTTCTTCTTCTTCTTCTTCTTCTTCTTCTTCTTCTTCTTCTTCCAGGTGTAATTCCAATAATCTATTGTGGCTTGAACCTCTACCTATTCAGTGTCTAAGTTTTTCTGAATTGAATGGATATTAGAACTATATAAGCAAGGACCTGATGAGCTTTTCAGAAGCACTAGGCAGGTTAGTCCTTTTTCAAAAATCTCACTACAGTCCATTTTTTGATTTTAAGCCTGCTGATCTCTTTCAGAATATAAAGGGGGCTTATAAGAAGAGAGGGCATGACTTTTACAGAGGCAGCTAGTCACAGGACAAGTGGGAGTGGTTTTAAACTGAGAGAGAAGTTTTACTTTATATGCTAGGGAGAAATTCTTTACTCATTGGACAATGAGTCACTTCAAAAGGTTGCCCAGAGAACTTGTGGATGCCCCATCAGTGGCAGTGTTCAAGGCCAGGTTGGAGGGGACTCTAAGCAATCTGGTCTAGTGAAAAGTGTCCCTGCCCATGGTAGGAGAGTTAGAACTAGATAATCTGTAAGAAACGATTTTATGATTCTATGTCTGTGATCTTATCCTAAATATGTAAACAATTTTCACAAGGCATTAGATGTTATGAAATTAATTGCTTTGAGAGACTGATGTTTTCTTTCCTTAATTAATCTGTTGAAATATCTCACCTCAGTTTTTTTTCTGGTTTTACAAAACCAGAAGCTGATTATGTCATATGACTGGAATGGTTTCTCATGAAAGCCTGATACATGGAAGTGCCACAAGTGTTAATTTTTCTTTCATCTTCTCAAGCTATTGAAGTTGCACAACGTTAACACTCAATAGATCATACTACTATTTTAATAGCCAAAGTGACACCCACACTGTAAGAGCCAGTATTCTGCTAACAGCCAGAGTCAGTAACACTTTTACAGGGCCAGACCAAATACTTTCCCAATCAGTACATTTCCTAAAATTATTTCAGGGGCCAGCAATGAGAAAGAAATATTTGACCTCTGGTATTATTTGTTGAAGAGTTATAATAGGTCCTCTCGTAGCATCCCTTCACCTTTGGAAATCTGTTCTCATTTGATTACACCAGATCTGCTTCCAAATTCTGTGCTTTGTTAGAAGAGAACAGGACTTTTTAATAAAAAAAGTAAATGTACACAGCAGAAACACTCTGAGTTTGAGCTAGCTATTTATTTTATTCACATCACAAAGAGATTTGCAGATCACCTTCTCAAAGCTGCATGCCGCTGTACTTCTACACCAGGGGTGCAGAAACCAGCCTGAGTAAGTGCTGAGCTAGGAGTCAAGAAACCTTGGCTTAGCTTGTACCATAATTCTTTGGGCTCTCTTACTTCAATAACAGTTGCTATGGTAATTTTGCATCAGAAGCAGCACATGACTCTGATAACACAATCCCCTTTGCATTTAAAGTGCAAGGATTGTTCTCCAGCCAGAGCACCAGGGCAAAGTGTTTCATGGCTCCCTCCACCTCACATGTGTGATTTTTTTTTTCCTTAGAAAGTAGGACATGGCAGAAAGGGGAATGGACTGTGCCTCATTTTTCTCTGGCATGAAAACATGGCACAATGAGGAGGTGCACCAAGATGAAGGAGGTTAAGAGCAATCACAGTTCCAGGAACTCGGTGCCTCTGGGACAAATAAACTTATTATTCCATTCATTTCACACTCAAGCATTACTTTAATGTAATGTAATGTGGTATCTGAAGCCTTGGATAGTTTTTAGTTGCAATGGTGTCTAACCAGTAGGGAGAGAGTAAGGGGTGTTCCTCAGGAGACATCCAGGCCACAGAATTTGAAAAGAAGCTTAGGAAATAGACTCCATTCCCTCCCTCCCACCCTGACTAGTTATACTGTTTCACATATTTGCAGCTTAAGGGAGCAAAGTGGAGATTTGTGAGCACAGATTTATCCCACCCCATAGAAGATAGTTACCTGAGGCATCTTCAAGCAGGGAAATTCCTTGCCCCTAGATGTGCTTCAAGGAAACCAAGACCATAATCACTTTTTGAGGGTAACTGTTTTTCATCAACAGCTGAGCAGAGCAACCCAGAGAAGTGCCTCACATTGTGTGGGAGGAATCCATCCCACACTTTCTCCTTCATACTCTCAATGACGTCTCAATGGCAGAAAAACCTCACTTGCTTGTTAAGGTTGCATACATCAGATGGAAACCTGCACAAGCAAAGGAGTGTTTGTGGAAACAGGATTTTATCTCTTGTTAGTTAATGACATTCTCACACAAGTCAGATGAGACTGTTCTGGCCCAAAGAAGCCTACTTTTGTAGGCAGCATGCACTTTTGTCCTGCAAATGTTTACTCTTTTATTTCTTGTCATCCAGCTGTCAGAAATCTAAGATGTGCAAGGGAAGCCTAAGCAAGCGTGAAGTACACAAATAACTTCAGTCTGAATTTGAAACTTCAAATCCTTTAGGGAAGACTTTGGCCACTTATTTGCTGCTTCAGTCTTGTTACAGATACTTATCTCTTCTACTTACTGGGATTTGCATTGCTGACCATTATTATTTGGACAGATCATAGACAATGTAATCAGTCAGGTTTTAATCTTTTATTAGTACCCAATTGTAACACACTGACATGATTGTGAGATATAATTTTGTCCTATTTCAAAATGTTCAAGTGAGCAAGTTACATATAAAACTGTGTGTAAGACATTTTTCTCTCTTCCCTTAGCCTAAGAGAGACATTCCAATACATTACCAGAGTGCAATTTAGGAAGGACTCATTCAAAATGTTGATAATGGATTAAATAGTTTCAAGCAGAACAGCATAAAGAATCTCCTCCTGCTGACTAAAATGTATAGCCGTGGCTTACATAGTAGCTTAGCAGTTCACATATGGCTTATGTCAATGGCAGAAACCATGTTATTTTCTAAATCACATTGATTTGTTATGTGGTACTGAAAGATCTAAACCAGAATCATTGGCTATAAATTACAGAATCTAGTCTTCTACATTCTTATCTGTGTTTCAGATCCGTCAAAATGAGCCCAAGAGTCAAGTCTTCTATGTACACAATGCTACTAGTCAAAGAGTAAGAGCTAAGACCATTCAATTTCCTCCTTTTTTGGAGCCAAGCCAGATTGACATTTTCCTTTCTGTTATTTTTGGCAAAGAGGAAAGAGAGGGAAAACTTTACTGCTCTGTTACTGATGGTTTTTTTATTTTGTTTTTATTAAAAATGTTGAAACATGGGCTCTATGTCAAAATTATTTTATTATTGAAAGCTGGGTGGGGTGAATGAACTGGCAACAGTTCAGAAAGCCATTAATGGTACTGATAATGGGGAATCCTATCCAGCCTCCACAGCACTGCAATACTTAAATGCAATAAATTTTACTGAAATCGGGTGACTGATGTGCACAGTTAATGAATCGGTAAAGATTCAAAGGTTAATCTGCTGGGAGGTAACAAGCTCTGCCCATCTGATACTGTAACCAAAATATGATATTTGTTAGTTACATGATGATATTTTTTGGGCATACAACAGAAAAAAATAGAGTTTTTATTGGCTGTAGCTTTGTTAGGTCTCCAAGACTGAAATGCAGAAAAAGAAACAACTCTAATGGTGATTCTTGAATCACAGACAAAACTTAAATATATTAGAGGTGAAATGTGACTCCCTGAATAAAATATATTGTCAAACATCAAAGGAATTGCCCAAGAAGCAGAGTGTTCCCTGAAGGAGACTTGCACGTGTGCCCAGGAGTGCCCCTGCCTCAACTCTCAGCCCTTTCCCAGCCAGTGAACCCTCCCCACTGAAAGACCTGAGAGACATGATGGCTGTGTGGAATTTGGGAGGGGTGGGGGAAAGTGTAGAGTCAAACCTCTTAGAGAACTTCTTTAACAATAAGACAGCTTTCTAGAAACAAAGGAGCGAGGTCCAAGCAGACTCAAAATGTAAGTGAAAGCAGGAATGGAAAGGAAGAAAAAGATGATTCAACTAACAGCAAGAGGGGTGGGTGAGGTTAAGAAAGCTGATGATTAACACTCTTTCTTCGCCCTCAGGAGACTCACATTCAGATTTTGTTCTGCCACACCTATTTTGTGGTGCTGGACATGCTGTTTATACTCTCTGGCTCAAAGTCTCCCTCCTCCCCCCCACCCCTTTATATAAGGATAGTGCTAGCTACTGCACAGTGAGCATAAAAATGCTGAAGCCTGTGAAAGGTGCAGATCTTGCAGATATCTCTGAAAGACAGAAACCTTGCCATATAAGAAGAACACACTCCCAGTGCCATTGACAACACATGGCTTGAAAGTTTGCACTATGTTCTAAACTCTTGATTGTCAGCTCACAGCAGAGAGACACAGTCTAAGTAAGGCTTCTAGGGAGTGAAATGTGATGGTTCCTCCAGTATATTCATTCCTCTGTCCAGCTGACCATGGGAACTGCCACTGCTAACAGAAGCCTATGCAGCACAAGCTCTGAGCTTGGTCCCTCATCTCTTCACATCTCTTGACACAGGGTGATGGCCCATGAAGCCAGGTCTTCTATATCCACATCAGTTCAGTTTCAGGAGTTACTCCTTTTCCTCCTTTCTTTCTGTGCATGGACCAAAGGTTCAGGTGTTGTTTTAAAAATGCATTAGTATTTTATTCCCTGCTTGGATAGACCTCTCTAGCACTGGAGACACAATAAAATAACTATAAATTTAATGTGGTCTAATTTATTCAACAGTGAAACAGGGATGATTAATATCACATTCCTTTTCTGCAGCACTTCTACAAATAAGTCTTAAATCACTTTCTGAGCAGGGTTTTGTAGATATTATTACAAGACTTAGCTGAAAGACAAGAAACTGATGAACATTGCAGCAAAGTGCCTTGCCCATGGTCACTCAACAGACCAGAGGCAAAGCTGCTTTGTGTGTCTCCAAGGTCTTCCTAAGGCCAGAAGACCTCCTCTAAAGAATTATGCTATTGATTTGTCAACAGGTTACACCAGAGCCAAACTGTACACATTTTGGCTCAAGCAAGCAGGATAAAGCAGGATGTCTGTGTGCCAGGTTGAAGTCTCCTACTTTGGGACAAATCAACACTTCCTTTCTCTTGCAGGATTTGCCAGGAAACAGAACTAGCATATTTCAGTCCAACTCAGATGCATGTTACCTGAGGCCCAGCTTGAACATGTCCTAGGGCTCCAGTCTGGAACTTAACACAGGCTTGGGATGATTCCCAACAGATATAGCTAACAGCCTCCAGACCCTTTGTGCTGGAAAAAAGTAACCAAAGGATCATGGAAAGACACTTGATGCATTTGGAACTTACTTCCAGCTTATTTTGAGTTCTGATTTTCCTGTGTCTGGAAACATCCTTTCCTCTGTGACCATCTTGGTGACAAAGAACTGTCAGCTACAGTGCTGATGGAGGGTTAAAAGGGGAAGGAAGGAATCCACTACTGTGTCAGAAATCTGTGTGCTTCGCAGTGGACCCTCATCCCTTTTCTATGCTTCAAAGTGGTTTTTTTTTATAATGTTGTTATTGCTTCTGAAGTGATGCTATTTAGTAAGAACCTACCTCCAGGTAAATCTGCAGGTAAAATGTACCTGTAGCAGGAAAATTCTGGTTCCAATACATTTCAATATTAATGCAATCAGCTGCCTGTTTCAGAATCTGTAGGTGTCAATGAAAGACCTCTGAGGTCTGGACCAGGATCCAACTAGATTGTGGGTCATGGCAACATTTTCACTAAAGATGAGAGTGAACCTCAAGGAAGCCAGTCATTAGCATAAGATGATGATAAGACTGTGATACTCTCACACAAAAGCACTTTCCTTATTTGCAGATAGCTGTTTGCACAGATAATTCAGGAGAGGCTTTTAAAATTAGTAATGACAGAGATTTGATTACATTTCCAGGTCTTTGTAGGATAATATGAGAAGACATTAATGTAATTAGTAGTGTTAAGAGTTTATGTGCTCTCTTCCAAGTTCAAGACAGACACATTGAAAAACTTAGAACCAGACTAAATAATGGGACCATTAGCCAGGATATAAAATTGGGTTGAAAGGAGATGGGAAAGAACAATTTTTACTGAAGGTCAAGCAGGAAGCTGGGATGTTGAATTTTAAAGATACTTTGTTTCTTTTCATCTTCTACATGAATATACCTTGGATACACGGGGCCAGAAGGTAGTCAGCAGGAGTTCAGCATAAGGACTTGAAACAGAAAAAAAAAAAAAAAAAGTCTTTATAGTTATACTACTTTCTTAGTGTTGAAGGACGATTTATAATGTGAGAAAGAGAATTAGAAACTTTAGCGTAGTAATTCAGAACATTTCAGAGAGAGGTAAGAAAGTATTTTGTTTATATTTTATTTCATAATCTGTGCTTATATTAAGATTTAATTAGTATAGAATTAAATATTACTAACAGAATAATGAAATGTGGTTGCCATGGCTACATATTTCAGAAGAAAATATTAATTTATTAAAATAAAACAGCTTTGCATATTTTTATAAATACATATGTGTTTCAGGTAGATCAGTTACCAAATGTAAGGAGAGGTCACTGCAGAAGGCTGGGCGAAGGTTCTACAAATATTCCAGTTGTAAAATAGTAAGAGCCATGGTGAGAAAAGCAAGCTCCAAAACACATTAGGGTAGCATGAGAAGAACATAGTATACTGGAGGGTAGGAAGTCAGAATTCAGAATTGCAATTCAGCACAATATTCTTGAATAAAAAGAAATATTCCTGAAATACCCCCTAAATATATTTTTATTATGACCTAGTGATCAAACTTAATGTACTACCATCTGTTGACTGTCTCCATGTACTAACCTCTTGTGGACTATCCCTGAACTATCTCTAAATAATTCAATGCCTGTGGTCTGTCCAGGGAATATCATGGTTGACAGCAGGAATACATGGCAGATTATGTATGGTCAGAGTCTGTATCCTGAACATGGTCACACAAACATTAGCTTTGTTCATCCACAGCAAAGTGTCTGAGAAATGCAATAAACTGATCCCAAACAGTGTTTGGCTTGTGTGATCTTTGAGGGATGTGAGGAAAAATAAGTAACTTTGTCTTGAGGGAAAACACAGAGATAGCAGGGTGATGGAGCAAATGTGCACTGCAGCTCAGGAACTGTGAAGATGCTGAGGGAATGACAAAAGGATGATCACAAGATATCCTTGACAAGAAAGGACAAGAAGATAAAATTATTCAAAGAAATTCTTGATGTCATTTTTTCTGCTCATCTAAAATCTTCACAGAACATTAAAAAAGAGAATCTACTCTGAAAGTGTTAATACACAGAATTTTACAATCAGATGGTTTCTATTGTGAATAAAGTTGCCACTGATACATCATACAATTCACAACTAAAACATACACCTTACCATTAGTGAGATATTCTGGGAACACCATTTTTGTAGTTCAATCCATTTGATTCTGATTGTCTGAAGTAACTGGCGCCTCTGAGTATCCAATATGAGGGGCCAGACTTACAGTAAATCATCACTTTCTAATGCATTTTATTAAAAAAAAAAAAAAGATTCACTAGTTGATTTTTATGGGTTGGGCAGGTTTGGTTTTACACAAATCCTCCTGGGCAGTTCTATGGTACCAATGAAAAAGCTGGGCTATGATATTACACTTTAGTTCAATCCGTCCCTGTGACACTTTGTGGTGCCATAAGCAGAATATTCAAACATCAGGAACAAAAGGAAGAGATCAGGTAGTAAAAAGAACATATCCTTTCAAAAAGAAGTATATAAGATGTGTTTTAGATATTATGTGAAACTCTGTCACTGAGTTATCTTTGCTGAAAGACATGTAAGATTATTCTCAGTTCTTATGGATGTTTCCTAAAGAAAATACCATACTGTCTAGTCCTTCCAAGTTTATCTACCATCAAGATGCAAAACAAAAGCAAATTTCAGGCTGTTTCTGTCACATGAAACAGGTGGAACATTTCTTCTTTGTCTTTGTCCAACATGAAAGATTGTTGCATCTCTGAAGTTTAAGGCTTGTGTCCTTTGGAGTAATGCCCCTTCCACTGGATCTCAAATACTGGCAGCTGCTCAATTTCTTTCCTTGCCTTTGCCAATGACAATATTTTGTGCTTCAGTGTTTCTTTTGCATGTCTGTGTCTGACATGATTTTCCTTGCATACAGAAAGAAGCATACAATATTTTGGTTTGAATAGTGTAAGTAAAACAAGTTGCCTGCAGATTTTACACAAACAAATTTTGCAATGGCTAATAGTAAAAGAAGTCCACAAATGAGTTTAAATATAAAATTTACTCTAAAACAGGCAGATAAAAAAATATGGGTCTTTTCTTATGCTGGAACTTTCGGTTCTGTGGGAAGAAGTGGGAAAGAAGACTAAGATGCTCCCTTATGTCAAAACCATGTGTGCACCATTAACTACAACATAAATCACTTCAAATGCTGATGATTCCCTGTTTGTCCTCCTTTATCTGCCTGTGTCTTCTCTTCTCACCAAGCACCAGTTTCTCCCCAAACAAGGTGAAGTACATAAATGTTGAAATGGAATGGACGTTCTTTCTTCTTACTGCTGTGTCTCATGAGCAAGTTACTTATGACTAGGAGTAGAATCTTTCTGGAAAGAAAAAACAAATGTACATTTAGGCCTTTAAAAGGCAAAAGTCCACAGTGGTGTGTTTTTACCATGAGCAATGTACTATTAGCAGAGCTAAGCTTGGCAAAGATTAAGTGGGGTTAGGTCTGCTGTTATTTTGCCACTAGTTGTGACAATGCTCTAATTTTCATCCTTCTTGGATCATGTATTAGGTAACATTTAAGATAAGGGTCCCAGGATAGTTTCATATCTGCAAGACTCTTTTTTGTTTTAGCTGTTTGGTTTTTTTTTTTTTTTTCAATAAACCTGAAGTTCAGCCTTTCATTTTCTTTCTTTTTTTTTTTTTTTTTTCCCTAATATATAACAGTGGTGTATATTTTTTTCAATAAACCTGAAGTTCAGCCTTTCATTTTCTTTCTTTTTTTTTTTTCCCCTAATATATAACAGTGGTGTATATCGGAACAGATGGAAAAAGATGTTGAAAGTGCACCCAGGAACATGCTTTCATTTTTACCTGCAGAAGGAGTGATGACAGTGGGTAGCACTGTGTGTAATTGCAGATTTGTTTTTCATTGCATTTAAGATGTCTATAGTGTTGGCTCCAAGATTAGAAAAATTTTGCACAGGAAATCAAAGCGTTAAATACATACCTCTCAATTTAACATAAAATGTAAATCCAAAGTTTTCTCATCTCAGTTGACCAGAAATTCAGATGATGATATCAAAACAGGACAAGAAAGGGGAAATAAAGAGAGAAAATTTAAGATTATCAAATTGCAGCTCTGGACCAGGATTCGCCTGTCCAGCACAATAAAGTTCTTACTGTCTATGGGACTTCAGAGAAATCAGTCTTTTTACTTGGCCTTTGAAGTCACCAAGACACCAATGCCTGTGATAAAAGAGTTTATTTATAACTTGGTGAGCTTATGTCTTTTCCCACTGAACCAGCAGGTTTTCCAAGGTTTGGGGATACAATTTCAAGGGCTGTTAAACCTCTGTCAAAATTTTTCTGGCCCCCTAAGGAGTCTGACTCTCCAGAGCTCTGTTTGCTATGACAGGTCTTCATGTGGAAGCATTCACACAATTGACAGCTTCAACTGCTGCAGTTTTTGTAACAGAAAGTGGCATTTAATCTGAAAAACAACATTAGCAAATCAGGATATAATTGGGTTTTTATTTCCTGCCTTTTTCCCTTTTATTCCCTGCTCCTAGAGATAAGACAAAACCCACTAATGCAAGTTCCTGATCTCTATGGAAAGATGATATTTATATATATAACCTGGCAAACTGCAAGAGGCAGGAGTCAGGGATTTTTTGTTTAATGAAAAATGTTAGAGCAAGTCCTTAAAAGAGACTATAGCATACAATGTAGCAGTGGTTTAGGATAATATTGTAATCCTTCTGACAATTGTTGTCAACAGTAAACATAAAAACAGGTTAAATATCCAAAGTGGTAGTTCTCCAAGTACCCAGTTTGTCACGTCACTCTGAGCACATCTACTGTCAAGAATTTAACTGAAAACTCTGCATGAAGTGTTACAAAGAGTTAACACTGAATGAATCATTTACTGTGGTCTCACAAGCCTCTACATTTTGGGAAGCCGTGATGAAGATGTCCACTCAAAATGAGCAAATACCAACTGGATGAATGAAAATCTGCCCTCTGGAGCTTCAGATGGTGTTTTGGTCTTTCTCGATTTAAAATCAGTCCAATGAATGAGACTACCATTCTCATAAGACTGGCTTAAAGAAAACCAACCCAGTATTATTTGAAAAGTACTGAGAAATGCAGATTGTCCTTGCGATTTGACCTCCCTTTTTGATCCCCAGGGATCTCTACTTTCAAAATTTTCTTTATAGTCTTGTGAGCAAGAAGTTTTATTTTCTTCTTTTAAATTCAGGCCAAAGCTCTCACATAATCTGACTCAAGATACTGGCCTTAATGCAAGCACCACGTTTTATGAGAATGAAGAGAAGGTCATGGAAGCTGTCCACACTTCCCTGAAAATAATTGTACATATGTTTACTTTCAGATAGTAAATAACAGAGAGATAGGAAAAGTAATTTAAGCAGACTGCCAGCTTAGTAGCAGAGCAATTATTAAAAATGGCTGTTTGGGACAGAGCAGAGGTCCATTCCAACCAGTACCCCACTTCTGACAGCAGTCAAAGGCAGAAACATTGGGAAGAATGTAAGGGCAGGACAGCTGTATTCTGCTACTTTCCTGGCATAGTCCTCCAGCTTTTGGGGACTCCCTGGTCCTGAGCTAATTAATTCAGTGGATGTTTCAAAAAAATGAAAGTAGAAATAAAATAAGTACAAGGAAAGAGACAGAATGATCATAAGGTAATAGGGACTGTTGCATTTATTAGACTGAGTAAGGAATGTTGATGGAAAGGTAAGCAATGCTTTGGTCAAAGTTGCACAATTCTGATAGAATTGGTGCACATACTATTATCACAACCACAAAAATATTTTATCAATAAATGTATTCAAATACACTTGCCCTGACAATCACAGCCTTTGCACATTACTTAATTACTTCTGTTGACTTCAAACAAGGTCCTTGTGAATGTCATAGTGCAAGAAAATTTTCATCATCATCTCTTGTTGATATTCTATACCTGTTCAGCAGGTAGCATTACACTGCTGCAGGAGGAGATAATGTTATAGAGCTGCTCCAGCATGTTTGTCTTTTCTTCCCTTAATATGATGATTCTAAGACACAGGATGGAAATAATTGTCCTTCAATGTGTATAAGACATTCTGTGTTTGTATACATTGTGTGTGTAAAGTGCCTTCTGTTCACTAAGAGGTGTCACAAAATGGCAATGTATTTTTGTTATTGTTAAACAAAATATTCTACATATGTCCCCAAAAGGTTGAGCTGGTGTAAAGAAATTTTCACTGTGTTGAGGCAACTCAACAAAAGCTGCATTAACACTTCATTGCTTTGATGTCACAGATCTTGAAAAATATTATGATGGAAAATAAATACTTTTTCCTTATAGCTGTATCTGTTTCCACTGTGAATCTATTAAAATAAGGAGTTTCTCTTACAGATTAGTGGCACCCGGAGCTGATTTAAGCAATGACAACTTTGGAAGTCAATTTATATTTGAATCAGGAAATGACTCAGTATTTTCTGAAGTGTTACTTCAAAGCTCACTTTTTTGTAGTTAGGTAAAAAAGATATCACATTTTCAGAATTTTAAATTAAACAATTGCATAGAAGGCAGGATTTGTTTCTGATGGTTTTTTAAACTCTTTTTTCATACTCTCTCTGTGTATATATATATATATATATATATGCCCACACATACATACATATATCTCTCTCCCAGGATAGTTTTTGTCATATCTGGACAAATAGTGAATAGTGTCATATACACTCACGTACCAGTTCTATGACACCTTTAGTAATACTACTTGCCACTGTTTTATGTTGCCGTACATATAACTTGTCTACAATGCGTTAGAATTAGTGGTCTTATGGTTTATGGATCTCCTGACATTATATCCCATTATTATGTTAGCTGAAATGCGACCTTCATGTGAAAGTGATAGCAAAAAAAGATGTTAGCCAATAAAGAAGTATTTCTACAAATGGTCAAATGACAGTGGAAAAGGAAATATTTTAACTAAGCAATGTTAATACAGCCCAGCATCAACTCAAAGGAAACCCCTGAGGAAGACTATCTGAAGAAACATACCACACTTTTGGCATAGTGTACTTTACTGCATGCCCGACACATTTTCCACAAAGCTCTTGTATATTTTCTGTATGAAAATCTAAAACATAAAGTCTTACATTTTGCAGTTGAAAAAATACAGGAGATTTAAACCAGCAATGGTTCTGCTGTATGCCAGCAGATTTTTTTTTGGCAATTAGATCTGAAGGAAATGATGTATCTAAAAAAAAAAAAAAAAAAAAAAAAAAAAGAGAGAGGAGGGGGAAGGCTGATCAATGTGGTCATATGATGTGATTCAGGTCTTTCTTTCTCTAACAAGTAGAATGTTTGTGTGAACTATAGAAACACAAATAACTACTATTGTTATGATTACTAAGTGTATTTTCAATATGATCACCTTCAATCTTGGCACCTATTGAATTAAGGAAGTGCTGGACTCTGTGGCTGTACCTTACTAACTCATGCCATGGTCCCCTTATGGGAAAGACACTGAAATTTTCTCCAGGCTGGTGCTGCAGTCTACTCAGAAATTATTCTTGAAATATTCTTGCCAGTGAAACTATCACAGGGCCTCAGAAACCTTACTACAATGGAGATAGGCTTGTGGGCCAAAGTTGAAGTCTTCAGCATTGTAAACAGCCCAGTGAAGAGGACACAAAATGTGGCTGTTGGAGCAACAATGCAGAGTGTCACTCCAAATTTTAGTTTGATCAGCCACTGTTATTAAGAAACAAAATGTAGTTTATGGATAAAAATTTGATCTATTATGACTAAAATAAAAAACAAATGACAGGAAATTCAAAAATTTTGAAAGATTGTTGACAAGTATCCACATAGCTTACCTAAATTTGTGTCTAGAAAGTCAGATATCATAAGGAAGTGCCAGTAGCCAGTTTAGTTATTTCTTCCCTCAGTAACTCCCTGTTGAGGGGCAGCCATAATTATTGCTTTTTATTTATGCTCTTACAGGATCAGGTTCTTTCACAAGAATCCCAGAAATGACCAGTATCCACAGGTGTCATATTTTAGCTAATGTTCCAGTGTTGCTGGTCTTAGACATTCTTTTATTTTTTCAATCACAATTATTCCTAACTTTTGGTAGAGACTTAGATTTATTATTTTTCTAATATGATTTAGAAACCATGCTTATCAACTGTTTCATTAGATCTGTGGCTATAGACTATGTCCGTATGAGTACTGAATTCCAGACAGTTGTTGTAAGATAGAAGAATAGAGTACATGACCTTCAAAAGTACCTTTAAACTGTTTTCAGCACTTGTCTTCACTAGATTTTACCCCAGCAGTATTGCTCAAGGAAAATTGTCTTAAGATATCAATTGGAATCCAAAGTGTATTTTACCACTATATCCACAAACAACCAAGAACTCAGAGGTCTTTGTAAGGTTTAGATCACTTGTATGCATGGTGGAGTTGCAAAACAACAAGCTGAATAATCCTCAGAAAATCCCCTAGCCTGAAATCAGTTAGTGATCTGGAGTGTGTATGACTGATCTGACTGTGTATGGTTGCTGACAGGTACTCACTCCTAACTTGGCAGAACCTCTGGTTCCCGTCCTGCAATTCACACTCCAGTGCATGGAATAGAGCTCCAGTGCAGCAGCCGAGATCAGCATGAGGCACAGCGTGGGTGAGCATCTCCTGTGTAGGACATGTGTGTATGACATGACCAACTCCACCAAGGGAAAACCAAGGAGTTCGAAGCCTTGTTTCTCCTCTTTAATACAGCACATGGCTAATTCAACCTGTCCTTTCAGCACTTTTGCCCTGCTATTTCACAAGCTTGACAAACTGAAGATGACTTATGTTTCTCTTGGTGTCCTGTAGCACAGTTCAGATATTGAACCTTTTGACTTCTTGCAATGTAATTCTTCTATTTCTTAGAATACTGGTGATGCAAAAGGCAGCAGGGTGTGTGTGTGTGTGCACAGAGGGAGGAATTAGGCAGAGATGCAGGAAAAAAAATTAAAAAAACTTTGCCCTGGACTAAATATTTCCTACATGTTTTGCTGAAAATAAAGAAATTGCAATTCTACTCTCATTCAAGAACTTGTACTTTGCAGAAGCAAAACACATGAAAATTTGCACTTTCACTTGTAAAATCTCTGTGCTACATAGAGATAAATGGCAAAAAATGGAATTGCCCATAACATTTCATTTTCTATGATGCTTGGGTCTTTTGCAGAGTTCTGACTTTTTAAAAGGTATGTAAGAGGGTGTCCTAGTTCAATGATCATTTTTGCATTAGCCAGGAGAAGGTGTGGCCAGGACATGGAGGTTATTCTATCCCACCTCACTCCTTTCTAGGTAGAAGGGGTTCCTTCCAGTTGAGCAGACATGGTGAGGAAGATGTTGTATTGCTTGTTGTCCTGGGATTTCCATGGGAGTCCTTTCTTCTCTTATACCTTTTGTTATTAATACTGTTGCTGTCACTGTTGGTTTTGTTAACATGTTGCTGTTTCTAGCATATTGTTCTTATCTCAGCTGATGATTTTGACCTTTTGTGCCTCCAGCTGGAGCAGAGGGGAGTGGCAGAGGCTCATGGTTTTAGTGGGAGAATTGGAGAACAACATTCTTACATCATGACAGAGGGAGAAAATGCAAAATGAATGAATGCAACTGAACTGTTGAGCCTCAAACGATGAAGGCACAGCTGGGCACAGTGGCAAGAATGATGCAGCATAACCATTCTGAATGATGCAGAATACATCAAAATACCACTTTGGAAAAAACCCCAAAATCTTGCTGCAGTGTAGAAAGAACATACATTTATTCTATCCTTTCTGGAATGCGGATTAAGAACAAAGACTTGCCCTGCTCCTTGTATCTGCTCAGAGATACCTATGCTCGGGCAAGGCTGACCAGATTTTTGACCACATTAAAACAGTATTGCATAAATATCCTAAAATACATTTCAACCCACCAAAAGAGAACTTTGCCTCCCCCCCCAGAAAAATCACAGCGACAAACAAACTAACCAAAACCACAACCTCCACCCGAAAACCAGATGAGAATTTGGGAAAAAGAGTATTAAATCTAGGAGCTCATGTCTGTAACTTGGAGCTATCCTTGCTCTCAGGTGAACTCCTGAGAGCTGAGAGCCAGCTGCCACAGCTCCATCCAGAGCACTCCAGACTCAGGCTGCTGTGGCCTGCACCATGCAACTGCACGGATGCAGGAGCTCACCACCCCAAGAGCCATTCTACAAGTCTTCTATTTGATGTGAAATAACTGCTCAGATGCTCTGGGTTTGAGTATTCACACTTAATTTTAGGCAATTGTTCAGCATGTGTTTTTTAATAATGAATGACTGTACTAAAAATTAAATGCAGGGGAATTGCCTCTTGGCACTTATGCTACCAGCAGTTCCAGGAAAGATTATCCACTGCTGCATCAAGAAAGAATTATACCAAATGAGGAGTCCAGATGTTAAACTTGTACATTATCTTCCTGATTTCTTCCCCTATGCATAATTCAGCTTTTCAAATATTTTATCTCTAATCCAGATATCCAAAACCTTCTGCTTTATGGGGAAGACCATGAGATCACCCTGCCTGCAGCCTAAAGAACTGAAGAGACTAGGTGCTCTTTCAGTCAGCTTTAAGTCCTTAGCTCATGACATAAGAATATAAGCTATTATCCCTAAATCATTTTGAGCAAAGTACTTCATAAATAGTCTGGATGACATAAAGATTCTACCATTTAAACAGCAGAGTAAATGCATAAGACTAACTCAAGCTGTAACCTTTGCCTATGTATGTGGAATACTTTTTAAAGCTGCCAATAAATTGTAACAAATAGCTCAACACTTCGAAGCACAGTGGAAAAGCCAATTAAAAATACCTTGGAGCAGTTGGAAATACTGTGAGCCAGTTGGTCAAAACTGAAAATAATTCAGAGCTTACTTATTTTGCCATTAACAGTCAGAAATACAGCAATTAACTGGAGTATCCACATTTAACTTTGGACTAATGCTAGAGTCAGAAGCAAGGATACTCAAACCAAAGCCATTCCTTTGACATGAATTTCAGCCCAGAACTTTAGTCATCAGAGACAAAGAGGGAATTAATCATGTAAGGTTTTCATAAATGCATTCATTTCCTTTTGTTCATAGCATCTTTTTTAAACTATGGATTACAAGTTAGCTGAAGCCTGGAACAGGGGGATCTTCCTTTTAAGTGCACATGTATGGAGCAGTGGCATCCCAGCTTATAACTGTTATTATGCAGCATTAAAATGATATAAGTGATAATTCACAGCACCTGCATTGTCTTTTGGGAAGCATTTGTTATACTTCAAAATATAGCCTTAGCATATTTAGGGCTCTCAAGTGACACATTTTGGCTATCTCATGTTTCTGCCACTTTTTAATGTTCTGCTAACCCAATGAACCATCTTTAAATCCATGTTCCTGGAAGTTGAACCTTATGGAGGACTCCCTGCTCTTTGTCATGATTTCTTGTAGTTCAGAAAATCAACTTTGTTGAAGGTAGGTGCTTTCTTCAGAGCTGTAGGTGGCAAAATCAGTAAATATTCAGCAGTGCTAGTAGCAGGGTTTGGTGCTAAGCCTGCACAAATATAATTTTTCTGACCAGTCAGATCTATGAAAGACCCATCAGTCACCACTCCTTTTATGCTAAATTGGAAGATCTCACCTCTCCCTCTGTTCACAACATTTCATCAGCGAAACTTCTTTGACTTTACATGCCCCAATACAGGGGAGTATTTCACCTGCTGTTTTTTCTCTGCTTTTTTGCCCTAAAGGTGTGGATGTGATAAACTGGTAAAGAGAAATGTGCAATAGAGCTTTCTTCACACTACTAAATCAGTATTTAATAGTGTGCTCTCAAAATGGGTTCTGCTCAATCTCTGAGCAGAAGCATCAAACAAACATGTTAAAAGCCCTTCATTTTATGCAGAGGCAGAATTTGACATGCATTTTGACTTATATTACACAGTTTAAACTGACATATTTTGAAATTATTGTTTAATATATTGGAAAAATATTTATGAAATAATATGGACACAATACAGGGATGTACAGGAGAGTCATACAGGCTATTAATATTTCTAACTTGAAAAAAAGGCAGTCTTAAACAGGACTTGTGGGAATACTGATACAGTGTGTTGTGTTCACTCATACTGTCAGCATATTTTCTGAACAAGTTACCAATTGAAACATCATTTTTAATTATCATCTTCTATTAGCATTTCGACTTGCCTAAAAAATGCTTAGTCATGATGAAACAGCAAAGTAGACAGCAGATTAACAGTGTAGACAAGCACTCAGAGAGAACTTCAAACAGTTTGAGTGATTTGGCTCAACTAAAATTCCCCAAGGAAAACCACACTTCTTATATGAAACTTGACCCTTGAAAAATGTTAAAATCTTTTAACATGATCACCAAAGTATGTGTTGTTTTATAGCACTTCTAGAGCTCTAACTCATCATTTCTATAAACAAAGTGACTTCCTGTCTTCAGTCAATTGCTTAAGAAGAATGAAGCATGCCAGCTGATGGATACGGGTATAGAAGAGTAGCTAAGGAAGAACATTAAGAACTAGGAGAAAATCCCTACCAAGGGACAAGGTACAAAACTGTGATGATTGTTTTTCTTTTATTTTTAAGAACTACTCTAAAAATCCAGAAAGACAAATCTCTGTTTTCCTTGTCAGATAGGATTTATAGAGCTATAGGTTGCTGCAGGCTGGAAAAAGGAAAAAAACAATCATAACAACTGGATGAATACTTCCAAACCACAAATTTTCATATTTTCATTTGAAATAAAGCAACAACTATTTTCTTTTATAGGATCTAAAATCTCTATCTACAATTTCAGTTAGGTTTGGTATGAATATTCACATGAGGGCTCCTTCCTTCACAAGGAAGCTCTCAAAACAGTACTCAATAAGGCACAAAATAGCTAATGACTTCAAAGGAAAGCTTTCCACCTGAGCTCTCAGAGTCCATATTTGGAACTAAAATGTGGGGTTTTTTGCAAGGAAAGTTCTGACTCCTCAGTTTAGAGCAGTTTCCACTAGACATGGACTATGCACCACAAATGTCAAGCTAATTGTTCGGTGCCAAGACTATGAAGTATGCAAGTAATGTATTTCCCGTGTTGTCAGGACATTCAGAGACTACAAGTAAGATTATAACATTTCTACTGATCACAGTTTAAAACAGACCTACAGTTATATTTTGTATGAAATCCTAGCTTCAGAGAAGCCTTTGTCTTTTTGCATTAGCTTTTGATGGACCAAGACTTCACTCCTTTTTTTCTCTGTCAAAAAACCCCATATTTATCATCTGGAAGCTCATCGTCATGGGTATGAAGAGTAAGTTCTGATGCACCAGCTGCAAAATATTTTCTGTATTCTAAACAGACCTTTTGAACCTCTAGTGGAATAGATGAAGGTAAATGGGGAGAGAACATAATCCACTTTCATTTGGCCTTTGTTTTTTCAGATTAGCAATAAGTACTGATTTCCATCAGTAAGTAACGTCTTTGTCAGGCAGCATTTGGTAATGCTTTTCAGAGATGAATGAAACTCATAGCAGTATAAGCATCATTATAGATCTGAAACGAATTTCAGCTTACAATTTTATAAAGTCCTTCTATTCTAATGCTATCATGAAATTGCACCTCCTCAGGTGTTTTCATTTTGTACAGCAGGAAGCTAAGACTTCAGTAAAAAATTATGCATAGCATAAAAGACTAAACTGGAAATTTTGCAATATGTCATTAATTTCTTGCCTTGTGTGCTCTGGCACATTTCTAAAGGAGTCAGCAGCACAATATTTACTAGTTTTATTGGAGGGTTTCAGCTGTGATTGCCCAGATGCCATCTGCTGAAGTCCAGAGTCAGCGCAGTATTTCAGTAAAGCAAAATTGCTTGTACAATCAGGGTCTGAGGGCATTTGGCACTTCCTGCTTTCCCACCATGCTACACAAATTTCCATTGTTTGTTCTCTTGGAAAGGACGCTCCCTTTCCAGTGACAAAAACAAAAATACTGGAAAAAAACCCTCTTATAAATACTAAAGTATTGCTATCAATAAATTTTGTTGCACTTTATGATCGCACCGTGACCATTCTAAGGGAAAGCAAACAGGCAATGAAAAAGCCCATGCCATGGCTGGAGATGTCTCAGGCTTCCTTAGTCCTGCCTGTCTGCACTGACCCTGCAGCTGGTGGCCACCGCTCCGGGGAGCTCCTGCTGGCCCAGGCAAGGAGCAGCGCTGGGCAGGGCTGCCTGCAGGGCAGGCAGCTGACTGATGGGGAAGGAAAGTGGTGCAGCAAAGAAACCCTGCCACTGTGGGGAAGAGGAGTGGCCTTATTTTTGTTCCATTTTTCTGCGGGAGCTGTCAGTCATGCTGCAGCTTGTCAAGCCCAAGCAATCACGTTTGCTGTTCACAGAGTGACAGGCTCACAGCAGGGTTGGGGCTGGCTGGCACCTCTGGAGATGGCCTTGTCCAGCCCCCTGCACAGAGCAAGGTCAGCCTCAGGAACCTGCATGGGGCTGTGTCCAGTTGTGTTTTGAATCTTCCCATGCATAGAATTCCACAGCCTCTCTGAGCAGGCTGCTATTGACTTGTTTTACCTGCAAAACTTGAGTCCCTTGGCTTTGTAGAAACTCCAAAAGGCACCTTTCAGCGGCTTCTGCAGACAGTGCTGCCTTTCAGCTCCTGTGTAACTGTAGATGGTTCCAGAGGACACCAATCCCTCCAGAACTATCCCAGGATCAGGATCTAGCCTTTTGCTAGAGGCAGGGTCCTTTGACAAGATGACCACAGCCTCACCACCTGCTTTATGTAAGCCACAGTTCAGGCAGCTTGTCCAAGTGCTGCTAGAAGCCTTGGCAAAGTCAGATCCCCTCATTTCCCATCTTTTGTCCCTGTTTTTACTTTGTGCCACAGCAGAAAATAGTCCATCTTAAGGGAAGAAAAGCTACCTTTAGAGAAGCTTTGGGTCTATTGCTTTAAAATGCAGAGAGAGAAAAACAATATCTGCATGACCAAAATTCAATGCATACTCTGTATTTATGAATTATTGCAAAATTAGTCTAACTAGTTTCACCTTAAAGAGAAATACCATATTAAGCCCAGCCACTTCCCCAACATTTAACAGCATAAATTCTATTTCTTGAGACAGAGAAAAAAAAAGAAAAGACAATAAAACAATGCTCCAACCTGCACAGTTGCCTTGCTCCTGATTTTTTCTTCTAGGACTTGATACTGCAAGCTTCCCACTATTATGATCCTTCCTGGTAATGTGAGCTTAGAGAATGTGGATCTCTGCTCATCTAGCAATGAAATTCAGTTGCAAGCTAAAGAAAGTACAGATGCACAATATTTCAACTCTGGTTTCCTCTGATATACAACATAAATATATGCAGCACAAATATATGCATAAATAATTGACAGCCAATTCCAATTACTGAGCAGTCACAGCACTGAGGAGCTCCAGAGATTTTGAAAGACACTGGAGAAAATTTTTTTTATTCCAACCCAATAAATGAACAAAAATATGATGTTTTACCCCTTCCTTATTCCTAATCTTTTCTTTCTCTCCTACACTTCAAACTTCTAAGAATTTTGGGTGGAAATGCTTTTATTTTTCCAAATGCTGTGAGAATAGCTGGTCCTGTAACACTTCCAGAGCAGCTTTACTTCAAATGCTGCCACAGCAGCAAACGGGTCTGATGAGGATTAACACCTCGCTGTAATTGGTGGATTTTGATCATTTACAGAAGTGACGTTACTCCCACTGCTCTCATTGATTTTGCTTCATAAATCCCAAGTGTGGTATTATCCCCCTGTAGTTTAACTGCTTTTTAGGTGGTGGGAAGGATGGAGAAAGGGAAGAAAACGGGGGCAAGTTGCACAGTTCATGCACGTTTAGTACTCTAATCCACATGTTTTATTTCAACATTCTCTGGTTTAGGTTGCCTTATTTTCATCTGTAGCTCTCTTTGTTTCACTTCTCATTACTTTCTTCATCTTCCTTTGGTTTGCAATGTGTTACTTTGCTTTCTACTGTCTAAATTTGCTACGTACTTAGAGGTGCTTCGATTCAGCCATAAAGAAGGTCACACAGAGTTCAGAAATGTTTGGAAAGGAAAAAAAAAAAACTGAGAAAGATCCCCTATTTTCTTTTGTTGATGGAGGGTGCTGATGGTTTTGTGATTTGCATGGTAAGGGTTATTGGGCACTAGCTGTGGTACAGCTTGTCCACGTGCACTCAGGACAGTGCAGGGCTGCGATGCTGTTTCCTCACATGAGATCATATCTGCAAATGAGCAGTGGGAGTTCTGCTGGGGGAGGCTGGGGGGAGGAAGGGAAGAGATAGGCTGCAGTCCAATTTGAAATAATTAATCTAATCTTTCTGTTACTACTCTGACCAATTCATATCATCCTGCTGCTCAAAACAAACTGCTGGATGTCGCGTTGTCTTTTTTATAGACTTCCTGTAGCCATTAGCCCTACGTCAGCTTATGTGATATATCACGTATCCTTTAAAACTCTCCATTCATTTGAATGGGTTCTTGAGTTATTAGTTCCTCCATCCACCCACCGATCCCTCCCTTCCCTGCTCTGCTCCAGGTAATCAGCAATTCAGCAGGACACTCAAAGCAACAACTTACAAAATTATCTATCCAGGAGGATGTTAGAGGTTTTATGTATATACAGAGGAGGACCAAAAACTATTGGCTGGGTAAAACATTTACACATAACTTCTGGCTTTCTCTCAGGCAGAGCTTTTGCAAGGGATTTATAGGTCAGATTGGCTCAGCAGTTTCAGCCAATTGCCCACCCTACCTTAACAAAGCTTGCATGTGTTTGTACAGCTGTGCTCATAGCTGTGGGAGTCCCAGGGATCCCACAAGCCTTCAGTTCCTCTACCTCCCCTTCATCATTTACCAGCACACAAATGTGCACAGAATGAAACTGTAGAAATCTGTCTGACTAGCAGGTTAAAGGCCCAGGATTCAAACCCTGTTTATTTTCTTTGCTTGATTTCCTGCTGCTACAGTGAGTAAATGGTATTTTTCTCCTTGCCTTTTTACCTGTTTGTCTATCACTGTTTGGCCAAGAATGAAAGAAACCATCCCTTTCAGGCTCCTTTAGAGGACTTCAAGGGACACAGAATGTTTATATGCTGCTCTGGGTCTTCAGTGTTTTGTTCTGTTTCAGCGGGGGTGTTGGTGTAAAATGGGATACAAGTCACACAGAAGGAAACCCACCTGCGTCTCCTGAAACTTCATGCTAAGAAAGGGATATATTTTAATTAAACCAATTCACAATTAAGTCCAGTAAATGTTTGATGCTGAGCAGTTTAGAGGCAGTTAATATACCTTTTTTGAACTGGTGCCACAAATTACAAAGTCTGCCATCTGGGGAGGTATTACATTTGAAATTAAATTAAAAAAGTCAAGATGTTTCTGAAAATTAGCTAGCAAATTCCAGCCAACCTCACATACATTAGGAATTTTTTTTTGAACAGCAAAAGAAAACAAGGAGGAAAAAAAGGTTCTTAAATTATATCTATTAACCTAATAAAGCCCAGAAACTATGAATTTCAATAAAATGTTTGCTTAGCTAGTGATTTCAAAAGAAACTCTATTTGTATTTCAAGTATTATTGTCATTCCTAAAGTCTGATGCCACTTTGATAAAAGCTCTAATTCAGAAAAATATAAACTCTACTAACAAAAGAAATTAAAAACTGTCACATTTTCAAAAGATCCTATTACTCAGTTCTTGCAGACATTTCTAATTAGAGAACTGTATTCATTAACACTTGATATGTTAGCAATCTGCCAAGATTTCTGCTTTCTCTTTCAGTCATTTGGGCCTCTGTTCTGCAATGAGCTAAGCAAAAGACTCATGTCCACATCCAGCCTGACTCTGAGGGTAGAAATTCAGAGGGAGTGAGACCAAGAGGTAGAGAGGCACCAACACAGAGCTTGCAGGGACAAAGGGACATTTTAGTTCCTTACTCTTCCGACCCCATCTTTTCTTTCCAGTTTACAATTATGTTGACATAAAAGGAAACAAGGAAAATCTCAGGTGTTGTCTCCATTGGCGTCTGTTTTTGAAAGCAAGTTCACCAAACTGTTTAAAAAGGAGTCTGTCACTCACAATTAAAGATTGCATCTGTGTTTGGAAAATCACTGAAGTTTCTGACTAGAAATAAAAAGTCAGTCTGCAGTTTCTGTTGCAGCACTCAGAATTGTATCTGACACATTTGAAAACGTAAAATAAAAATCCCAATTCCTTTAATTTTTCCAGCCTGCTCTAAACTAGTTCTGGTTTACTTAGCTCTTCTCAGATTAACCCCACTTTGCACTTTGCTTGCTAGGTGAAATGAAGTAAAAAGAGAAAGAGGAAGTTTATGGATACACAAGTAACCTTCACTTACCAAATGACCACATTAAAGCTTTCTATGGAGGTGCCCCAGGGAAGTCTTGTAAAGAAACACCAAAGAAAAAATTGTTGTTAAGTGTAAGAAATCTCCAAACACAATATTCTTCTGTACAATTACCCATACCGTTGTTATATCAAAGTTTTTCAAAAATCTGGATATTGACAGATTGACTTTTCTTTCTTTTTGGAGGTGGGGGGAGGGGCGTGAGAGTAAGGACAGGAATTGCCTTTTGGCTTTTTACATATTTTCAGGTCCATATTTTCATTATTTCTGTCCAATTTTAATGGTTGAGTTTTTATTCTTAATTAAGAGTTGAAGTTATTTTCTCATCAGAGAGTCCTCACTTTAGGACAAGGGAGTACTGGAAGGAAGCGCTTCAAGGCATTCTGAATCAAAGATCCTACTTTTAGCAGGTGACTGCACACTTCGTTTCTTTCCACAGACAAATGCACAAGAGACTTTTAAGAGATCTCTGGTTGTCACAGTACTGCCTCTTGGCTCAGGAGAGTTTCTTCTGCATCCTGGAAATAATTTCAGAGGCATTTCATGGATAAGACAATAGGACTTCCATAGTCAAAGCTCAGAATAAAGTGAGGAGAATAGTGTTCTCATGCCAGTGCATATTGTCAAATTCTATACATTTTCATTAAGGAGGTAAGAAATATTATTCACTCCTGAAAGTATGACTTGCTGAAGAAGCAGCTAATCTTCTTTTCCAGTTTTTCAGAAGTTAGATTATAAGCAGACAGTACAGGAAGGGGTGAAGGACTGGAAATCTCAAGCCCTTCCCTTGAGATACATTTGGAAAAAATCTGTGGGAGAGCTGAAGGAGTTTTTGTTTGACTTTCCATTTGTTTGGTTTGTTATACTTCAAAACAGAAAAAGAGCGTGGATATAATACAAATCTCTTCAGTGTTACAGAAGATCCACCTCCCATATTAATCAAAACATGCAAAGACAGACATCCAACTGAAGGAATTTATACAGTATGGCAAGAAGGAGAGATTATTGCAAAAATCTGGAATGGAAAGTCTCAGTGAACAGGAATTAAACACAAACTTATCTGGAAGTAAATGAACATATTTGAAACCCCCTTTTGGCATGCATGCAAAATTCATTATGTGTTTTATATCCAAGTGAGACAAGGTCTCTTAAAGGCTACTAGCCTAAAATCTACACTTATTTCTGAAGAACTCTAGGAGCTTAGTCCATTACTTAGGCCAGAAGATTTTCTTTTGCTTTTTTTAATTTTCAGATTACCTATGAATTTTAGACCTGCCCCACCCAAACAAACAAAGATAAAACCACACACAAAAAAAAAGAATTAGAAAAAAAAATGCGGCCTGACAATTTCTTACCTCTTTTGTTACCACTGAGACTAAAATTTGAGGAAAATCCAAATATGCAGTATTTTTTCACCGCTTTGTGCCAAACATTTTTTTTTTGTACTGATAGGGATGACATCTTGTCAAGAATCAAGTCTTGACAACACACAATGAATACAGTTACACCCAGCAAATTAATAGCTTTCAGACCACAATGGAAAATCTTAATTACCATCTGCATGTTTTCCTCACACTTCTAAAGTACTACAGGTATAATCTTGACAACATAGGGCATCTGCATTTATAGGCTTCTAGTATGATTAGAGATATACAATTTCCAAAGTGCAGATCTGATGTGGGTGAATGACAATCCTTTAGTCATGCTACCCTGGGGATAAAGCTTCTGAACAGTAGCTAATGTATTAAGGTAGATTTTGCTTTTAGGTGATCCAAGCAGAGAAATTAATCTTTTGGCAGAACTGCACAGTGCCAGGCAGTATCAGCCCCAATTTTTGTGAGAGGGGCACATTATGGAGAACACATTGCAATTGTTATCAATTCTCACAGAGAAACCAAGGACCAAAAATTTTCAGGCTTAAACCTGGAATTTTTGAGGTCTGGAGATTTGTAGAACATTCTGGAAGAGTATTATAAATAACAAGTGATATAATTCTCATGCTGGTAGCATTTAGATTAAGAATGGGCTTAATCTTTCTTTTTTTATTTTTAGAAAGAGTACTGCTTCACTGAGGGCTCATTCCTCCTGTATCCTTCTATGGTTCTCATTGACACTGTGGCATTTAAGCCTATTCCTGCTTATTCATTGCCTTTCAAACCTTGACCTGGAAATGCTGCAGAAGAGACAGCATAGTATGGGAGTATGACTGAGTGATTGGCAGGAAGGATTTAAGAATGTTGGAAAATCTAATCAAAGAGAAGCAAGAAAAACAGAGAAATAACCGAGAACTAAAAACACTGGGGAAAATTCTTACATGATACTGGAGAATGTTATAGAGATTATGGGAGACCAGAGGTTTCTGCCTATAGTTCCAGATTTTCTAGAAACAGGTATTGGTGTTCAGATGAACAGATGACAAAAAGACAGAAGGAGAAGAGGGTAAGAATTCAGTAGAAAACTGGAAAGAGGAAAAGGACAGGAAAGAAATAAAAAGCGCTATGAAGAGCTCCAGTTGTGGTTTTAATGGCTCAAGGGCTCACCAAATGTTACTTGGCTCTGTAGATCTGCCACTGCTGGGTTGGACAACTCCATAGCTAGCTCCTTGCAAAGAGGTTTGTTCAAGAGAAAGTTTGTCTATTGTATGTGAGAGATAAACAGAACATTGTTCTGTTGTTCCCCATGTTTGAGTCTTCTCAAATGACAGTTTTCATGTCTGCTCTGTGCCGGTGAACATTCTTCTAAAACCCTACAAATTCAAAAATAACAAAAGCGAGTGTCAGTTTGGGTACAATAATTTTAAAAAAGTCTTGAAATTAAGGCTTAGATGTTTTTGCACAACAATGAAATGTTCTAAGTTGCTTGAAACAAGATAGGTTTGTGGGGTTTTTCACTACTTTCTGTAGCACAGAAAACTGCATCTCACACTGGGCAATGTCGTGCAGCAACTTTAATTTCTGCTACTGAAGAATTAGTCATAAGAGGCAATGTTTGTACCAGACTCCTGTAAACTTCAATCAGGTTTGGATTTTACCCTCAGCTTTTGTTTTAAAAAAACACAAAGTTGACTTTTGCAAGTATATAATGAACAGATGTGAAGCAATAGGAGAGTTCTGTAGAATGTGACTGGTAAAGCACAGCTTTTTCCTGTAAAGGTTTATCTAAGTTATTTTCACTTGTGAACATGAAGTAGAGTGCAAGACACTAAAGTGTAAATGAAGATTTTCAGTTGTATATATTTATACATGAAATATATATATGTATCTATATAAGGTAAGACAGAATGCTACAATAAAATATACTGAAAAAGCAGCAGTTTTATTAGAATTGCAATGTATGGAAATGTTCAAAAAACATTTTTCATTGAGCTCATTTTATATGTGCACAGTTGGCTCCCTTCCTCCCCATCCTCCTCATCCTTGAAAGCAGCATGCTGTTATCCTAAGTAGTCTGTTTCCGGTCTAACCTCCTTTAATCATGATGAAAAGCCTAAAATCCAGAAGAAGATCCAATGTAATGATATTTTTTAAAACAGAGAAATACTTGGCAAGCATATATTGTGATTGGCTTAATTATAGCAGTAGCAGAGATGTGCCAATATGTCCATTGCAGTTTTCTTACTCACTGCAACATCTCATTGAAAAAAGTGAACTTCCAGCTCTAATTAATGGTGGCAAATTTGATGACTTTTATTATGGCATATATTATCCAAAGTTCCTGGTTTTTTATTTGGGTCTAGTTCAGACTGGTTCTACAGATTGAAATTATTCCTGCATTGTTTCTATTTTGGGGTAGAGAAGTGCCTTAATGGTTATGAATTTTACAATGCAATGAACCTCTTCCCACTAGAGCCTTTGTTACTTTTACTGTATGGAGAGGTTAAAGCATTAAATAGTTGTAAAAAAAAATTGCTAAAAAATAACTGTTCAGGTATTGTAACAATAGTCTTTGTTCTGAGTTTTATCAAAAGTTTTATCAACATTTTTCTCAGGCAAATTTCACAATGAATGAGGATGCACTGAAGGGGAAAAGTGATGTAGTTTTTTCTTACCAGAAGAAACAAGAAGGAGCACATCAATGAAAAACTTGAACTGAGAACTCATCATCTTGTTGGCTTTCCACACAAAGATCCTTTCCTTTTCGTACAAGATTGCTTTTTAGGGTAGTAACTGTTTATCTGATTGTATTTCATTTATGCTACAGCACAACAAAGAACAGGGCTCACCACAAGTAAGGATTAGTGTTATGTCCCCTAAAAGGGCTAAACATCCTGCAGCAATGTGAAATCTTGCATGATAAGCAGAATATGATGTCATTCTCCAGGTTCAGCAAGATAGCTTTCTTCCTGAAAGTCAATTAAACAAGAAGTTTCAAGCTAGGAACAAGCATCTGCTCAGCCAGTGTGAATATCAGGGAGTACCTTTAAACTGGTTATTCAGGTGGTCTTAACTAGTTTCTTGTTTTGACGTTTGCGTACTAAGGAAATAAGTTTGTGACAATCAGGGACACAATAAATATCATTAATTTAATTTTCTTTTAGCAGATTTCATCTGCTTGCTCGAATGTATTTATATGCAAGAGAGTTATAAAATTAACTGGATATTTACAGACCTGTAAGCATATCCAGTCTCTAATTCTTAGATCCCAAGGTAACGTTATACTTTTATCTCTAGACAGCATGAAAAATGTAATGCTATCTGTCTCCTTTATCTTTCAAAAGCAGAAATAAACAGCAAGACTGAAGCTCTTTATGGCTTCAAACTAAGCTCCTTTCATTTTCATGTATCTAATCCATATTCTGCTCTCTCTAGTCAATTTGTGACAAAAGTGTCTTTATCATCCTCACTTGTTGGTATATTTAAGTAATGCAATAGGGAACAGTAGCTTAACAGTGAGAGGCTGCTCCACATTTCCTGTTTTCCAGGAGCAAAAGGGAGATTTCATGTGTCCTTGCTATGTCTTATGGACATAAGATTCCTTCTTATCATCCCAGAAAAAACTTTTCCAATTATGAAAATTGCAGGGCTGTTCTCTTGGGCACTGGAAACTTCCTGGGAACTCTCACACAATTTACTGCTGTTACCTATTTTTTTTTTTTAATAACTGCTGCTGAGATAGACACTTCTATTTCATATAAATTACCATTTCTAATTAAGGCTCCCAAAGTTTTAACTTGTTATACTGGATGATTTAAAACACAATAAACTCATTGGTATATTTTCTGTGTTTTTCTTCATAATTGTTTTAAGATTTATTTTCAAAATGTGCATATGAAGTTAGGGCAATTATTGTTGTTTGGGTTGCTAAAATACCATTAATTGGTTTTCACCTGAAATCACAGAACTTAATTTATCCAGGATATCATAATTCTGGCCCGTATTATGTGATTTTCAACCACTTCATAATTTTTATAGGAAATAACAGTTAGGATATAGCAGTCACCACATTTTTTCTCACCAGGCATATACATATATTAATATATATGCACAATATGCAACAGGAAAAGAACAATTCCAAAGGGAGAATCCTATATCACTCAAATATGCTATTGCATATTCATTATATGTGAACATTTTCATGCCCAGATAAACTGTTGAATCACTATGATTGTAGGTGCAAATTATGTAATTGTGCATGCTGGTAATTGCCATAACACTTTGCCTGTGAAGTCATGGCATTTGCATGTGCGATAGTGGCATCAGCATTTTCAAATTAAGGAATTTACTGTGGAGCAAATTTAAGAAAATAGAGTCCTAAAGGGTAAGTCTCACTTCCGTACAAATCTTTCTGACCTCGAAACAAGCTGGGAGAGGTATATGGAAACAAAACAAAATTATGTCTCTCAAGAATGTTATTGGAAGATTTTCACATGGTATCGCAACATTTTTAAACAGCAATTGCCAAATGGCAATGCTGCAGGAATTGGGATGAAAGAGCCCTTGCAGGAAAGTCTGTTAAAATATCATGGGTATGAAAGAGCAGTCATGCAAGTGTCAGTTCCATTTTGCAGCTATTAATCTACTGCTTCAATCTAGCAAGTAATTCCAGCCATTTTTTTTATTCACTTGAATCACCTGGCCTTCTTCAAGGGTAAGTCAAACTGCTCCACAGAAAGTCTTGAAAAAGGGCCTGTTTAGCTGACTGACTGGGCTATCACAATCTCTGGCACAAGTTCCTTTTTCCTCTTACTCTCCCACAAAGCAATATTAAACTTTTATGCTATGGAGGAAGGTCACTTGTTTCCTTAAATTAGCAACCTACTATTGACTGCTGGAATTTTAGAGAGAACAAATCCTCCATAAAACACCCTGTCTCATGGTCTGGATAGACACACACCCAAAATTATGATATTATTTATAATCTTTTGCTTGAAAGTGAAGCGTGATGTTAGCCTAGCATTAGAAGAAGAGCATTAGGAATGTCTATACCCTCTGGTGCACACTGAGGGAGAACTTCCTGAGGCAGGGCCTCAAAAATGAGTTTACCTATAGACACACTGCAGTCTAGACCCAAACAAGTAACACAGCACTGCTGCTCCCAAGCTAATTGAGGAATCAGTGAGATGTTTTTCTGACATGCAACTCCTCAGCAGAGTGGATTTCCCCAGTCAGAGGACAGCACTAATAATCTTCCTTGAACTTATCAAGTGAGCTATTTATCACTTTTACTTTGGTCCTTAAAGTCTGCAATTGTCTAATGAGCACTTTGATCATAAGGACTACTTCATTAGTTCAATGAATTAGTTCTTCTTGTGTCTGCGCAGCACTGATCTTACACATTTCAATAGGTCTGCTAAAACCCCTGCCAGTCATGCCCACTTGTTAGCTTGCAAGATGGGTCTTCTCTCTACACTAAACCTGGTCAGGAAGATGGAACAATCCTATCGGTCATCTTGTTTTCTGTTTAAAGTCAGTGATGTGAAGTATGACAATTTTGTCTGCATTTGTCACTGGCTATGTGAACAGCTCTGTTTGTCTATTTCTTTCCAAACCAAACTACTTTATGTTCTCAGACTCCACCTCTCCATGTCTTCTTTTTGGCAATCCAAAGGCCTCAGAAAATTCTAAACAAAAAATGGCACTTGTATCCTAACAGCACTTCCATCTGCCTGCCTTTGACATCTTCCAAGTCAATCTCAAGTAGAAAATCAGACCTAGAGGTTGTGTCACCTTCTTGGAGAGATGAAACCAGTGGGAGGGTTCGGAGAAGGAAATGCATGGAAATTCTTTCATAAAAGACAAATGTTGCCCGAGGTAGTTTACAACAGCCCATCTGCTCTAGTGAGCAGATACGTGGGCATGATCCCCACTTTGTTATTTATGTGGGGTTTATATTTGTAATGTGGAGTGAGAACAATGCCCCTGTTCAACACCAGCTGTATGATTTTAGATAGCACTCACTAGCCAATTGCACAAGACCAATTCCAATCTGTCAGTGTAGTGTGGTCTGTCCTGTCACAGGAAGTGTTGTTTTTGGAACAGTTTGAGCAGCCATTGCCATTTTACTGTCTACTGACAGAAATTAATAGTGAAGCCCTTGTAGAGCAATTTATCAACAGCTGTTTGAATTCACACTTTTTTCACCCCTCCTATCTCCAGACCAGAAGGACTGCTTGCCTATTTATGTCAAAATGTCAGTGGAAGGTAGAAATTGAGCAGGATCGACTCCTGGGAGTAACTGATCTCAGTGACACAGGGTTTCCTTAAACTCCACTTGGGCTGGTTTTCAAAGGGGCTAAAAGGCTCCAGCCCAGGCTGGCCACAGGAGAGATGCAAACACAGATGCATCTAGAGAGCCCAGCCCTGCAAGCACAGACCGTGCAATCAGCACTGCGCGAGACAAAGCGACGGCAGAAAACCTCAGAGAGGAGCAGTCATTTTTCTTTCAGTTCAACCATATAACATAAAGTAAAAAAGTACAGACATGTTAACAGACATAAGAATGACATTTATTTTCAGCCTTTTCAGCCTATTTTTGTTTTTAAAAAAACCTTCCACCTTCCCAGTCTGAGAGAAAATCTGAGCTATGGTTGTTTTAATGATTTTTATAAATTCAGTTTCTTCTTCTGAAAATGCCAAGTTGAGTATTGTTCTTTTATATCCATAGACTGTACTTTTGACACAAATAGTTCTGCCATCCACCTGGAATGATAATGTAATTCTGCTAGAATACAACACTATTCATAGACCTTATGTGTAGTGTGCTGTGTACCTTATTAGGAGTGACAGGGTGTAGACAAATAGTGCTAGGATGGCTGTGCAATTTCAGTATCATAAAGAAATAAATTAAAATCAGAATGAAATTAAAGAACCATACAAAAGATCAAAAACAAAGAAGTGAACAGAGTATTGACAAACTTGTGAAACAACTTTTTAGGGTTTGATTTTTGAGAAAATAAAAAAAAAATTCTAATGAGGTAATTATTTGAAACAATATTTGTGTGTATATATGAATAAGTACAAATTGAAATTAAGTTTTCATTGGAAAAACACCACTCTGAGATACTCAGTAATTCTAAAAGGATTACTTTTTTAAGCATGAATGACATTTACGTAAAAATACGTTTGTATGCAATAGCTTTGAAAAAGATTAATCTCTAGACAGGTTTGTCCATGCAGTTTTTCTCACAAGCTTGCATCACTAGAGAAATAAACTTTAAAGTCTTGCAGAAACTTTGAAAGCACATTTTCCAGTAGCAGGCTTTATTTTCAGAAATTTATCTTTTGCAGCTTCCTTTCTTTGAATGCTACTTTTGATGCTGTTTTGTGTGAAGGATAACAGCAAACCATCTGGAAGAACCTCAAAGGGGTGGGGGACAGGGAAAAAAAAAGGCTGCCTTCCTTGATAAATAAAAATATGCTTTACCATTCTCTCATGCAAAATGCTGATTTTTCCAGTATAGGAAAAAAAAAAAAAAAAAGTGTGTTTCTAAATTTCTGGCAGCACCTAACATAACCTTTATTATTTGCTATCCTAACCACATCATCAAAGTCTTAAAAATTCAATGAGGAAAAATTGGGGTTTTTTTCTTCAAAGGAACTCATTGTATATTTCACCATGAATACAGAGAAGAACGATTTTCTTTCCTCTAAAAGGTGTGATTTTTATTGCAAATCAGAAAGACTGTGGAGGTCCAGACTGTGTATTACACCAAAGGACTGCTACACAAGGAGCCTTCATGACATATTGCAAGGTCAGGAGCTGTAAAAATTAATGCAGAGAGCATACCCCAGTTAAAAAACAGTTTTACAGAATCTGATCAGCCCAGGAATGACTGGAATATACTTTTTTCTTAATATAGTATTTGTCTGTGGCTTGTAACTCCTTGGGAATACTGGCTTGGTTACTTACATATTCTTTTTTCAGACTAGGGATGAAGTGCAAAGGTAGGAGCACAAAAGACCCATGGATAGGAACTATCAGAGCAGGGTGGAGGGTGAAGAAAGGTTGTTCTTACTGAAGGAGAAATAGGACTTTGAAATAGCTTTATACACTAACTCATCTTAGAAGAAACCAGTTTTACTGTGAAATGTAATTAGACATTACCTTCATTTCTCCATTCTCCTGAATGTTGCAGGATGTGAAAGTTGAACTGCTGTTCTGCAAGGGGTGCAGGAGAATCCTCTGTAGCACAGGAGGATTCAGATCCCCCTTAGCAGAGTTAGTGAGTTCCACTTGTGGGTAAGAGTACAGCCACAGAAGCTGTTGAATATTTTGAGACAATCTGTCATCCATCCATGGCATCGATGTAGCAGAGTCTGGGGCATACTTCTTCACACAGAGGAAATATTTTACCCTTTCTTTCAAGCTGTAGGTGTTTTAATAAAGACTACAGGCAGCACCTACTAAATTCAGAGAAGAAACATAGGTAAAACCTGGATATGAATGCTTGGACCTAGCTGAAATGTGAAACTGAAAATGCAACTGTGAATTGACTGTGGCTGTACTGTGCATGTTATGGATCTGAGGACAGCAAATGCATTATGAGAAAATACCTGGTACTATCAGCAAAAATGTGAGATCACAGCCGAACCTGGGTGCTCAGAGTGTCCTTAAAACAGTCAGATCATTTCTGTGTGCTTTGTAATTTAGTGTTTATTAACTTTGTTTCACCTCTGTACACTTGCAGAAGCGCTTTTTTTAAGAGACCTTTTCTTTCAGTACTTCTTTTTTATTGTGGCATAGAATTTTTTTACAGTGATACTGAGCCCAAGAGAGAACAACCACTCCTCCCAGCTTCACAAAATTTGCCATCTCTGTCTGATGAATGTTGTTATTCCACTCAAGATATTTCTTCTCTCACCTGTGTACCTTGCCCTTACATGAGAGGTCGTGCTGTGGTAGTCCAGGACAGCTGCTGGGTGGGCACGGATGGATTTCTGCTGCTCTGGTTTGGTGCAGTGTCAGAGTTACTGCACTTTCACTGGCATTTAAGATTAAGGAGCTAAGAGCAGCCAAGGCACAGTTATATGTATGTGCTTTGGAGGTGTTCATTGCTACTGTGTTGAACAGTGGGGAAAAGTGGCATCTTAAACTGGTATAATTAAACCAGAGCCCTAAATCAGAAAAAGCCTAATGTAACTTCTCTTTTTCTAAAATTACATCTTTTCAGCTGATAAGGAAACAGAAAAATGGAACAGGTAAGGCTAATATTATATTATTCCTTCCCAGCATGACAAAAAAATGAGATAGCAAAAGAATGATAAATGAAATTTAGGTAACTAAAATGTATTTGTGGGGAAAATTGCAGCTCTCTCCCTGTCCTGAGCTTGTAATGAGGGTGCTAAAACATCTATGCTACTGAAGGAAGCCTGGACCAAAAATGGTCATCATAAAATGAACAAGGTTTTAGGGAAACAGACAAATGCCAAAACAGGTAAAAATATGGTTGTTTACATTTTTCATTAGTTTTTTTTTTTTCCCACAAAGTTTTCTTAATCCATGAAAAATCACCTCAATTTCACACTATTATTTGGTTTTGATGGTTTAATTTTTCTACTTAGTCTTGAACAAGTGTTCTGTGATTGTGAGACCTGATGAGATCATTGTGAAAGAGCTTGTACTTACACCTGTTTTACTTTCAAGACAGTGCACTCAACAGACATAGAAATAAGAGGGTCAAATAAATCTTGATCAGAGCTTTGCCCACAACAGATCACAGTGGTTTAGCCATAAGGCAGTGAGAGATAATGTTTCAAAGGTGAATAAGACTGTGCAAAAACTGCTTTTGTCTTGCCAAGAGACTAATCTGATTAGCAGACAATTCTTTCATGTTTTGGATGTAACGTCTTACACCCAAACATCTTAGAAACATCTTAGAAATGAGACTTTTGGTCTTTTTTTAAATTATTTTTACTGAATTCTACCAGAGGGAAGAGTTGAACAGGTTGATTTGTGTGCTTTCCACTGGGATATACAAGCACAAGTAGAGCTGATTCGTAGGTTATTTCAGCTGGTAGAGCCTCTCTGTGCTTTTTGTATAGAAAATAGGTGTTTATTACTTGGAAACCCAGTAGAGAGTTGTCCTTTAATCATCTGACTGTGGGATCTGACATGTTATAAAATGCACCTGTTAGAGGCTGTGCTGGAATTCAATTAGTTCTCATGTGACTTTTGCAGCTGAACTAATGGGCTGAAAGGTTATACTGGGTAAATACAAAATCCCAAATTGATTCACAGGGAAGTCTGGAGAAATGCCATGATTTCAGTTTGTAAATTTTGGCAGTACCACAATAATCACATTATTATTTTGCTTTAAAAAGACCCTGACTAGGATGATACTGCTTACTTATTTTAAAATTTCAAAACAAAGGTGTTTTGGTTAATATTTTCTATTAAATGTCGGATCCTTCTGAGTAAGAAAGAAAAAATTGCTGTGCTACAATGGCTACAGTTTGATAAGTGGTGACCATTCATTTCCACTCATTGTTTATATTGTCATGCTTGACTAGTATAGCTAGTCATAGAGCAAATTCATTAAGGTTATTATGACTTGTTATAAGAACACAGTGATTTTAATTGATCAGTCTAATACTAATCCACAATTACATTATAAAAGTTTAATAATAAATGACAGTTTTCTTTTAGGCATATCTGCCTAAAAGATGTGTGTATGTTCACCAAGCATTTGGCAGATTTATTTCTCTTTATGTTTTCATTTGACATTCTATAGCATGGTCTGGTATCACCTGCACTAGGCATTTCCTACTTTTATATTGAAAAAAACTTCTATGGGTCTACTAATATGAATGATCACAAAAACCTGTATCTTGGAACAGTTTAATGTAATCTTTTAGTGTCTTCACATTTTGTACTTTTTAGATTTTGCGTCTTATAAACACCAAATTAGAAATACTTGATGCTTACATAGATCTACATAGCAAGCCCATAAAACCAGAATGTGAACAACACAATACCAAAAGTTAGAAATATGTGTTAATATCTACACAATTTTTGTTATCTTGTCAGATTTTATGGAATCCTTAATTTGTTGAAAATTGAAGATAACAGACTTTGGTCTCTTGGTCTAATCTTGCTGCCTCCACAGTTCCTATATCTGCACACTTTCCACGAGCTACAGCTTTCCTAATGCAGAAACCTGAGATACATTATGCTTTTCATAAAGCCCATGAACAGACCTTATTCTAAAATTAACACAGCAGTCGATTTTGTTTCCAAGTGTACTTTGGCATAAATTAATATATGGATGCACAGGTGTTTACTTTATGATGCATTGTCATGATGGTAACTTTGTTCTTCCCAAGTTGAGAGGATCAATGGAGCACTGCACCATCCTGGGGAAGCTGCAGTACTCTTGAGCTGTGGCCAAAACCCTTCCACCAGCTCCTGCTCCCCACTTACCAGCCGAGATAGGAAGGAGCAGAGATAGGAAGGAGTTTGATCATTATGCTGCCTCCTGACTAAGTTATATTTTCAATAAACTTGTTCAAACTAACCACCAACACATTTTGGCTGAAACTTTCAAAATAACAACCTGAGGCAGAGTCCTGGCCAAGAATTTAAGACTTATGCACTGTTTAAGTGGCATCTGAGAGAAAACTTTGGTGGCTTTCTAAATAGGACCTTAAGCCTGGAGGAATACAAGAAAATTGTCAAGTAGTCTGCTTTGTTACTGTAAATATCCAATACTGGCTGAGTAGGTCCTCTTGTCCTCCCCATGCTTTCCTGGCTCTAGATTTGAATTTATTTTGAGTTTTTTAACGTTTATTTATTAGCAGAGTAGAAAGCTAAACTGAAGAAATAACCTCAGTAATCCTTTGAACAGGTATTGCTCACCACTTCTTTGCTCATATTTTCTTTTTTTATTTCTTCAAGTGGAAGATGCAACAGATTTTGACAGCTATATGACTGCAAACCCTGGTTTAGTAGAATGAATGCATCCATTATGAAGTTTTCCAGTGTTTGAGCAAATAAATCTAGCATTGCTTCTGTGTACTTTAGCTGACTAGTCAGTGCTTGGAGAACTGCCATTCCCTGCTGGTTGCTGCTGTGGTTAGAAGCCTAAGTAGAGTAAAGTTATCAGGCAGCTGGATGTAATGCTAATTAGTAGATCTTGAAAATGTCTTAACCCACAGCTTTAGAGGAACCAAACCTACTTTTCTACTTGCAGTTTTCATAGAACAATGTGCACTTACAATTTAAAAAACTTTTATTTTGGAAAAATTAAATTTTAAAATTAATTGATGATGTTTTTTTCTAATTGATAATCAATTTTATTATTTAATCCATGGTGACCTCTGGGATTTCTTGTCTGGACCTTGTTATGATACAAATATCTTGCCTGTCTTGAGACAGTTACTGCACCATCTCAGGCCAAAGAGTGCCCTTAAACAATTCAGATTATCAACAGTAAGATTGTTTGACCCCATAATAAGTAACCAAAATGCTTTTGCTGAACTTGAATCAAATGTCTTCCTATGGCTGTATGTTAATTATTACTTAAATAGAGAAGTGAAAAAGAAAACAGAGAATTAAAAAAGATTAGACAAACAGCTGTGGAATCACTGTGATCCCTCTTAATATGATGGAAAAATCAGTAGTGCAAGAATTCCTAACAGAAGAAAGTTCAGGATGTTCACGTTCACAATAAAATCAGTGTAATGGTACCACTGCAAGCCAGATATACCCTCTTGGAAATATGGAACAATCCCTCTTTTTATAGCAGATGTTATTGAATAATGACTCATGGATTTCAAAACTAAAATAGGCATTTTTCAGTATGTAGGAAAAATATAGATTAAAACTGAAAAATACATATCTTGTGTTTCTGTTCTGAAAATTTTGTCACATCAGCTTCAACATTCAAAATAATCTCCCTTCCATGATCAGTGAAGATCTGGGAGATTTCCTTCTCCTCATCTACTCTTTTTCTTTCTTGATGGTTGTTTTTAATTCACACTAATTCTCCTATGAAGAGAAAGAAGCAGAAGCAGCCTCTCCTATTTACTCCAGTTTTAGCAAAAAGCACTAAGAGCTGAAAAGCACCCAAAGGGCCCAAGGCCAGGCTAACCAGAAGCTGAGGCACACCCCAGCCCTGTGCCTGGCTGTAAATTGCGCCTGATACGTGCATGGCTACAAGGTGCAGAGAGGAAGACACCAGCAAGGGAAGTGGCAGTGAGCATTCAATTGGAAAAAAGTCAAGAGAAATAACTTCTTTTACTGTGTTCATTGTCAATTCAGAGGTAGACTTCTGGGTGAGAAAGTTGGTTGCTCCTATTAGTTTCTGTGGAGTGCAAATAAGTAAAGAATTGCCCATTTTCCATGTCAGAAAAGAGAGGCACCAAATAAATGCTTGGCTCACCTTATAGGTTTGTTCTCTAAACAAGCACAGCAAGACCTTGAATAGTCTGCAGTCACTTGAGCCAAAAAGGCAGCAGCTCCTCTCTGAGTTGCAGGAGGGCTGAAGAACTGGGGAGAAGACACTGAACTGGACCCCACTTTGCAGAGCAGCCTGTGCCCAGTGTGAGCCACACTGCTGTGTCCTCATCTCTTGGAAGCACAGCTCCCCAGCTTCCTTCATATCTCTCTGGGCACAGGGGTCTGCTTCCCCCAGCCCTCCCTGTGAGCTCGTGGGGCTTTACTGCAGGTGGGCTCACAGATTTGCTTATCTGCTTTCAGTCTGTAGCATAGGAAGGCAGTTACTCATTGTCAGCCAGCAAGGGGAGAGCAATCCCAGCAGCTGAGGTTTGCCAGGATATGTTCTTGGGCCGTGCCTTTGGAGGCTCCAGGGCACTGCTCATCTGTGTGCATTGTCAGCCTTGCTGTACCAGTCAGCAGAGAGCTGTCAGACCTGCACTGCCTGAGAAGCTGTTTCTCCAGTGACAGCCCGTGTTAGGAGGTGACTGGCTCCACACCAGAGAGACCTCTGAGCACAGCCCTGTTTTTTGGGAAAGTTTCTTTGAGGTTTGCTTTAATGCCACAATCAGAAGAAATTCTGTCTGATTTCAGAGTAGGAACATATGTTCACCTTTTAAGTCCTCATCAGGGTTTCTAAGACAGCAGAAAAGTGGCAGGATCTTTTAATATTCAGCAGAGACGATGGCTTAGCAGCTGCCAAGTAGAAGCAGTTGACATTACTTGGGAACAGGAGCAAACGTTGCTCTTGCTCACTCCTCCTACCTCCCTCAGCAGACTGAACATAATAAATATAGTGGTAAGAAACAAATGGTCTCCCCCGCTGCTTTACTAGAAGCTGGAGTGTCAAGTCTTCCTTTCCTGGATAAAAAATAGAGTGGGCAGGATGTGACAGGATTTCTAAAATAAGCTTTGCAGAAGGTAGACAACACAACCAGGATATGAGCAAGAGGGTGGATATGATCTGAGGGGGCATGACTGGTGTGATGGAAAGCCCTGAGGAGGAGCAGGAAGAGAAAAACCATGAGTGCTTGGTACGTAGTAAAGCATTTACAATACCACTTCATGGGACGTTTGTGGTTTATGAGGTATGCTGAGGCAGCTGCTGGATGTGTATTAATGTATTATCACAGTAATGGATTATGTTTTAATTCCCTGTAACGTGCCCAATCCTGAGTAATGCAAAGAAGCAAATTTGGTTCCTGTGCCAAACAGCAAGATGTGTCGCAGATTTAAGACATTCTCAGAAGGCTGGGAGGACTCTTCACCACACATTGTGCTGCACATAAGTCCTGCATGAAGCTCTGAGCAGCCTCTGTCCCAGGGCTTTCTACAAGAGGGAGGATGTCTCCCAGGAAGGAGAAGCACTCTGTCCCCTGCCTCTAGCAAGAGTTTTTTATTGAAAGAAAAAAAAGTTTCCTGGTTTAGTCCATTTATTTAGAAACAGTTAGGGAAAGGGACTGGAGCAGCTTCACTAGCAGGGTCAGGTTCTCAGCTGGTGCAAGTAGTCATACTCTCACTGATTCCAGATAGACTGTAGTAATTTAGCCAGGAAAAAAAATAATAATAAAAAAAAGAGTAATAGGTAAAACTAGAGATGTAGCTCATGTCCCCAAGAGAAGAATCTCTCTCTTATCCTACACATCTACATCTCAAATACCACCACCATTTTTTTGGCAGAAATTATTGTACAGGAGAACTACTCTGCCCTCAGCTTTGGCATCAGGAACCAGGAGTGATAGCAGAGCTGATGCTAGTCACACCACAGCAGGCCCAAAGAGAAGCAAGTGCAGATTCATTTGCTGCAGCAACAGCACTGTGTCAGTGCTTGGGTTAAGACTGTGAGTAGCAGGTTCAGGGTGGAAAGCTTGTTGCTAACACTGCAGCCCTGCCTGGGACTTTATTGGCTATAAGTGTGTGAAGAGACAATGTCAGAGGAAAAAGAGACTGATCCAGAATGCTTGATCAGTGATGTAGGATACCCCCCTACCAAGTGTTTTCAGTAAAAGCAGAGCTACCAAATTGACTGAGAAGCTGGACTTCAGTGTGTCACCAATACCACTGAAATCAATAGGCAGAGGGTTCTTATAGCTGTAATATCAAAAGGATGTAGGAAAATACTGTCAAATCTCATAGAGGAAACAGGCTGTTGGGGACCTGCTGCCAACATTTGGATGAATTCAAATGCCTAATACCAATTAGGATGGGCAGTGCTAAACAGCAATCCTAACTCAAACGTGGCTCTGGCAAAAAAAAAAAAAAAAAAAAAAAAAAAAAAAAAAAAAAAAAAATCAAAAAAGAAAAGGTTTTCCCTCTGGGTGTGGTCCCAGAAATGATCCCTAGAGCTGTCAGACATACCCCAGCCATGAGTCAAGAAACATTTATAAAGTGACTCTGCACTCTTCACTCTTCAGTGAAGGACAACAAATATTTCATTCAGGTCACAAAGAGCACCTGCCTAGCTGGGTGAAAAAATTATGTTCTCTCTTCAGCAAAACAAAGTACCTGAATAGCTGGCCTGGTGGAAATTTTCCCCAAAAATGCTTTATTGGTGTCCAGTGGACACATAGAGTCATCAAAAAGAAACACTCTCTACATGTATTTTCAAGGCTTTCTGTACTGGGTCAGTAAAAGGGAAGGTGTCAGATGATGTGATAGTGTACAGCTAAAATATTTTCTTTTAACAGCCTCATTGTATGTTGCTGGGGTGAGTGAGTTGAAAGATGATCTTCTGGACACATAGTTGGGAAACTTTTTGGTCAACTGCCACACAGCCAGCAGATTTAGGGCCAGTGATTAAGTTACTGAGGCTTTTGTTTCTTAAGTATGTTCTCTTCAATATATCTTTCAGGGCTAGCCATGTGCCAAAGGGTTTGTAACCAAGCTGTGATTCTCTTTCATGCTTTCAGAGGTCTCATTACAGGCTGCTGGCACCCACAGCCTGCTTCCTGCTAATTTCAGATGACCACAGCACTCAGCAGAGGCTGAACAGAGAAGTCAGTAAACTAGTGGGTCACAAGGAAAGAAAATGTGCATTTCTTCTGGGAAGGCAGAGGGTTTTATTTGTTACAAAATGGTGGTTGCTCTGATCTCAGACCTGAAGAAGTTCTTTGCATAGATACTTTTTCACAGAAGCCAAAGCAAGGCTTTTGAAAGGAGCAGGGCATTATGCAGAGTTTTTGTAGGTTTTTCTGAGATACAGGCTTCAGGAAGAGTCTTTCTTCAGATTCTTGGTCAGGGTAATTTGTTTGGCTCTCTTGGCTTCCTTACTATTTAGCCAGTAGATTTTAGGGCTCGGGATTTAATTGTGGAGAACTTTTGCTTTGCATCCATATTGTGGTTTATTCATATTATTTGGTTGCCATCCTGCTTTGACTATGCTAAGAAAACCATTGTGGGTTTGCTTTGTTTTATTGTTTGTGGAGTTTTTTTTGTCTTTTTTCTTCTAAATAGCTTCAATAATTTTTCCTCCTGAAAATATTAATATGTACTTACTTAATGTAATAGTCAGTTCCACAAGTCAAAGGACAAGTTGAGATCAGTAGTTTGCACCAAATGAGGATCTGGCTCACGACTTAAAAACAGACAAAAGGAAATACCGTCCAAAGTTGACTTCTCTATTACAGTGTTTCAGCCTAAATGAAATGCTTTGAGGACATGATATTGGGATTTTTTTTTCAAGAGGATCAAATGCAAGAAATAAATAGGCATGCAAAGTCTGCTTCCCAGGTTATTCGGGTTTCGGAGCTCTGTTGTGTCCTGCTGCAGAGCCTTTCCTTTTGCTTTGGTAAAACATCAGAGTGTAGAGGGTGACCCTGTGCACTTGTTTCAGATGAGTGTAAACAGAAGATGATATTACTTGTCTGAATGAAGTGGACTATCCCAGGGAGGAGAATAATAGCTGTCTCCCAGGGCTGTTTTTCTCAAAAAGACTAGTGAGAACTTAAAAGTCAAAAGACCCAAGAAGAGGGTGAAAGTTGATTACTTTAAGGATTAAACTGTTACCCTGGTGAAGTCAGCAAATACTGTTTCTAAGCAATGATTTCAGTGTCTCTTGAGCGTTGTGAATCTGAACCGTGCAATTGGAATGTATTTCTTAAAGATGTGAATATAACATTATTAGTTTTTTAAAATGCTATTTGGTGTTTTGACTTCAATAAAATATGTTCTGGAGAAGTGTGTAAAAATCAACTTTTGCAGAGAACTTCATTTGGATGTGTGTTTTTAAGAGTTTTTAAAAGCTAGAAATATGTAATTAAAATTATATAATTTTTTAATTTGCATCAAATCGTGTTCTGTTAAAAATTTACTCACACTTGGTGTAGATTTTTAGCCGCTTTTTCTTCCTTGGAATTCCTTGGAAGGGACAAACAAAAGTACTGTTGCTCTGGTAGCATCCTGTTAGGTAGGGAGTGATTTTTCACAAAGCCTTGATTATTATTTCATCAAGAAAGTAGATAGATATTAAAGGTTACCCAGATGGTTTATATATTACTATAATAATCTTGTTCATAGAAACTCTCACAAAGAAAATAATTAATCATAAACATACTGTGATCCCCTTAAAGCAGCGACTGTTTTAAGTTGAAATCCCATAATGGCTATGACCTCTAACCCTGATGTAACTGTTTCTATCCTGGCTACTAAAGTGGCTGCTCATGAAAGGCCATCAAATACAGAAGTAAATGCAAAGGTTAACAAAGTTAGTGGACCAAACAAACTTGATACTGGGAATGAACTTTCACATGTAGCAAGAAAATAAACACCACTCTTCCAGACTGATCTACACAGGAGGTTTGAGATGCCAAAATATTAAATGTTATTAAGCACATAATCTCTATTTTACAGATAAGTGTTTACTCTGGGGGTTACCATCCTTTTATATTGATAAAAAGTCTTTGCTCAAATTAAAAAAGAAAAAAAGTTCATGCACTAGTATGCTTTCAGTGAGATGGTGTTTGCTCTAGACTCCAAGAGAGCATTGGTAATTGGTTTGGGAAAGAGAAGAGATTGCACTGAGATGTGTAAATCTTAAGAACTTTTTCTGTGTGGCCCAGTTATTAACACATAAGTTGATTTTTCAACCCCTCCCCAAGTGTAATCTTTGCAGGATATCATGCTTCAGGTTGTTCTCTTCAAAGTTTTTGTGGTGTATTCATCGCCCTTTCCCAGTCACCTCCATGGATGGGGAGAATGCAGTTTGCCTGTCTAATGCACTGTCTATTTTGAGGGGTTTTTTTCACCAGAAATAGAAGTTGCTAGTTGAGGCTTTGCTGGTTGAGTTCAGCAGGGCGGGATTTTGTAGCTGTGGAGCTCCAAACATGCAAAGGAGTAGAGTATGGGCAGGCTTGCATGTGGGATGTACAAGTATGCATTGGTAGCTAGAAAAGGCATCTTTCATATATAGATATAGTGATTTCAGCAGTCCTTGAAGGATTCAGTAATCTGAAATTTATAGCTGTCCCCCGTGCTGACAGACAAGACACCACCACAACCAGGGTGTCAGTGTCTGCTACTCCAGACTCCAGCTGCCTGTGGTGTCCTCCTGTGGGAAATCTCTGCTGACCTCAGCTGCACCTCATGCCTTGAAAAGCATGAATTCTGCCTCCTTACTCAGAAGTGAGCCATAGCATTAGGAAGAAAGTTTCTTTTTCACCATCATGACTCTGTGAAAATGCACAGGACTGCCAGGAAGCTAGTCCCAAATGGGAGAATAAAAAGACAAGTTCTTTTTATGAGTTTTGAAAAGAAAAACAAAAGCTTTCTTATTAATTTAATCAACTTGGTATCCTAAGCCCCAGTCAGAAATTTTTAGGCTGCTATGGAATAAGCAATTCAATGATGAAAAGAGAAAGAAATGCTGGTTATATATAAAACTTGACAGTTGGGGAAACTATTTCCCTGGCCTACAAAGTAGTTTTCAGGTACATCAAAAAGAGTTGTTTAGCTCTACACAATTTCCAGTTTTAACAACATTAAATACCTTTTCTCCAGTTAGATATCAGCCTTTGAAGATTTTGAAATTGTTATTCCTATGGGGAGGAGGATATTGAATAATTCCTACCAGTTATGAAACTCAATATTCTCCAGATGGTTATTGAGACAAGCTTTTACACACCATTGTAAAATGGGTTTAAAGTATCCTGTGCTGTGATTGACTAAACAAGTCACATGGCTACTGCATACAAATTTGAACTCCTTTTTCAACTAAATGACCTTATTAAAACCATAAACAAAATGGTACTTAAAGGTTGGCTTTAAAGCAGCAGCTATAAATCCTAGATTTATTGTAGTACTATTCTGTTTTTTGAGCTAAAAAAACAACCAAAAAAAACCCTAGGAAGGCTCTTCTGAACATTAAATCATGCCTTTAGTGGTGAATTGGTTTAAAAAAATATATAGTTCCATGTACTTTAGCAGTCCTCTAACATTTTCTTCAAATGACTTTACAAAATGATATGTGTTCACAACCTAAGCAATGTCAAATGGTGCGAGGAAGGAGCAAAATCTTATGGTAAGCATTGTTCCTAGAGCAACACTCTGCTTTCTCTTTCAGGAGTAAATTTGTGCCTAAAGAGACCCTGAGCATTGTTCTCCATAAAACCTTCATTCTCACTCGTGGTCTAGTGCCGAGTTGTGCTGCAGTGGTGAACAGCTTTAGCAAAGACTCTACAAATTGTGCAATATAAACAAATAACCCCAGGAAGGGGCTGCTGGCTGGGGGGACTGGATGAGGAGGTGGGAGTCTGGCTGGTGTGGGGAGCAGAGGCTGCTTGGCAGGGCTGGACTGGTGCAGAATTGGAAGCAGGGTTTCTCGTCTCTGCCTGCCTCTGCTGCCACGTGGGGTGTCTGTCCCTCCTGCAGCCAGGTGCCACCCTCCTGGCCTGCCACCACTTCTCCAATTGCACAGACACAGCCTGCAGCACAAGGCACAGCAAACAGAGCAGAGACAAGGAAATTCCATGGGTGACAAAAAATTATACTTGAGACCTCCGCTCCCTGACCAGCGCTTGCACTGCAGAGTTTGCTGCACCTTGGGGGAATAATAGCAGGCACCTTTCACTCTTTATTCCCTCTACCACTAAACCATGCCTACCAAGGTGGAATTTTTTGTCTGTATTCATTAGGATGCTGGTCCTGTAAGCTTACTACCAGGAATGGTTACATTTCAAAGTTACTAAACTATCCCCTTAGAGTTTTTTGGGTTTTCTAGGAGTCCCAGTTTACAAAATTAATTATCCTTATTCAAATAAACACATAATTCAGTTTAGGGATTCTTTGTTGCTGTTAATGGATCTCCCTTTTTTAGGGTGAGAGTCTACAAAGGTAAATTATAAGGGAAAAGGCTATGCAAGTGGAATGGTTTTAACTTTGAGAATAACTCCATGGCCCATTCCTAAAGTGGAGAAAACCTTGGCATTTCTCTTCCAGGAACCAGCATTTTCCCCTCTTATTTTTGCATTGCATATGACTTATGACAACTAAAATATTAGATATTATAATTAACGAAAAGGGCTTTAATAAAAACCACAGTGATGAAAAAAATGTTCAGAAATTTATGTTCCTTTAGGAAATCTGTTTACATGAAAGGGAAACAGGAAAATCCATAAAGTGGTTGAATCTGGTACTACACTTAAAATCATGCTGCTGAGATTTTTTAAAGCAATTTTATTTTTTCCTCTTCTGTAAATATTCCTGTTGTAACATAACTCACTTATCAACACTTTTTTTTTTAGCTTATTTAGTGTGCCTTGGTTTCAGAGTTTCAGTTTAAAATTGCTAACAGTCTTAGTAAAAACCCCAGGATTAGCAGTGTATTTGAACACCTGCAAAGTTCATTTAACAACTGGAATGGTAAATGTTGCAAAATTCAAAATATATTTAACATATTTGTAGTTTGAATGTTAACCACAGCTGCTTAGTGCTGTTCAAGAGGCTTGGAATGTACATATTTTATACTTCTCAAGGAATAGCTGTGATTGATGGCCTTTCATGTCAACTGTTTGATTTGCTGAAGACAGAACCAAAAACAGTGGAAGGGGGAAAGTCTGGGAAGAGCTGCCAGACCAGGAAAATTGTTTATTAAAACAAAAAACCTATCCAAGTTTGGCACACTTCTGAATCTTAGCTGAATTCAATAGATAAAGGGGGCAGGGAGGAAAAAGAAGATTTAAAAAAACCCAAAGTAATAAAACCAGAAAAAACAGCGAAGACTCAGTTTGTTGTTTTACTGATTGCATTCACACAGATGAGTTGTCCTATCATTCAGACAGATAGAAGTCCAACAAATCCTTCATACAGAGCTATGAATATCTGATGTACAGGTATTTTACAACCCTTGCAGAGCCAGGTTTTTCAATGGATCATTCACAAATCTTTCAGAGAAACACACTTTTCTATGATCCTTGGCACTGATAGTATCATTTTCCATACTAGACTCAATGATTAAGCCAGATGCACTACATTCATTTTCCTTTTTCATTCTGAAGGACTGGTTCTTCTCATATTTATACTAGCTGTGACTCCTGTAGCTCAAAAGATTTTACTTGAGTAACTCTTGATTTATTTGAGGGCAAGAAATAAAGTCTTTTAACAATTTTTTTCCAATATTGATAGATGTAAAGTATTTTTGTCCAGATTTCAGCCCATTCCAGTTTTAACCAAAACCATCACAATGCACAAATTTAACATTTAATTTTCTAGGAATCTTTGGCTTTCACCTCTTAACACACTGGAGTAAACAGGCAGAGATGGAAAGTCTGTAAAGTAAACACATGCTGCACCCTCTTCACTTTTACAGAAGCTACTTCCTAAATTCTTTTTTAACAAATACCACAGATATTCAGCTGACTTTGCTGGCAACCAGGGTATATATCTTGCAGTCCTAGATTTCAAGCATCCATCTAGAGTAAAAAAAGTATTGCAGACTTAGGAAAAAAAATCTGGTAGCTATTTGTGCACAGATTTGAAGCCATACCTATTCAGGGCAAACTGTTGAACACACAAAAGCTGAAGAGACAGTAGTGTTCACATACCTTAGTCTAGACTTCCTTTGTGCTCTGTCTGAGTCATCAACTTGTCATGTAGAAGAAGCATGAATGAGCAAAGATGAATGTGGACAGCAGAAGCATAGAAACACTTTGTGGTGTGATCCTCAACACCCAACATATTTCTGCTGTGAGAGACATTTTAACTGGAACTGTAACTCTGGTGTCTCTTCAGCCTAAGCAACACTTGGGATAGAAATCTTAATCTCTTTCTATGACAAATCAGAATACTCTGCTTGTTTTTAGTGGACATAGGTCTGATCTGAGCACCTTCATACACTCCTCAGTACTTTCTTTTTTACTACTTCTGCTCAATGTATTGAGAAACTCAGTCACACAGAGAAAGCTTTAGACATTTCAAAATTCAGCACGCCAAGAGCTTAATAACACGGGTGACTTACCCCATGCCCCATTCACTTGTTTACCCTGTGGAATACAATGTTCAGATCAACGTTGCTATTCTAATACTCAAAGCCCAGTATGAAATTGGCTGCAGTTAGAATACGACTAAACACTTCCCTTGAGAACAGGGCTTCCCACCAAACAGCTAGGTTTTTTCTGGGAGAATTAAATTGTGCACATTCCAGAGAGGTGTTTGAATGCAAATACTGGGGGGGAAAAAAGCAACGATCCAGAATAAAACCCAAAAAATAACTGTGTGATGTATTTTTGCTCAGTAAAAACCTGGATCGAATGAAGTGTTGAATAATTTGGCTTGAACTATTGAAAAATGTAGCCAAAACTGTTTAAAAGAAAGTCTCCAGGTTTACTTCAAACATGTCACTCAAGTATGTGCTTAATTACTTTTTCCAAGATCTTTTATTTGCCAGCATCTTAAATAATCAAGCTTTTTATTCTTATTTTATGTACCTAAATACACAGTTGCCAAACATGTAAAACACAGAACAGTCAAGCGTTTTGGGCAGGACAAAAGATTTACCTTATGTCTTTTATTTTTCACTTCTATTATAATATACTTTAGAGGTGGTTAGGTGATGATGGATACATTTTATTTGCTCTGTTTCTTTAAAAGATTTATAGAAGTTTTCTGCCATATAATAAGGTAATTTAATAATATATTGTCTATATTCCTATTTTTCATAACAGGGACTCATTGAAAAGAAGTACTTGCCATAAGCTGATTCAAGGTACTGTATGTGTACAAGTGACAATTTCAAATATATTAGTTAGTAAAATACATTCTTAGTAAAAAAATTAAGCTTAAATAAAGCTTGAATTAAAGTTTAAATGGTACATTAACACTTATTGAATAAAACCTGTTTAAATTCTTTTCTAAACCAACATGTTTTCACTATTTCTCCTTCTTCTGTCTGATCTAGAGCATGCTGCCCAAGCAGAGGGCTTCTTGCCTTTACTCATATCAATGACACTTACGGAATCTGTCTCTTTGCCTAAAAGACAAAGGAAATGATTTCTAGCTGCAAGTTACTCTTGCAATTTAGCTGAAAATCAGTTATAAGACTATTAAATTACGTTAACTGTAATCAGGTTATTCCCTCAATTTTGAGGGCTTGAGTGCATTAGTGAACATTTTTGCATGTAATTGTCTTATTTCATTTTGAAGGTCAGTCTTTGAAGCTCTGTTGGACTGGAACACCCCACTGACCCTCTTCCAGATACAAACGTGCAAGTCCTGCAATCTGGAACTAATTGACCAGACACCATCTGGAGGTCCTGTTCCTTGGTGCAAGCTGCTGTAATCCTGAGGCTTTCACAGCAGAAGTAGCATTTTACAGTATCCTTAAGATCTCAAAATATTTCAAAAATGTTTCAAAATATTTCCAAATACTTCTGCCAGCTGGTGACGCTGGGAAGGTTGCCATGCCCATAAACACTTGCATGCCAATATGCAATACAGTATATTTCATGTAAGTACAAAATGAGAAGATGGGTGGTGCTTGCAAAATTGAAGCATTGGGGTGACATACTGAGATGGGAGCAGTGTAGGTGAAGTCTCCTGAGTCTGGGTGCATAGCTGTTCCAGGCAGTTGCTTTTTTCAACCTATTTTTAGCCCATCTTTTTCTCAGGCAAAATATGGGGGTTCTGTGGATGGCTGATCCTCCCAGAATAATGCAGCCCTAATTATGTCCTGCCTTCCGGTATGTGAGGAACTCCCCAAAATTGCACTCCTTTCTTAATCCTGAACTTCTCTTTCACTCACCAGGCCATTAATTTTTCTGTAAGAAACTCCTTTTTGGGAATGTGTTTGACTATTAACAAATACCTTGTATTACAATTTTCCAACTTCAACCATTATAGCAGCTTAAGCCCTATGATGCGAAAGCAGCTAAGAACAATCAGTGGAAGAAATATGAAAGATGAGGACCTCAGGATTTCTTGCATTATGTTTTTGACACAGGAATTCATAGCTTTGGAGAGAGAAATACTTGGGCCAGGAAAAGAGGATCTTTTTTTTCCCAGCTCCTCAATGGTGTATAAGAAGTTGGAGTGTTTTTAAGGATTAGCTTGGTTTTGTTAAACTCACAGATGACTTATTATTTCTCAGCAGAGCATTTAAGCTTCAAGGCAGTGTCCACCAAAACCAGCTAAAAGCTTTGCATTTTCTGTAATTGGTTTTTGACTTGCCACTTAATGGCCAGGGGGAAATGTCTTTTCTTTCATATCATTTATTCAAATTTCAAATATTTGAATACTTAATATTTCCTCAACCTCAAATCCTCTTTATTTGGAGCAAAGCTGTACAGTGGCAATCAGTGAGAAGTAATTTCAGTTCTAAAGAGAATCTGCAGGCATTCAGTGTCTGGTCAGTCTGGAGGGGGAAAACACTGCATAAGCGCTTTCCTAGTACAGAAATGTCCAAATATTTTGCATCCAGACTTTCAGAAAGCCAGACTTGAACACTACATTTTTTTTTGAGTCAAAAAAAAAGAATTTCTAGCAGATTTTCATGGGAAAATTTGGGTTTATAATGGAAACAATTTTATAAGTAACAATAGCAGCAGCTGTTCCTTAAGTTGCTCCCATAATAATAAAAGCCTGTAGGAGTAGTTAACCATGTTCAAACATGAAAATGTTTCAGCCAAGAAAAAATATATTGTTTTACTGAGATTCCTTTTACTTCCAGCTGGTTTTGTATAATTAAATCTATCCACAAGGAAATGTCTTAGAAGTGTTTTTTGTTGTTTATTTTACTTTTTCTTGTGTTCCCTGTACATGCTATCAGATCAAGTGCTACTCTCAGTCACGAAGGTTTGAATCCAGAATTACTGTGCTATTATCAGCTGCATCAAAGTCAGCTCCAGAGATTAGAAGTATCTCTCCAAGAGTACTTGGTGAAGCCTGTTTTGGAATTAAGAACCATTCTTCAAGAAGAGTTGTCTTTAGTTGTCTTTCTTGTTATTCCTTAGTCATTTGTGAATAGATTTACTACCATAATTACACTGACAATACGTCTGTTTCTTTACCCAAAATGCAGTGTTTTCATATCAATTAAATTTACGTATGCTGCCTGAAGACCTTTCAAGTTCTTGTGGTGGATAACTTTAATATATCCTACTTTGTCACAGGAATTAATCTCATTCAACAGAAACAACAGCCCTACATGTATGTTCAGCTGAAGAGATCTAAAAACTCCACACGGAAGAAAAGTGAATTTAAGTTATTCAAGGATTTTGATATGATTCCTGAGAGAAATGACATTTAAAAGAAATCCTTAAAGTTAAATAGCTAAATAAATTCTCCTAAATGATGTAGAAGAAATTAGTAAGTGTTACCAGACTGGCATCATTCAGTCAATTTCTGTGTTGTTCAGTAGCTCTCATGCTCCTGCGATGTCAGCTTCTCTGACTAGCTAGTATCATAATGTTATAACCATGAATATTAATATTTTTTACAGCAATATTATTAACTACTCTGGAAAATCCTCTCTTTATCATATGAATTAAATTTTTTAGGATTTATCTTTTTTTATAAATCTAAGTGAATACAATACATAAAAAAGAAAGGGTAATCTCATCACACTTCCCACAAATAAAATTAAGAATCCAACTTCCATTCATAGTTTGTTATAATGTAGAAAGTATCTTATTTAATGCAGGGGTAATTGGAGAAATACATGTAATTTCCTTCCTTCCTTCCTTCCTTCCTTCCTTCCTTCCTTCCTTCCTTCCTTCCTTCCTTCCTTCCTTCCCCTTCTAAGGAGAATGACTAAGATTTTTTTCTAGTTATATATTCAAGGGCAAAGGCAGGTTAACTTTTTATCATTTTTCCTGTGAGCAATAAAAAGTTTATTCGTATGCATGGCCTGAAGGTCTGGAACAGTTTGTATTTACTCATTATTTCATTTCTACATTCAGTCTTACTTTTTCATTAAATATTTGCAGCTTACGTTTTCATCTATGCTGCCTCACTACTCCTGTGCTCTTTTTCCCTTGGGAATACTAAAGGACTTGTGTAATGGCTAAGAACTGCAAGATTTCCCATTTTTCCTGTGGTGGGCTGGGATGTATTGGAATGTTCAAAAAGATGTTCTCTCTGCTCATTTGGATTTAAATTAAGAATTTGCTTGAGAAAGAAAGCCTTGTTCCCACCATGTTCTTGAGATGCACTAATCCCACTGGCTCCCCAGCCTTACAGAAATAACCTACACTAGAAAAAAAGGCACTTGAAAAGCAACTGTTTTATACAAAAACAGAGACAATACTGACACCTTGAATATTATTGTTTACAACAGGAGGACTATTTCAGTGGAGCAGTGAATTTAACTGGATGGTGTTGGGCAAAACACTGACTTTTTTATTCAAACTTTTTCCAACATGAGTTGGACCATAAGACTATCAAAATGCAAACTGTCTTTTATGATTTTCACTCTATTCTTTCTAAGTGCATAACATGTTCTTCTGCCTTACTGAGAAAGATACAAAGCTTCATGAACCATGCAGGCAATGCTCTTTGGAGCATCACAGCTGTGTGCTGGGCTCCCAGATCTCAGCTATGATGTCTATGGGTACCCTGCTGCACAAAAAACAGGGTTTTTTTTTAGTTTACATTCATTAACTGTGCCATTTATTGAGACTCTGTGTGATGATCTGAGGTAGTGGACCACTGAGTTTGCTTTACCAGCACATTTTCTTAGAGACCAGATATGGTTCAGACCAGGATAAGGGAGATGCTCAAAAGTCTTCAGCAGGATTCATTTCTAAAAGGATTTATGCAAGTTAAACCTAACTGTGTGATAAACAAGAAAACATTAACACACTTTCAAGTTCAAATTCCAGAAACATACATCAGAAGTTGTTGAAATCCTGAAAAAGTAAACTAAATTTAAAATTGCCTATTCTGTTGTGCTTCGTTACTTACAAAATCACCAATGGCTTTGTTCATTATGCCACAAAGGTTCATTATTTTTGCAGTGCAGTGGGCAAGCATTCTCTTACCAAAGAACTTATTTTTTAGTCTCAGCATTTCCATTTTGACATTAGAAAAATATACAACCAAAATCTATAAGACTTTGATTAAATGTTGATACAGCTGATTCCAACACAGCCAAAGCCAGTGACCATACATGGAATCTAAACAACAGCTAGTAATTACAGTGTCAAAGGCATGTATACACTGTGTGTTATGTTTCATTGTCTGGCATGCAAATATAGACTTGGTTTCCTTTGCACTATTTCCAAAGTATAAAGAAAGCTAACCAGAGAGTTCTGTTTCGTTTACACAAAAGAACAAGGTTCAATCATGTTTGATAAGTTGCAAATTACTGGTAATACCACAAGTGTTGTTACAGCTGCTAAGACTGGTCAGGAGGATGTGCAAAATACAGCAACGGCATGAATCAAAGAAAAAGTCTAAACAATTTGAATGATAGTGTATAATACTTCTAACTTTAACTTGGTGCAAGAGCTTGTCAGCAGCATCTCAGGCAGTGGTGAGATATGCGGAGCGAATTGCCACGTATGTATTTGATATTCTGTGCTTTGGCAGAGTCCCCACTGACTTTGCTCCTAAGCAGACCAGAAGGTGAAAAAAGAAAAGAAAAGAAAAGAAAAGAAAAGAAAAGAAAAGAAAAGAAAAGAAAAGAAAAGAAAAAAAGAAAAGAAAAGAAAAGAAAAGCAAGAAAAGAAAAGGAGAGAGGAAATGACAAACAATTCTTCAATAAATGCATTTTTATAGTTTTTTAGCAATTTGCATGTGAAGATTTCCACAGATGAGATCATCCTTTTAATTGCATCTCTAAATGTGGTACATTTGGCAAGGCCGTCACATAGGACATGTCTCTTTTCTGCAGAACGTGGATGTTGCAAGTCTCACCTAGGGTGGAACAAGTCTCAGAAGAGAGGCAGTTTTGGAGATATTAAAAAAACCCATGCAACCTGAATTCAAGACTTGTCCTTTCTAAATCTTCAGATTGACAGAATAGACTAAATTCCCTTGGACAGGGAAACCTGAATTAGTATCTTGCTCTGTACTCATCTCTTGCAGGTCTTGCAGCTGTTGCAAGACTTTCCTGAAAAATGGCTCTGGGAAAATAAAGTCCTTTCTGATCATGAAGTAGAAGAGTTGCTGCTCTGTGGGCCACTGTCCATCTCCTTTCAGAGTGAATTAATTTCCTTGTCTGTGATTATATGGGCTCTCCTATTAAAATATTAGAAAGAGGTACTCACCAGGGCCATATTTAACTGTAAAAAAAAAAAAAAAAAAAAAAAAGAAGCAAGGAGGAGGAACTTAGACATGGATATTCTGGATATATAGTATTTTGGTGGTCTTTTCAGTTTTTATTTGCATAATGTCTAGTTAATTTTAGGTGGTATTTTGCATTTGCTAAAATTTAAGATAGTGGGAAATTATCAACAGTGACAAATGCAGACTAATCTGGTTCCAACTGATATAACAGAAATAGAAAGCTTTCCAGGAAAGCCAAGTACCAATGAAACCAATGCAAATGCTGCAAAGTGCATCAAGTACTATGAATAGGAAGGAAGGAAGGAAGGAAGGAAGGAAGGAAGGAAGGAAGGAAGGAAGGAAGGAAGGAAGGAAGGAATTCTGTAAATTAGCACTGTGAAAACTTTGTTGGCATTAAAATGAGCACAGAGTTCCTTTGGGCCCTGCTAATTAGAATCAAGAGGATATAAGAAAATAATTGTTTTTTACAAGGAAAAGAATGACAATCTTTCCTTATTACAGAAATAAAATTGGAAGACTGGAAAACATAACTAGAGAATGAATAGCTGAAAAGTAGATTAAACCCACTTTCATTTGTATTATCTCATGATTTGTAAAGCCATATGAACACTGGGCAACTATCCTGGAGAGGATAATGGCTGTTTCCAAATGTGTGCGGTTGGCAACCATAGGAACACATCCCAGGAGCAGTGATTATTATTTGTACATCAGTTGACTGTGATGCTCCTAAACCTTTAAGTAGTTACATTACACAGGGCTCTGAATTTTTAAGCAAACTTGCTCTTCTGTAGTCCTGCCTCTTCAGTCAGGATATGTTCCACAACTGCAACAGCTTGTGCCGGCTTAGCCCCCTGGGAAAGTTCTAATTTACAAAACCCTGTTTAGAAAAATCAAATCTATTTAAAGGCATTACATTATAAACATAAACTCCCTAATGAGCTGTAGAGAAATGGCTCTAGGCAATAACTTGCAAAGTTCAAATGATTTAGCCATTTTCTGCCATGTATTATTTTCATTTAATCTGCATCACAAGGACTGTAAAGAGTCCAGCTGTTCAAAGAGAGTCTTAAAGAGTCCTGCCAAATGCAAAGGATTGTCCAATTGTTTCCTTTTTTTACCGTGTTTGGTTAAAGACTTATTAATTGAAAGATCAAATGGTTCCAAAGTTTAAAAAAGAAAAAAAAATTGAATGCATAGGCAGTCAACATTTCTATATAGAAATTATTGCACTTTAAAAATAGGTAATTAGAGGCCACTGAATGGAAGGAAGGAAGGAAGGAAGGAAAAAGAAATTTTTGAAGCATTATTGGTGTAATGAAACAATCTCTGTTTTCATGTTCAGATCTTTGCTCCTTAGGGACCAAGGGTGCACCCTGAGGATGTGATTGATGAGTCTTCCACTGACTTTGCCATCTTCTAGCGGCAGTGCAGCTTTTTTTGTGCTATACCTGCAGGAAGGGCTGTGCAACCCCTCTGTATGGCAATTAATTTCTACTGTGTTGAGATATTACTAGGAAAATTTTTTTTCAGAAATCCCATCAGTTTTGCTTAGAAGCAGGACTAGAGGAAGTGGTGGAGAACACACAGGCTCTTCTAGAAGAAATGCAGCATCAGATGCAGAATGCAATTGTGACTAATAGACATTTTTTTACCTTTCCTTAAAACCTTTCCATTGTTCTGTTAGATGCAGGACATGGTTTGACTCAGGTTAATTTAAGTAATGGAAATACACATTTTTTGGGAGATTTATTTCATAATTCTAATAAAAAGTTAGAGTATAAAATCAGCAGTCTGTACCATTGAGTACTTGCTCTTTTCAAGACTTACTTTAAATATCCAGAAAATGCAAATCTGTACCTGTTACAGGATTTGGTATTTCAGTCTGGTCAAAATCACTTGACAAATTTAAACATTAAAAAGTAATATTCTGAAATGTGTAAATGTTAAAACCACAACTTCCATGTAGTAATGGTGAATAAATATAGCAAACACGGTCTATTTAATAAATGGTTTCATGTTAACTGGAAGAGCTGGATTATTCATTTAACTGCCTCTTATTTTAAGTAATTATTGCAAAAGCATTGTGTGCTGCTGGGAATGTCAATATCAAAAGCAAGTATAAGGAAACAATTTTGACTTTTTATTTTAGCTTCTTATTAAAAGGAAGACTTTTGGAAATTTGGAAGAACATGAGTCAATTAAAGAAGTGATGCACTAAAAATTTTTGTTGTTTTTCAGCTCAGTTGAAAATGTAACAGAGTCCCCTGCTGAAGGCAAATGTAACTGTACTGGCATTTAAAGTGCATAAGGGCTAGACTGGTGTAAAGGGATGAGCCATGCTTGAGGATCCAGTCCAAGACATACTGCAAGATGTATTAATTACAAAAGAAATTAACTAATTCTCCTGATCTTCACCTATTTTCTTTGGTTATTTGCACAAAATTTAATAATGCAGCAAGCATATGTAAAAGCTATTTGACTTTGATGACACGAACTCCAGTCCTGAATAGACTACAAACATAAATTATTTCGGTAGCCCTATCACAATCCTGGAAGGGTAAAAATAAAGGGGGATTCACCAAAAAGGCAATATACAGCTCAAGAACAATGTTCAGGTCTGTTTTTAAGACTATTAGGCATATAACATGTCAGTCCTGATTTGAGGGCCAGATCACTCTGTAGCTCAGTGCCATTGCAGCTGCAGGGCACAAAGTCAGCTTTAAGCCACTTGCACTGTCTCTTCACTAATGCTTAGAAGACCACCCTCCAGATTTCCCTCTTGGAATAATTTAAAATACCCTGTTGATCGACAGTTGTAGGAAGACAAGCCAGAGCCCTATAATATGTTGTGCATTAGAAAACCCAAGACACACTCTCTCCTTCAGTTTAAAGAGACAGCTTTAAACCCACTCCATTACATCATGAAAACACTAGCACTATAGCATTTGGAATAACTTCTTCTGTAAAGATTAAAAATGTGGGACTTCCTCTACCTGCTTCTCCAGTGATTTTCCAAGCAGAAATTAGCATAGGCCTGCAAGGATAGAGAGCACCTGAGATTCAGACTGGAGAAGTAGAGAGGTTGCACATTGCATGGCTCTCCTGTCAGTGAGATTAATTTCATGACTTCAAGAGACTTATATTTTCATTTACCAAGGAAAAATTGGACTGAATACTTCACTGTATTGTGCCAAAAAACCAGAAGCTTGATTGTAATGACATTGCTAGAGCACACAAACAGAACTTCTTGTCCCTTACTTGGTTTTTCTTGCAAAAAATTAGCCCATGCAATGTTTCACTGTTGCTAGTGCTTGAGCCAGCTCTGGTGTAATGGAATATAGATTTTAAGTTACAAGAGCTTCCATGACCTGCTTCTAGCTGATGTATATCAATACAGTTCCACTAAGGTAAATTAATAATTGAAACTTTTGGCTCATGAGTTGTGGTACAATGCTTTGACCAGGCAATCAGTCCTTACTTCTCTATTTGTTTGGTTAGAATTGTGCACTGCTAATGAGATTATAGCTTGGGGATTAGGAAATGCCTTTCCAGAAAGGTAGGCTGAACTGTAGACAGATGACTGACATGCTAACCATAGACAATATCCATGGAACATGCTGACTAATCTCATCAGATTAATGAACTGTGGAACACTCAACGTGTGGTCCAGATAACACAGTACAGCAGCAGTGGCCACAGAGAACACAGTACATCAAACTCAACAATATAAGGAGTTGGGGTGTAATTTGTGGTGGTGCGCAGTTACAGACATGTTCATACTTTACTCAAATGTGCACACACTCAAACGAACGTTAATCAAAATTTTTTTGTTATGTCTTCATATAAATACATTCTCTGTTGTTTCTTTTCCTGCAACTGGAGAAATTTAGTTTCATTCTCCTGGGAAAAAGTTGTCTGTTATGCTGTTTTTCATTTCCCATCTGGTCTAGTTTTTGAATTCAACTGCCTGGACTTTGGAAGAGTGTTTCTTGCTTTACTCTCACCACTGGACACAAGATGAAGTTATAGAATACATTCCCTGGATATTTATTCGGTTACACAAATTAAAAGTGGCTAATAATTATGAGATAAGAAAACTCAAGTTTTCATGTCCTCTTATCTAGTACTAATGGTTTATGAACTAATGAGGATGAAGATTTTGATCATTTAATTAAAAACTGGAGGTAGAAAATTAGGATCAAAAGCAAAGGATCTCTTGGTGAGTTATATCAGCTTATAGCTGTTGAGAATGTTGTTTCTGAGTTCCTGTTGTCCCAGTCTTAGGTAGAAATGAGTATGTACTTCAAAAACTTCCTGGAAAGGATAGCAAACTCAGTAGTTCTTCGTATAGGAAAAAGGTGTGGAAAAAAACTTCTAATAAGCAACACGCTAGGATAAGGAAGATTGATGCAATGTTTCCCTTGAGGAAAATATGCAGTTCAAACAAGATGATAGTACATGATGAAACCAAGCAAAGATAAAGACAAACAAGTTTCTTCTTCACCCTCACATTAGCTCTTACTGAGGTGAAACATTTGAACTATTACAATAATGATTCATCATGGTTGTCACCCTCTCAATAGCATGATGGGAGACAATTAACTGCAGATGCACTTGGCCATGAAAAAGAGGTGCTGTGGCTGGCAGAATTATTTCTCTGATTATATTTTAACTGCTGAGGTGACTCAGTTAAATAATCCACTGGGTCTGTCCTGCTAGCCTCCTCAGTTCAGTCCATCATTGCATCCAGCAGTTCCCATACAATCTGTGCTTGCCCATCATCTACAGTGATGTTGCAAGGTGTTTCCTGTAGGTACTAATATATAGTGAGGCATCCTGGCGCCTAACTTTGTGATTTGTTCACTCACCACCAGCACAGGCTAAGGCTGTGCTACAGAGTTCATGCAATTGCACTTAGCTGCAACCTAGCTGTAATTCACTTAGTAAACAAATAAGTATGTGGGAAACAAGCATGTGTTAATCTTACAAGCCTCTTCAGGGGTTCTAGCCCTGTTTAGATCTGATAAACACTGTCATTTACCCTGTCAAAACACTTGTGTTTTGAACTGCTTGAATCTTGTGACCAGAGTTTCATTATTATTTTAATATTCCCTGAAACACAAATGCCAAACTAACAGATGTTAAGATGGGAACAATTTTTTAGTAAGCAGAATAAGGACTATAAACTGTAAGAGGAGAAACATTCACTATTAAAGAAAACATTTTGTTTATTAAGGGTTAGGTTTAGGAGAGATTTCTGAAATGTGATCACCAAGTTCATCTATATCCATCCAGTAGATAATGTGCATCAGGGTTGTTTGGCAGGAGGACTAAGCTGAAAGACCCTTAAAACAGCTCTAGAAATCATGCTCACCTGCAGAGTGGAAGGCTTCAAGTCTCCATCCATCCCAGCTACTCCTGAGGTGCCAATACTGAGGTAAATGCAACTTCAGGCTTCCTTCTGCCCAGAGTTGTGCCCAGGAAAACAGTCTGTGTTTCCTCTCCACACACAGAGCAGAGGCTGCTAGCTATGTGTCTCTGCCCCAGTGAAAAGCCAGAGCTTTATGCCAAGCACTGTCTGGTACAAGGGAGCTGTATCTATCTTCATCAAGTTTTCTCCACAATAACATTGCCGGGACAGGGCAGCCTCCAAGAGCTGGCACTGTCTTTACACCAGTTCTGAGACTCTCTGAATTCTACCAGGCAGCACAAAGAGGCCACAGCTCAAATTTATGAGAAACCACTTAGTTTTGCATGTGTCCTGAAAGCCTGAAAGTCTGGTGTTCTCTATGTTCATCTAAAGCCAACTGAGCATCTAAACTGAAAAAAATTGAAGCTGGTGGTATTGCATCCTATCTAACCCTTATGAGACACTCTCTTGCAGGCCTTGTTCCTGGAAGGTATACCTGTAGGAAGGGGATGGAAAGAGGCAGAGAACAGAGCTGATGAAAACTGAATCAAGATTTTGGGTGGGCTTACTCCAGGAAAGGGGAGTTAGTGCTCTGTGCCAGGATGCTTGTAGCAGGGAGCTGATTCCAAAGAAGACTGCCTCTCTTCTTCAAAAAGACCTACTCAAAGGAGTTTTGAAAATAAATTAGAAACATGATATGGCACTATGCAGAACTGGGGTAAAATTCCATTGTCAGCTGATTTTGTTGAATGCACAGTGAAAGGGAAAAGAAAAAAGGAATTGATAGTTAACATCTACAGAAAAATAAAACTTTGACAAGTAATTTGAGCCAGTGTAACTTTACTCAGCAGGAAAACAGGAAAGGTCATTATTTGCCAAAACAAATCTTTCAAAATCTGATAACATTTAGGAAATAAACAGCTCAATCAACAGACTCAGAAAAGTTCAGGCAATTTCCTTTCCTAGGATGATGTTGGGAAATATCAAGCAGAACCACACAAGGTGCTACGGTTGTGAAAAGAGATCCCCTACAACATTGCCATGCTCTGCTCTTAGAGAAATGTGTTTCAGAGCCACCATGAGCAGGTCTGTGCAGTGCACGTTTCCTCCACACATAGTTGGCTCTTTGGCATCAGCATCACTGAAGCAAAAGCTTTGACTTCACCTCTGCATTTTTATGTGAGTTACTTCTCCTGTTGTGAAGCTCATGCTGTAATTCATTACTTTTAGTGAGTTAAGTCAATTGTAAATTGCATGATATAAATGATGACTGAAGTTAATTGAAGGCAGTATTCTTTACTACTGTATGAATCAGCAGTGGAGGACTCAGAAGGAATTCTGGTTCTGATTAAGCTCTGATTTTGGTCAAAAGCTTTCAGTAATTTTTGCCTTTTTTTTTTTTTAATTGAATTCTAGCCAGCACCTGTTAGATAACAAAAGAGACTAAAACCACATTCAAAAACTCTTTAATCAGTGGATAAACTAGCAAAAAAAGACATGAAGTCCTGAAATCACTCTCCAGTCAGAATATATGTTACTAGCAGAGCAGAAATATTTGCCCTTGCCTTAGGCTCAAGAGGAGGAACAAACCTTCTGGTTTTGTCTATTTCCTGGGCATGGCTTTGATAAAAGAAAGGATATGTTAGTCAGTTTTCCCAAGTTCTTCTGAAAGAATAAAGAAGTCTGTTTTTCAAAATATGACATGAAGTTCTCTCCTACCAGGCAGAGTAGATCATAATTTAGGACTGCAAATTTTCAAAAAAGAAAATGACATGAAGCAGAACAAGGAGAACATGGTAAAGGACCACTGTTGTCCTCTTCTGTGACATTTAATGTCTTGAATTTTTTCCCATCCTCATTTTGTCTGGATTTTTTTTTGTTTTTTTTTTTTTTTTTTTTTTTTTTTTTTTTTTTTTTTTTTTTTTTTTGTGTCTGGAGTGAAAAACCTTTTTTCATAGGTTTTCTTTGGCAAATCCTGGCCCCATCATTACAGAAATTGAAAGGTTACTGGAAGTTAAAATTCTAAGCCCTATTTGTTCTGTTAGATAAAGGTGAAGAGTTGGCTATTGGGAAAACAGCCTCCCTGTTATGTTGTAGCAAATAACTGCTACAACACAATGTACCTTTCATGCAAAGGAAAAATAAAAGACAGCTTTAAGCTTGCATTTCCTTAGATAGAATTATGTTTATGGCTTAAAAATCCTTATATACAGATTTTGAGGCTTATCAGATAACAAAGAATAATATGATCTCCATCACTCTATGCTCCATGTGTGAAGGAGAAATTTCAAAACCAGAACAATATAAGATTATATATGGCAAGCTATAAAAAGGGGTCTTTTGGCATGCCATCTTGGATGAACTAATTGCACCCAACAGCCAGAGGAGAATGAAAATAGATACCAAAGGATTCATGCCAGTAGAGCATGCTACAGAGACATTTGTTACTCCCCTGGGTCTAGTGAAAGCCTACAATATATCACTGCACAATTGTTCTCAGGACCTTTAGCTATTTTGTTTTATAAACCCTGGGTGCTGTTCAGATGCTGAGGATTTGGAGAAGGGAGACTGCAAGCAGATAGATCATCAGAAGACATATTCAGCTTTTTTTTTTTTTTTCATGTATGTTGTGTTCCATGGTATTTACAATAGCAGCAATCTGTTTTCATGACAGCATGTTTTTGTAAATCCAAAGAGATAAACTTTCTCAGCTATTTATAAATCAGATGCTTACATTATGATCTCCTGCCAGTAACTCTGGTCACTCTTGAACTTTGCTGTGTTCAGTTTAACAAATCTGTTTGTTACTGTAGTGCAAAAGGTGAGAAAAATATACTGGAATCCTGTAGAGAAGATGCAATAGCTCTTTGTGGCTGGGACAGAGAGGTCCTGCCACTGTTAGGGTAAAGGGAAGTCAAACACCTTAGTCCCAATACAGATAGGAGCCAACAATCACAGATTCTGTCTCAGATCTGTCATTAACTTGTTGTGTGGTCTTGGAAGATGGTTTTGTCTTGATAAAATGAAATCAATATTATCTCTCCATTCTTCAGTATTTCAGTGATCTTCTAATAGATAATATATGCAATTAAGCAGATTATAACTTGTATTTTTCCTCTTTACTTAATTTATTTTTCATATTCATTGTACAATTTTTAGAATTATTAACAAGTAAGATGAATTTCATAGCCTCCAGGAAAGACCCCACAACAAAAGAGAAACAATTTTGCTTTTTAGAGTATCCTTAGAGTTTTGAAGGAGCTCAGCAATTTGCTGTACTGTTCTCAAAGTAGAAAATACATACTCAGCATAATTTATAATGAATCGCTTCTACATTGAATAACTCTTTATTTTAATTTCCACAACTCGTCCTTGTGAGTGGATCACAGATATCCTAATGAGGCTGCTGGAACCTTTTTGTTGAGCAATTTATGAAATTCTTAGACTTTTTCAAACCCTTTCAACAGCCACTTCAAGCTCTTTTAACATGTAAATATAAGACCAACCATATTTGACCAGGCTGCAGGTCCATTTAGCTTAGTTTAGTTTAGTTCAGTTTAGTTTAACTGCAGCCAAAAGTAACTAGCAAAGCATGTAAAAGGAGACAAAGCACATGCACCAAGATCTGCTCACAGTTTCTAACAGCTTGAGACTCAAGTATATACAGATAACAGCTACTTTAGGAATTCTAAAAAGCATATTTAGCATTTTTATCCAGACCATCCAGCAGTTATCACATCTAGAAGTGTAAAGCATGAGAGGGATAAATGCAGTGTTAAGCCATAAGTGCAGAGCAGAACCGGAGCTTAGTACAAATTGTTCCAATAACCCTTTTCCTTGTTAACCAACTGCAAACTTTAATTCATCCTCTCTGCCCAAATATACCCTCCACACACAAATAGCTTCTCTTTCCCCCTCATTAATAGAAAAATATCTTGAAGTCTAAAAGCCCAAGAGAAGTAAATGCAGAGAAACCCTACAGAAATATGGTAGCCACACCAAAGAAAGTAGTTCTGCATCTTCTATAGCACAGGCAGGGATACTGGAAACATGGGAACTAACTGATGTTCATAAGTTAGTACCTCAAACTACACATTAAGATTGCTTTAAAAGCAGAAAATTCATAGCTGGATCAGTAGTAAATGGACATAGGAAGGATACACCAAATTTTTTAATTATTCGCATGATTCTGTAACTTACAACAGGTCTTTGAAACTTGGTAGCTGAGCCTGAGGGGCTTGGGCCAGCCTTTTGCCTTTTGTTCAAATTGCCACAAGATGCTGTGAGCACTGGAAATCTCCAGTGTCTTTGGGCTATGCTCAGATCCCTCAACATTACTTGCATGCCCAGCAGTCTTCTCAAAATCTTCTAACAACCCACACTTGTCATCCCTTCATTTCAGAAGCAGGAGAGAAAGGATCCTTCCCTTCCTCCAAAATACCTTTACAGCTTCTAAAAGGCACATTGAAATGCTGTAGTTCTGTACTTACCTTCAATCAGCTTCATTTCCCACTGAAACTACATGAAAGGAAGTTCTTGCACATATATGTACTAATCATAAACTAGCAGGGCTAGTTTCCTGAGTGTTGTTCATCTTCTGAAGCTCAAAAAGCATGGTGGCAAAGAAAAGGGAATGATTTTGTTTTAGAAGATAATTTCCTGTCACATATCTGTAGGTGCAGAGAAGGAGAGACCAAAGAGTAAAGAATTAAGGTGCTTCATTCCTCTCTTTCTGAGTGCCGGCACCATTGGTAGCTGTATTGATAAATTTAGAGTAGCTCTTGGTGTTAGAGGAGTGTGTGGGCAAACTGACTCCCTTAACTCTAGTGCAGGACTGTTTATGCCCTTTCTTTGGGCACATATGCTCTGACTCCTCAAGCCCAGGGCAAAACAAGGAGTTTTATCTGACAAATGGGAGGGAGGATTTGCTAACAAAATCCTACTTGTGTTTGGGTCTTCTTTAGCCTTGTGCTGCAAAGGAATGTTTATGGAAAGACAAAGCTTTTCTGGTGCTATGACACTGATACAAAGAAAAGAAGGATGCCTGATGTCCAGTTCTAATTCTGCCCACAGCCTGATTGGTGTCTCTAAAAAAGTAATTTAATTTCTCATTGACTTAGTTTTCCCATTGCTAACATGAGAAGAGTCAGTTGTCATATGTTAGTTCAAAGGTTCCTTACACATAGCCATAAGAGAAGAATATGCTCTGAAATCCACATACTCATATTTTGTTTTAATGAACTAAATATTGCAAGAAAGGATGGAATTATGTGTCTTTAAGTAACAAGAATACTAATTGATGGACTGCTTAAATGCATAACAAAGATACAAACAAACTCTACATTCAAACAGAAAACTGTGTAATTTAAGCAATGATTTGTCTAAATTTTAAAATTTTCTACTGCTGTGTTCTATTAACATTGACATAATGAATGTTACCCAAATATTCTGATTGGCACACTAAATAAATGATGAACTATCAAGTAGGAATTATATTTTGGGGACAATCCATATGTTAACATGTCTAATTATGATATAAAATCATGCCAGAAACAATTGGAAAGTTATCGTAATAATAACCTTCAAAATTATGTTAGACTTTGTAATGAACAGTTTAATGTGATATGAAATTACCTAAAGTCTGAAGTGTTGAGAGGGAAATTGAAAGCACAGGATTATTTTAGCTCAATTAAACACTGATGAGACATTTTAAAGACTTTTCCTCTTAACTGAAATACCATGACTTTGAATAGGTAATTATGAAATATTAAACAATTATTCTGAGCCATAACACTGATATTTTATTGAAAATAACATTTGATTGCTTATATTTTGAAAAATCATAAGCAGTTAGTATAAGCTGGTCTTTGTCCAATATAATTTCTCTACAATTGTCAAACTCATGCTGCAAGCTTGTCTTAGCCTCACCCAAAATCTTGTAAATGTTCTTCAGACTGCAAGATTTAGTTTTATTCAGAGTGCCCAGGGAACCAGACCTTACAGCTATGGTAGTGCCTTATGTGGCATGTGGGATACTCATACGAGGACACATAACAGTCTTTTAGTTACTGCTTTCTACTCTGGGAACATACAGTATTTCTCATTATCTAGGAGATCAGGAGATCTCTCTCTGTGAGGACAAATGCATACACATAAAACCTTCTCCAAACATAAATGGCTGTTGCATTTCTGAGAATTCTAAATATTCATGGTTCAAATGTATATGCTTGCCTTCCTCTGTAAGTCTGATTTAATGAAGCCAGCAAAACTTGAACTTCTTTAGCCTTCAGTAGCCTTAGTATGAAGTGGGTAGGCATGTGTGTGTATTGTCATGAGACTGTCAAAGATTCAATTTAATTTGACTACATTTTATTTTCCAAAAGAGAAGAGAGTGTATTGGCTACCATCGACTGCTCTGGGTGCTATCTAAGGAAAAATGAAATACTTCAAAACAGAAAAATCAAAAGACTTTGAAACAAAAACAGTTTCTCCTAATCTTGCATCCAGGGTATGTACTGACCTTGCAGAATCACTACAATTAATTCTAAATGATGCATGATATGAGTAATTCCTGCCTAGAGACTACAACTCATGCATGCATTCACTGGCTGGCTGTGAAATGTGCTGTAATATTATGCTCAGACATGTACAGAAAAAGAGTTCATACCATTCCCAGTATTTCTAGACATTTTTATTCTCTCTTTTTTTCCACATCTACTGCTTCTTTAACTACTACTACACCCCTCTTCCTTCCTCGAACTGCAGGGCTGATCAATTCTCCCATTTCTCCCTTTCTTCAAGACACAGACAAGATGGTCAGCTACAACACTCAGGTCTTCTGAAAGGGGTGGCTGTGCAATGATCTGTTGTGAAAAGATCATGCAAATATGGAGAGCAACATTATTCCTTCATTCAAAGGCCCTGAAAGCATTTTAATGCAAGTGTCTGCATTGCATCAACCTTTGCTTTGGACACCATCTACTTAGAAATTATATTCCCCTTGCACAACAAACTAAAACAATGAGTCTGCAAAGAATTCTGTACTCCACTAACTTCCTACGAATCAGCTCCTGTTAACCTCAGTGGGATTATTCACACACAAACCTTTGAAGAATTAGGATTTGAATTGTTTACTTCAAGACAGATGAAGGGTTGTGGGGCCACATAAATGACTGTAAAATTTAACTAATATTAAAAATATTAATAATTGCTTGACTCTGGGCATGGAACAAAATGAATTCTAGGTTGCCCATCAATTTTGTGAAAAAATATGGAGCAAGATTTTGCATCATATCAGGAAATAGATATTACTGTAGTTTTAGGCACGAAACACAGAATTAAGCATCAGTATTCATTCATAAAAACCCTTTTTGTTAATTATTCTGCTCAAAACAAAGCTGACATGAAAGTCTTGTGCAGTAAAATATTGAACCATGATTTCACACACCAAATTAGCAAAATTGGGACTAATTCACTTTATGGAATTCTTGTATTTGAAATCAGAGATTCCAAAGAAAGATTTGCCCAGTCCTTACAAGGACCCCCCATATACTGACTAATTAGACAAAGCCTGGAGTACACCCTATTAGATGGTCATCACTTCTTTAGAATGCTAAATAAGATCAATGAGGCTAGATTTGATGAAATCTAGCATTGACAAAATATGTTTAGTAGAAATCAACTTCTTTTTAACAAAAATATTTTGTTTTCTAAGAGACTCTTTGTCAGACTGAAGTAGTGGCTGGTTGTCAGGCAGGAGACAGAGGAGCACCTGCTACACACACACTCTGAATTACTCAATAGCTATGCAGCGTTGCTCTGTACAGTGTACTCAGAAAAAAAAAAAAACAACAGCAAAAACAACAACAACAACAAAAAAAACCCCAGAAAAAAAGCACACCTTCAATTTCCTGCATGAAGAGGATGGAAGCCAAAAAACTATACCTTCAATAAGGTGGGACAAATACTTGAATTTCTGTGCCCCACCTAAGCTGGACACTTACCCTCCCAGATACATAAGGATGCACAAATTTTTTCTTATAAAAAGGTTCAAAAGATCTTTCTGCCTCAGTGGTAAGACAAAACCAAACCAAACCAAACCAAACTAAACCAAATAAAACAACAATCAAGCCATCTTAATTTTTAGAAATTAACTGTTCATCCATGCCACCCAAATGATGTCCTGTACCACTACCAATATTCAGTAATACTCAAGGGTTGCTGGTATAGATTGCACCTACCTATAGTTATTAGATTTTGAGGTGTTTTGCTGATAAGGTGCAGTTTGTGGAGTTTGTAAAGCCATGTGTCAACAGATCATATGGTTTTGTACTGGAGCTCCGGTACAAAACACTGAATGGGTTCTTAAAATAACAAGTTGACAGTGTAATAACTGTTAACCAGCAGTGTAGAAAGGGAGCATGCTTCATGAAAATATTAATATATCCACCAAGATTTCTCTTTAATTCTGCCTTGAAAATTAATTTTAAATAATCTTCCAAGTCATTGATAATGTTCTTAAATTTCATTCCAGTGACTCTTTGGCTTTTAAAAGAATTGCTTACATTCTAGTCACATGAAAAATATTCTTGTGATAATTATAGGAAATATCAGCAATATCATCATAAGTAAATTAATCCTTAATCAGTTTTTGTAAAAATAATAAAAATAAATAAAACCAAAAAAAAACCCCACAAACCAGAAAGCCCATCAAGTGCACAGCTAATTGCCGAGAACATTTGCTGCCCTAACAGCAAAGGGTTGCTGCCTGTTACGTCTGCTGTAGTGAGGATCCTGCTTAGAGAGGGATGGAACTAAAAATGCAGATGGCTATCACATATGTAGTGCATGGCAGGGAATGAACTTGTATGCAGTAGAAGAACACAGTCAAGGCACAGCAAAGCCATAGTGCAGACTAGAGATTATTTTGTAGTTACAGAAACACATTCCCTTTCTGTCACGTACAGAAATCATCCCCAAAGCTATGCTTCCTCTTGCTCAATGTCAAAAAACTGAACGCCTATAGCAGGGTTGGTCTAAGAACAGCACATCAGATACATCGCAAGCCAAGAAAAAATAAACAAAATTCATATTTGCCAACATTGAATCCCCCTTCCACCTAATGAACTCACATTTGTTTTGTTTCTTATCATTCACACATAATGAACCAAACAATCTTCCAGAAGGTGATGGTTAACTAGGAGGTCACAGAACAAAAGTACCTCCTGCATGGTGAAGAAAGCAGAGATTTTCCAGGGCCATGAACAATGAGGAAAATTTGTTTTTTTTCTGTACATGCTTGCAGTATGGGCATTCCATTGGCACTTTTCTAAGATTCAAAGGTGAAGAGGAGTAGGCTGTAGGGCAGCAACAAAACACTTTCAGGAACATCTTCACTATGCCAAAATCAGATGGTGCACGCTTACAAGGCAGCACTGCTCAGACCAATAGCAAATTAATTATCTCATCTCTTCAGTACAGGTACTGAACACACAGCTCAACCTGCTGTGTTAGGAAGAAGAGTTCCTAGAAAAGACAGAGCAGTTGAGTATATTCAATGCCAAGAGCAAAGATCAAGTGTGTGTTGACATGTCTGACCATAACTATTTATGCAAGAATGAAGAAGGGTGCCACAGAAAAAAAAGAGTACCACACATTTAGAATGCTTTATTGAGAAAGAGATGTTCTTGGAAAGTCCCAGAGGTGAATCTGGGTGACCTCAATCTCTCTCTGGATCAGCCCCTCTTCCTCACTGACTATCATGATATTCTTAAGAACTACCAAGGTCTGTGAATCTGTGATAACTTGGACAAATTTATTTATTTTTTAAAATATTTTTTTAAAAAGAAATTATACACACCTGAAGAAAAATCGTTTAAGGATTTCAACATAGAAGCATTTTCTTAAAAAAAAATAAATCAACTCATCAGCTATCTTTTGCTTTCTGTTCTATTTTTTGAGCCTTGTTCCTACTTCTGCTGTTGCATTACATTAAATTTCTCTTTGCACCCTTGTTCTCCCCTTTTTTGGCAGCCGTCCCAGTCTAGGGCTGCTCCTGTGGCATATGTAGAGGTTGCTGTGAGTATCCATTTGTGCTGACAGTGAAGTCACACAGAACCCCTGAGACAGCACTGTGAGACAGCTGTAGCTTCTTATCAGCAAGCGCTTGATAAAGTACTTCACTTGAAAAAAAAAAACCAACCAAAACTATGGACAATAATTTTTTTGTGCTTGGTACACATGCAAACCTGAAAAAAATTTTCTCAGGGGCATCTAAGGAAACAGAAGTGGAAACTGGGAGATGGCATCTTAGCTTAAACTATGGAAGGATGTCCTGCTGCAGGTCAGAATCATTCTTTGAGCCCATCTCATGCAGAATGAAGCTTCTAACTAAATGTCCGGTATTTTTCAATGAAAAATTTTCTAAAGGTTGTTTCAGAATGAGAACACCCTCTGTGATTTAGAACTGCTAGATAGTAATCTATTAACTTAGGCAATGGTTAGTTAGCTTTAGTGTCACTAAAAAAATCTGCATCTCACTCCACCACATTCTTTTGGACCTAATTTCTATATGGTAAGGAAAGAAATCTTGTCCTGGATATTACATTTATATCAGAGTGTGTACATTACCTACCTTAGTCCTGTGCCTTTAGCCTGTGGTTTGCAGACAGCCAGTGGTCAGAGAGCTACATCTGAGGAGGTGAAGAGAAGTAAAAGTGAAAAGAAAGACTTTTGTCAGTAAGCTCGAAGCCTCTGTACGGGTATTTGCACCTCTACTGGAATATTGCTGAGTGCAGACCTGTATCAAGAAAGATTGGGAGCCACAGCCCTCTGTCTTTCTACTTTCATGAGTATTGAATCCTTGAAATCTAAGTACTATATTTTACATTTGACATGTAGATAGTGGCAAGAGTTTAAACCAAATGTAAAGGGGCCACTGGATTCCAATAAAAACATACTTTTCTTTTTCAAGAGCAGACAAGCAAAGACTTCCCATATCTAGCCTTTCTGACTAGAAACAGGACCCTGCTTTCACATTTTTGTGATCTTATGTCTGGCATGTACTTCCAAAGTCTGTAACATTTTTATCCCTGGGATTGAAATGTATCAGTCCCTAGAGGTGATTCAAACCAGGGCTCTCTTGGTAAGGAACCACAGGCTATTCCAAAATTTGACAGAGACATACTTTAGCCACAATACTCAAAACAATAATCGGTTTCACAAAATACAGTTTTCCCTTTTGAAGCCTGAATTGTCTTGGCCAGAATTATATACTAAAACAAGGATTTAAGGTGCCTTTCTTGGCTCTGCTGTTGACTCAATCTTTGCCTTTTAGCAAGCCACTTAATTTTTATGTACTTTCATCTTCTCCATCTGTGAATTCCAAATATTAACAATTTATGGTATTTTCATGGTGAGTCACAAGCAACACTGGTCTAAAGATTGTGGTCTAAACTTCCTCTTGTAAAAAAAAAAAAACAAACCAGGGGCTAGCATATCAAATTTGTTACAATGGAACCACAGCAGCAAATATAGTAACAGTGAGAGCTTGTATGAGATCCTCATATTTACACAAATATTTAAGGTTAAAAATGAAATTTCCCACAAAATGGTGGTGTGGTTCCTCTTCTGCCAGTGTGTTGTGAGAAGAACACTTGGATACAGAAAGTCCAAGTACCTGCTTTATTTGATTCAAACTTCTGTGACTGGTATCACCAATCATTGTTACTTATGGGGTCATTTTCTCCACTGAAGTTTGCAGAAAATCTCCTTGTTCTCCACAATATAGAATGAAATCAAAAGATGTTTCTGCTTTTTGTATATATGCATGTTTTTGTCACATACTCTTTGTTTTATATTTTTAGCTTCAAGCTGGCATAACTCCCAACCACAGGTACAGAATGGCATGTATTCATTTCAAAGGGTTTGTAATGCACCAGAGAATAAGGAGAATAAAAAAAACAAAAACAAAAACAAAACAAAAAAAAACAAAAAAAAAAAAAAAAAAAAAAAAAAAAAAAAGCAAATATTATAAAAGAAATCAGGGGCCAAAGTCAAAAAACATGGAAACCAAGGCATAAACAAAAAACAGAGCCAGATACCACAAAGCCAAAAAGGAATCCAAACAACATCCTTCAAAATGTTCGCGTGTTTATGAATTTGAAAGGTGTGAAATAGCTGAAAAAGAAATCTGAATAATATTAAACAGATCTAGCTCTAAAAGCAACATCTTAATTTACCTTTGAGAAGAAATATAAATGCTGAAAGATATGATAAGGGTTATTTTGCTTTGTACAAATGTTAGGAGGGCTGCTTTAGGGTGTGCTGGGTGATGAAGGGGCTGTTGCTGTATCCTGAATCGAGCCACGGCCCCGACTCCTCAGAGCACTGACCAGCTCAAGCTGAAGCGTTTCTGTGCTATCAGCCATAACTTGGGAGAGTTTATTTTAGCACAGCTATTAAAGGAGAAAAGGTGAATGGTAGTTCCGTGACTCCTCTTTTCACAAGCGAGAAGTAGGTTGTTTTATACCACTCAAAGATGAGTTCAGTCCTTTACAGTCAGTGGAGAGAGGAGGTCATCTCCTCCAAAAACCTTTTGACATTGTTCCCGCAGCTGACTCCATAGTGGGGCCTGTTTCCCCTCCATGGTGTTGAGGAGAGTCTCGGCTAGCCTTTTTTTTTTTTTTTTTTTAATTTATTTGTTAAGGAAACTATTTATTTGGCAAAGAAAATTGCTTCTAGGTTGATCAAAACAATTCGCTTTTTTTTTTTTTTTTCCAAGTGTTATGAATAGCTTTGGCCAAAAAAGGTGCAGGCTTTTCCTTTTTATGTTACAATACTTCATTTCAGTTTATTTCAAATCAGAATGTTTTGTTTCAAAACAGTTAGTTGAGATCAAAGTTGCCTAAACTGGATAAAAAAAAATAAAAACAGAATTAAATTAACAGACTCTAAACTGAAGCATATTTGGAGACTAAATGGAAAGGTTCATTTGACTTCAGATAAAGTTCTGAGAAAGGGGCTTGGTTTTTCAGATCAAAAAAGAAAAGAAATATCTATTAAGTATTCACTCAGCCTTAGTCTGGAGTTTTGGTTCAGTTGGCTTTTGAGAGAGTAGCCAGCTACAAAGCTCAAATCCAAACTGGAAATTCTCTATGCTTTAGGGAGGACTAAGAGAGGAAACAGGATGAAGCAAAGGAGAGAGAGGGTGTTGGGGGAAAAAAAAGCAAAAATGACAAAAATAAAAGCCAAAAATAACCAGTCTGATTTAAAGGAGAAACATGTCAGCACAGAATTTCCTTAACATTACCTTATGTTTACAGTAGAAACCACTGATAAAACTTACATTGTCAGACACAGTAATTCAAACACAAAGGCATCATGCAGGGCCTTAAAAACTGCATAGAAGGGAATGATGTTTAATTAAAGATAAAATAAATTAATTCAGTATAGCTACAGCATAAAAAAGTTTGGAAAATATGTTTCAAAGAGATAGACATAATTAACACAGTAGTTAAGAACACTTTCTTATTTTTATTTTTTCTAAAGCGATATACACAAGAAAAAAGTAATCTTCAGGCCTTTTGAAGCAATTTTAATAAGTAGTATAATAATAATAATTACAATAATAAAATCATTCTTTCCTTTTAAATACATTTCTGTGTTCTATCTTTGGTTTTAGGGACCTCTTTATTTCTGCTCCAGCAGCTGCATTCCCTATCACACTTTGTCACATCATCAGTCATACAGCAACTGAAGACAACTCCCCCTCTGCAGAAAGGGACACTTGTGAGTTTATATTGCTGCCATAAATTTTTGGCAGTAAATTTCTTAAAAATAATCCCATATTCTCCTGTATACAGTGCACAAACTGGCTAATAAAATGATTTCTGCTTGGGGATTTGTGGAATGCCTCCATCTTCAGTCAAACGTGTAGACAGAAGTATCTTGTAAAATGTACTGGAAAGTTCATAAGTTTCAGGGTTTTCAGGAACACTCCACCTGGTGAGAAAAGCAGATTTTAAAAAACCCAAGGTTTAAAGTTCTCCAAGTTCACCACAATCATGAGCCAAAGAAAACCTTAATTAGAGTCAATGGAGAAAGTTGAGCAGTCAAGAGCTGGCCTTTTGGGGCTAGCAGCACTCGAAGAAATCCAATTATTAAATAATAAGTTATTTGTGGTTCTGAGGTTTGCATTGTGAATGCTTTATGCCAGCCTCCTCTCCCTGAACCTTTTATCTGGAGATGTTTGAAATAAAGTACAGCACAAAGCTGCAGACCTACTTGCAGGTCTTGACATAAATTGGGAACACTTCTCTTCTGCACTTCTGCCTCTTAATAATCATTTGGCAGTGCAAACAGAATTTGAGTGGGTATAATGAGCTTTCTAAGAACGAAAATGAGCATCACATCTTGTCCATATGATAAATAAGCCTTTATTTTTTATCATCATTTATACATAAACTCAGTAGCCCTCAGACTTTCTCACCATTTTTTAGGTTAGAATGAATAGTGAGAAAAAAGGTTTTTTGAGACTTTTAAACTTAATATGTGCATGTGTTCCAGTTTAATTCTATTTTCTCATAAACACATGCAATAGGAAACTCTGGATCTCACAGAGGAGAGTAATTTAAGTGCTGAAAGAAATGCAGTTTATAATTACATAAGTTACTTCATAGCACATAAAAATCCCAGTTCAGCCAAAGGAGAAGCAAAAACAGTATACGGCTTGGGAGGCAGTCTTATCAAATTAGATTAATGAACTTCCTAGAGAAGTAATAACAGCAATCAGTGATGGAAGGACAAGAGGATGGGAATTCCTCTCACCAAACCTCATAAGTATAGAAGCTTCCAAACTGGGTACCTTCACCCCAGTATGTCAGTCTGCTGCAAAACCCTGGTGACTTTGCCCACAAATCATTAGCAGTAACAATGAAGAACTGAGAGCAAAGTGCTATCAGGAGCATTACAGAGCCCTGAAGACAAGAAAGGTTTAGACTCAAGATAGGGACAAGAAGGAAACAGTTAATGGGACTTCAAAAGAAAGCAGGATTATACAAAGTGCCAGGTTTCAACAAATGTGGCAGGAACATTTCATATCTACTGAAAGGGATAGTTATATAAGTGAAGAATACAAGAGGTTCATACATTTTAAAGTTGAAGGGTTCCTAAGTACCTCACAAGACCAGGGTGTTAATAAAAGCAAACATTTCTGCAGAAAAGTAAAAGTTCCTGCATCAGAAGTGGAAAGAAAAGCTATGGAAGCACCTGCCCTTCAGTGCAACAAAATTTATTGCAGAGGCCAAACAGAGGCCGAGGAGTTCATGGTCTCCCCTGCACAAATCTTCCTGGGCTGAAAATTATGGTGTTATTTTTTCACTCTATCAACATCATGATGACAAAAAATATCATGTAAACCAAGTGTATCTCAGAAGAAACCTTCTCCTTATCATTATCCTGAGAAGAAAAGGGAGTTGACTTATCTCTCCATCAGCAGCTCTGGTGAGATGTTTGCCTCAGGGCTATGTTCCAGTACTTGCCCATGCCCCAGACACCGTAGGCTTGTTCCTGTCTGTGGTGGCCAGTTCTTGAGCATGCCTTGATGCATCCCTGGAGTTTGTTGTGTTACCTCGGGGAACTCAGCTGGTTCAGTAAACTACAGTTTAAGGATCCCTGCTGTTTAATTTAAAAAGAAGACACTCATGCAATATAAATCTTTCTGCAATGAGGCTTGTTTTCTAAATAATTCTTTTTTCAACCCTGGTCATTAGGAATGTATGTTTGTGAGTTGAGTCCTAATCTCTTTAAGTTTTTAGAATCTGTGGGTTTTAGCTCTTTGTCTACATTCAAGATCAGTTCACACATACATCAGCTGACACACACCATGTGCACAACATACACACTATCCACCTACACGAACATAAAGAGGTTTCCCAAGATTTAATTTTTTGCATCTTTAACTAAGTGATAAAATTTAACTCTTCCTATATTAATTAAGTAGGATTTTTCATTTTCTGATTTTTTTCTCTTTTTCATGTGTGAGAGCAAATGCAAACATATATCAAACTAGAGGCTCTTTTATCTTTGATTTTTCTTCAAGATGTGCAGATGTCCAGTGTAACTCTTAAGAGAAATTCAAAGGAAGTTAAAAGTCTACCAAAAGGGTATGAACATCAATAAATTTTTGTTCCTCAGACTGTGATCTGTGAGCCATTTGTGGTCCAAACTACATCAGATGTTTTTCTGTGAAATGACTGCAAACAAATTAGAACAGAATGAAAATAAAAATTAGGTGAACTAAAGCAAACAAACAAAAAGTGGTGGGAAAATGGTACTAAACTAACACTGAGAGGTTTGGCATCATTTCTACTTCATTGTAAATAAAAAAACATTCCAGCACAGCATGAGTAGACACAATGAGCACTTTATTGCAGAGGGAAAGGGGAAAAGCTTGGAAAAATAAGAAGAGATCTGAAACTAGAAAAAACCTCACTACAGCTGTTGATTTCTAGCAAAGAAATGTTGTGCTCACTCTGGAAAGTGAAGAGCAGCTATTCTTCAGGAAAGAGACTTGGGTCAGCTCTGAACCCTTCCCTGGGCGCCTTCCATGAACCTAAGGCACAATTCTTCTGGGAATATTGGCCTCACATCCTCCTTCTCACAGAGCTGGTGTGTGGCTCTGGCTGCCCCTGCCCTGGAGAGAGGCATTTGGGGTGGAAGAGACCTACTGTGTTCTGCCCAGGGCATGGTGAGGGGCTCTGGACTCATCCTGGGGCTGCAGCTGCACCAAGCCATGCCACATGGTCTGCAGGAGCTTTCCTCTGCTTGCTTTCCTCTGCACTCCTCAGATGGACAGCATGTAAGGAAGAGAACTCTTTCTTACTAATAATAGCTTAAATTGTCCTTTGGGAGTAGAGCAGGCCCATTAACTCCAGTGTAACGGGATAAGGGAATGAAGGGTCAAGTTCAAAAATAAAAAGATATTTTAATATCTCATTTACTTTTTTTTTTAGTGTTGCTCTTGTACTCTCTGGACTGTGGAAAATGGACTTGATTTTTGCTTCTAATCTGTTTCTACCCAGTTTCACCCAGCTTTCACAAGTGAGCCCAGTGGTCACAAAAGCAGAAATGGAATATTTCAATCCCATGTCAGCAAGTGTAAGTAACTGTAATCCTTTTATCTGTAAGATTTTTTCCTTCAGAATAATCTTGTTCTTCTATAGTCTGTAATCAATCACAGCCACAAATCTTTTACCTAATGAAGCTTTTTCTTCCTGAGAAAAAAATGCCAGGGTTTTATTGTTTTGAGTAATTGCAGGTGATGAGAACACTAAGAGGTGAGAAAGATTGGGAAATTCTTTTTTGAGATACACTAAATGCCTGCCATAATTTGGAACAGGAAAAAAGTGAGTATAAAGGAAAAGTAAGTAGAGAAAAAGCAGATTCAGTAAGAGTTCTTTCTGAATTTTTACTGTCAGCAGCCATATGTTTACCAAAAGCATCTGGTTCAGAAAAATTACAAAGTGGTGTGTGTTTGTGCATGGCATTTTGTTCTGTGAATGAAGTAGAGCATGAGTGTAACAGTTGAAATTTGGGTTAAAAGAAGTGAATATTTTTAAGTAGTTTCTTCTCTTTGTACAGACATTTTTGGCAGTACACCTTCTGAAAAACTTGGCAGGAAATGTTTCAAGCCCCTCCCAAAATCTTGAAACTAAAAATATTTAAGAGAAGTTTCTGGAGTATGACAATGCCTAAAAATCACTCTTTGGATTGAAAGTTGTAAATGTCACTTGATTCCTGGAGATAGGCACTGCTCCATGCACACAGCTATACTTGATTGCTTTCTTATTGTCTGAGAATGTATTTTAAGCAAATGTCTGGGCATCTTTAGGTAGCCACACTGTAGAATAAAAGAATGGTGCATAGTGTATGAAAATGGCTATTTTGCATTAAGAAGGAAAGATCTGTTTTGCTATTTATCTTGTGAGAGGTTGTTTTAAACCAAAAAAACATGGGAATTAACACTGATAATAGAGCTAAAGGCTATTAAAAATGGTGCTAGAACTTGTCCCAGCAACTCAGCCCTTTGGTAACTCAGCTTTTGTAATCCATGGGCTCTAACAACACTGGGGTTTCGGTTCAGAGCTTGCAAATAGTGACACATGCTTAATGCAAAGCTTTGTAAGCCAGAGGTCTCAAGTATGTCAAGATTTTACAGCCTTGGCCTCTGCTTTGTGATGACCAGTTCTGTTCCACTGAACGCTCCAAATTACCATCGCTCTACTTATGAACTAAACAGAGACTCGTGCCTGTGTGCTCTAGGGTAGGATTCAGGTTATTATTAAATCTATCTTCAAGTCTCCTGTTTAAAAATCTTGGAACTTCAAAGCCCTCAGCAAAAACAGCCTCTTTGCTGAAGCCAGGAGGCGCTTCTGCATACCCACAGTTTAAAAACATCTTAATGAAGATATTCTGCCAGCCCAATGATAAAGGTAAAATGGACAGAAGTAAGATGCCTTGCTGCTCAGAACATGTATGCTGATATTTGGCACAAATCCTTCCTTAGCTGCAAGGGCCACTCCAGTGTTACTCTCCACTTCTTCCAGTACGCAGAAGGCAAAGGTACTGCCACCACCCTGTGTTTCCCTGCTCTGAGATGTTCTTGAGGCACCAATGGAAATACATGTGTCACTTTTCACTGTCTTACAGCTGTGGGTCTACAAAACACTACAAGAAGTTTTGAGTTTTATTTTCACTTAGCAACAAGTTCAAATCAAAAGAGAAAATGAAACCAGAGCAAAAAGTTTGCATGATTAACTGAGTGTAACATCCCTAAAATATGTTTTGTGATCAAAAAGCCTAAGTAATATGTCCATTGTGGCAAAAAGTCCCACAAAATATTTAACATTTCCATCATTTGACTTACACTTTAGTGAAAGACAACTTGAACGAGGGCTTGCAAAAGAATTTACACAATAAATACTATCTCAGCTGCAATAAGAAAGAGGGATGCAGTCAAGAAAGGGGAATATTAAAAATATTCTAGAGATGTCCTCAAATTCAATTAATTATTTGGGATTGAGAATGGAAGGCAGAAGAGCTGAAAAGACTTGTGGGGATATAAATAGAAATTATGACAGCCAAGTGAAGTTAACAAGCAATAAGACATTTGGCAGTGGCAGTTAGGTGCTCACATTCTCCTCTTTGGCCAGGACAGAAGAAACAGGAAAATCTGGCTTGTGCTACCAGCTGGAGCTCCAGAGGATTGGGGAACTGTAGAACAAAGTTTAAGGAATAAAATAATTAAACGCAAGGCGACATATTTGGATAAATGAACTGATTGCATCAGGACCATGGCAATTACCAACATGAGAAAGGCAGATGTTGTGTTAGGATTAACCAGGTGCAGTTTTTCCAGAAGCGTGCAGTTGCCAAGGCACTGATGAGTCCTCATCCAGGAGACTGTCTACAGCTTTGACCATGAGTATTCAGAGAAGCTGTGGTCCAACTAGGGCAGATGTAGGTGAAAGCTAGAAGAAAGAAGTAGAAACTCTGTCATGCAAGATAGTGGAGGGACGTAGTCTGAATTACCTCACATGATTATCCTGAGCATATTTGTGGCCCATAAATGTAGAAGGTAAATAAATATTAATGAAAAAAAGAAGAGGAACTAAAATAAACTTTTAGAAAGTATCCATGAAAAAAAGGTAGAGTGGAAAGGAGATTTCCTATGGCTGCGATATCCTGCAACAGCCTTTTGGTAGGAGTAGTGGGGGCAAAACCACTTGCTTATTTTCAAATGGGACTTGATCAGTTTGTGAGTGAGATTATATGGTAAGAATGCATGAGTTTGAAGAGGGCCAAATGTAGTGATCTTTCCATCAGGGTGTTTCTAGATGCACTTCTCTGTTCCAGCTTCACATTGGCGAGCTGGGAGGTTGGGAGGTTTGCCTTAATCATAGAAGTAACTCTACTGAAGGGAGAGAGAGGAAGAAAACTGAACTGTTCTGAACCTTTGCCAAGGCTTTGGAGACATTAAAATAGAAACCCAGGAATTTGTCCAAGATTTTATGTGACCTAGTTCAGCAGTTATGGTTCCCTCCCCCAGCACACACATCTTAAAAAAGACATAGTAGAACTGAAAAATAGGAGAGAGGTGAGTGACAGAGCTGATCAAAGGTATGGAACAGCTTTCAGGTGAAGAATAAGTAACTGCACTATGACTCTTTAGCCTCTAGAGGCTTGTCTGAGGACAGAGACATTACAGAGATCTACAAAATCAGGCATAGGGCAGGGTCGTTGCACAGGCAATGTGTGGTCTTCGTGAGTGCAACTGGGGGACATGAAAAGGAAGTATCCAGTGGCAGTTTTGAAAAACAGGAGGCTGGTGTGGAGCTCCCTTCTGCAGGGTGATGTGGATGTGACAGGATAAGACCTTTCAATGAAAAGATATCACATCTGGCTAAGTTGCTGAAGCATGAATTGCTGCAGGATGTAAAAGTATTTCTGGGAAGAAGTATGATGCTCTCCACTATCAACCTCTATTTGCCTCTGCCAATGGCAAGATGCCAGGGTTAGATAGAGTTTTGGCCCGATTTAACACAAGTGAAGAGCTCAGAACTGCTCAGTACTTAAATAGCATACCATGGACAGAACAGAGATCACATTTGGGATCAGCCCTGTGTGCCGTGCAGTGAGCAAACACAGTCCTGGCACGGTCACACAGGACAGATGTCTTGGGCCACACCTGCCTGACTACACTCCACTGTCTCAAGGCCAAGCTTGCCCAGGCCAACTGGCAGCGTAGACAGAGGGCAGGCAGAGCTGTCAGCTCAGTGCTCTTTAGCAATATAGCCACAGCTGCCGAATGCAAGATACATTCTACAGCTCTTGGCAAAATTTGCTGCTGGAGCGCAGCTGAGAACATTTGGAGCGCATCTGCAGGAACATTTGCTGAAACACACCTGGGTCCTACTGTGTTTGTAACAGTGACCCCATAAAAGGGCTGTGGGCCTTAGCTTCTAGTAGCTAGTCCATGTAAGGACAGTTGAGGCTTGTGAGGTATTCATGGCTTCAGAGTTACTCAGTTAACAGGGAGAGTATGGTAAGATTTATACTACTTTCTGGCCATTCTCAGTGGAGTTAAGCACTACTGGAGTAAGGTAGCATTAAACCAGACGTTAAAGTTATGCTAATTGTCAGCATTGTAATCTCTTCTCCAACTCTTTCATCCTTGCTTTGCTCCCCCTCACCTGATTTGCTCTACTACATTATCTTTCAGGGCATTATCCAACAAGAATAATGGGCAAGAAAAAAGTAGGTCTCTGGGACCACACTATAGTACTAGGAGTGCTTCCAAATTTCTGTGTAAGGTACACAAGCTGGCCACAGCCCAGTTTCTGATGAGAGTGAGACTGTGCACATGTCAGGCTTCCCTACACCTTGGCTTTTGCCAAGTACCACCCCAACACATTCTCCAAACAAAAGCTCTCCCCACCCACCCTGTGCCCACCACCCGGGCAGTACCCAGGGGGTGCAGATGGAGCCACAACACCAAAGCTTAAGCAACCTGATGCCTGTAGGCTATAAAGCTGTTAAACTTTTAACATTTGAATAGCTATGAGTTACTCAATGTTTAAACTTAAGCACGTGCTTAATTAATTGGCTTGGGGCCTAAAAGTGCAGTAGCTGTTACCTAAATGCCTCACCTACTGCTGCTCTGTGAACTCCCTGCTCTTTTTTGTGGTCTGGGTCTTCTCTTCCCACATGCACAAAACCAAAACATCTACCCCTGCAGCCAGGGTAACCCAGGCTGCCATAACTCTTCTAACAGCTTCTAAGGAGCTGGCTGCTGGGAGTGCATTTAGCCATGCGTGACCCTACAACTGTCCCTGGACATTGAAAAGCTCTCCTTTTCTTAGCTGGAGAAATGATAAATTTCATTGACACTTCTCCTCATTCCTACGCCCAACTGGGAGCACTTCAGAATTCAAGCTAATGTTTTTGTTTCAAGGAATTTTCCTTCTTCTCTTTCTTTAATGGACTGCTTTGCTGCAATAGAAGTTCCTTTGCTGTCAGATCCACCATCTCCAACAAGGAAAAAGAGTTCCCTCTAGCCACCATCTTTTGTAACAACATCCAGCTGCCTCCATCCACGCTTTAAATGTGGGTTTCTGTTTGCCTAGCAGTAAAACTGTAATCTGAACATCAGTGACAAGTCTACTGAAAAGTTATTTAGCTCCTAAATTATTATACTGTTTTTTCAGAGGGAAGGAAAAACAAATTTATCTAGGGGCAGACAAAATGCCAAACTGAGACAAAAAATACTGGCCATAATAATAAACTGAAAATGCTTGGAATAATTTAGAATAAAATGCTCATTCAAAAATATTTTCCAGTTTTTGGAGAAAAGCCAGCATAGTCAAATAGGTCTGGGAAAAATTATCCCAAGATTAGAACAAGAAATAATTAGCTTGCAATAGAATTCAAAGAATCCTCATTTTAGTTCTTCAAACAGAGTCAGGAACTGAAAATATTTTTATTTAATTTCTACTTATTTTATATGAATCCAAATCTACTTACATCTGGTATTAAATCTTGCTTAAAATCAACCTTCTCAGACTTATTTCGTGATCAATGCAGTCTTTAATCCACACTGAGTGTTAGGAACAAGCTAGAAAGAGCAGATCCACATTCCATGTAAAACTGATGCTGAAATATGTACGGGTTCTGCCAAACCAATATGACTATAAAAAATCTCTATCAAGTGGTTGAAGCAGACATGGTGTAGACATCTCACAAACAAACCAATGACCATGTTCAAACACCACTCAGCTGAAGTCTCTATCCATGAGCAATCCAAGAATATTGAGGAAATGAGGGTGGAAGAAGTGATATCAATAGGGGAGTGTGGAGATAAAACAGAGAAGAAAAATCAATTTAATATAATATTGAAACAATCATTTCAAAGTAAAGTGAAAACTGGAATAATATACAAATTAAATGATCACAAAAGCTATCACTTGGAGAGTCTGAGAAAAGACTAGAGAGAGGAAAACCAGAAATTATTGCTATAATAAGGACAGAAAAACACAAGAGAAATCAAATCTGACATTAATTGTAGGATTGCACATGGTTTATTGTAACTGTGGAAAGATATACTGTGCTGTGGGTTGCATACTGCTTTCAATATGTACATGATGTTTTTGAAAGTTAACTACTCTTTTATTATATCATATGAATAAACCAAAGAAGAGAATGTGAGAAAGTAGAATTAGTTATCAGGGCAGTGGAAAATGTGCGTCAGTATTTGTCATCATATTGGTCATACTCATTTTCCATAGTAACTAGATTGTCATTAAAGAATAACAAAAATTCCACATGATATTTTAATCACTGCTAAAAACTTTATGCTGCTCAAAGATGCTGCCTTTGATGCCCAGCTTACAAGGCCTTGGCAACTCTAACAGAGAACATAGAATTGGTGCTTTTTCCTTAGCTTAATTTTTTTTCTTTTTAGACATTTGTGTTATACGTAACAGTGATTTTCTTAGTCAAAGGGGGAACTGACACCATCAGTGCTAAGCACACCGACCCCACTGGTTACTCCACTGCCAGGTTCCTCAGGGAATATAGGGCAGAAATCCCTTCTCCAGATGGTGAGATGCAGACAATTTTCAATTTTGGGGTGTGACACAACTGTGTGTGTTAAACAGTGCAGAACAGGTCCTACAGCCACCATGCATCACTGTGTCTACTGGCAAAGAGGCCAAGAATGATAAGTGCAGCACTATGACTTGAATTCTCTTTAAAAGTACCTTTGTCAGTGCTCACAAAAACTGTTTCCGTGCTGAAGAAAGCCCTAAACTGATGGATGCTGTGTGCAAGGATGATACACCCACTCCATGGTGTATTTGATTTCTTTCAACCTATGGGGCTATCTCACTCTTCAGTCTGACCTAAAAAGGCAGGTTTTTTTACTTTTAAGCCTTTTGAAGATATTTGTTCAACCAGCACAAGTATTTTCCACTGAGCATCAAACAACTTGCCTTAAAATGGATTTTTTATCCAGTCATGCATGCCCTTCGGAAACAACAAGATAATTCACTGGTAACTGTTTTTACTTGAATATGTATTTCCTATGGCCTATGGCCAGGTGTTAAATTTTTATCTATTTATAAAAATGTGATTTAAAAAAAGCTGATAAACATTTGTGTACTGTGAGGAAGAAAAAATGCTCGTGAAAATAAGCCATTCATTTAATGCAAACTATTTAATGCAAACTATATATGTACCATGGTTTGTTACTAAAATGTGTATCAAGCAGTGGAGTTAATGCTACTGTCTTCTCAAAAAAAAACTTTTGGTAGATGTAAACTAATTGTCCACTAAATCTTCTTGTGACGCAGGCTTGCTAAAAATGAAAGACCAGCTCCACTTCCTCCATGGATGTGGATTTCTTTTTGGAGGACTTTCCTTCTTTGAAATACATAGCAGATAATTCATTTTGTGAGACTTGGCAAGATCAGGGCAGAAGTCTGAAAGACTGACAGCAAAAATAAATGAGAAGAGAGTAGTTCACAGGAAAAAATACCTGGCTTTTGTTTGAACCAACAATCAATCTAAAAATTCTATTTGATTTGCATATAGACCATTTCTGTGACATTTATTTTAAATATTTTCATAAAATGATTGTATAGGTTGCAAATGAAGTCAGATTAATGTTTCATTACAAGAAAGGGGAAACAGCAAAAACCAATAATGCAGGAAGTTAAAATGTTTAAATTTTAAAAACCTCTAAATCTTTTTGGGAAACTATTTTCATTCCGGCTATTCCTAGCACAATAATGTTACTCAAGCCTCATAAATGCTGGATAAAGGTTCAGTTGACATCTTTTACAGAAAAATCTTAGATATTAGGTCTTTGATATTCTTATATGTTAGGTTCTAGCCAGGACATAAGCATGTCCTTTGAAGATTGCCATAGGGTTGGTCTCACTGCAGGAACACCTAACTTTTATGACCTTTACTACCAAAATTGGACAAGACTGTTGGACTAGTACACAAGAGACAGCTCCAGTGTTCATTATTTTATGAAGTGAAATACAAACGATACCTTCAGATGAGAAGCAAAGTTTCAGTCATAGCAGATTCGAAAAAATACTTCCCCCTTTCATGTGCGAGGTTCAAAGCTTTGCAAGTCTGGAAAGCTCGATAGAGGATGGAGAGTTGGCCAGATTCAATTCATTAGATCACGTCTTAACTGTCAGCTTGTAAAATAAACCTTCTCCCCCACCTCTTCCACCTCCTTCAAAAAACATAATGCAATCCTGACAGAAAGCTGATAACTTCACCATGCAAAAGGAAACCTGAAATCTGCAGACAAGGATTTTACTATGTGCTGAGCCTGGAAAGTGGAAGGAAAATAATGTAGCATTGTCCCCTACACACAAAATTTCAAGTAGAAATCCTCCAACAGCATAGGAAATGAGTTCATGACGTACAGATTCCTGCTTAAGCAGGGATAGATGGTAGCTTATCTGTCATGGTTTGGCTTGTACAGAGGTATACTGTATAGAAAGGAAGGATTCATTATTTTATATAGCTGTCTACCTCTCTATCTTCCAAAACATACACAGGAGTGTGAACACACCTATGAGATATTTTTCACACTCCTGAGATATTTTTCTTTTATGCTTTCAGATTATTTAGAAGCAAATCCCTATTTTTTTAGCCTGTGGATTGCATCTGCTATCTAGAGTTAGTGGTGCTCTTCCCGAGTGAATGGACAGTTAAACTATACAAAATATTGTGTCTTAAATAAATGTGCTTAACATGCAGCTGGGCAATACTCAGAAGAGATCCCTGAAGGATATTGGTGTTCCTTCAATCAATGTCTTGCTCAAATCCAACCCAAAATAATATGTGAGCCCTGTGCCAGCACAATATTTCTCATTAATTGTCACACACATATCCATGTGGTAGTTGATGTCCAATGTGTATTTATGATTGAGTGTGAATGAACATATATTAGAAACGCAAAACATAAAATTCTCCACGGGTGAATATCATGCTGCTAGTTTCAGCACCATGTTTAGAATTGCAGTTCTCCCAGATTTCACCATGATTAGAACAATTTATTCCATGTACAGTTTACTAGCAAATATTTCAACTATTGATTAGTTTCCTTTGGCAGTGGTTTTCCTATCATAATTTCTACAGCCACAGGAATAAATCTTATGGTTCTTTTCACTGTTATGCTACAGGAGAAAAGGCAGAATACAGAAGTAGTTTTATTGTAACTATATAACTATACAGACTTCCAAACTTCTCAAAGACACTTCTGCTACCCAAAGTCCTGCCCTTCTATGAGTTTGTGTGAGAATTGACTTTAATTTCATAAAAACTTTCTGTTGTGTTTTTTTCAATGTTCTATAACCTTGAAATGGTCTCTCTAGAAGTGATTTACCCCTCCAGTAGCTGTATATGTGTCTGGAATAATGACTTGGTTTTTAAACTTCAGGATTGCACCTGCCTTGACAATATTGTGCATTATGAGAGATTAGCACTTTGTTTCTTCGTAATATCAAAGCGCATTTGCATGCCAGTCCCCTAATACTGCAGAACTAGAAACACAAGAGATGCAGCGGCAGTGAGCAGAACAGGACTCAAAGACTGAGGATAGCGAGGGAAGAGTAATCTATTGCATCTCACTAAAACAAGTCTTGTACATTGAAACAGCAGTATTACCTCTACCTCTAAACTCTACCTCCTCAAACACATGTAGAGGTCGGCCTGAGGGGAAGAGCAAGTGAAGAGAGGAAGAATTAAATTCTCTGTTTTCTTCCAGGTATGTTCACTTTGCAGCTGAAGGAGAATTGTTCCTTGCCCATACTACATCACCAAGGAAAAAAGTCGAAAAAATAGTACAGAAAGTATCAATTCTCCCTAATGATATTAATTCCCTGTTTCTAAAATTCTTGCTTGAGTCGAGACCTTGTTAACAGGATCTGCCTGAATAAGAATGGAGTAACTCAGCTGCTCACAGGAGCTGGTTCACTATGATAGTGTTCCCACTGCACCATTTTCCTTGTCTAACAGTTCTGTCTGTCTTTGTCAGAACCTGAAACTAGAGCTGCTAAAAAAAAAAAAAAAAAAAAAAAAAAAAAAAAAAAAAAAAAAAAAGGGTTTTTTATTCTATGAAATACCCCAGAATGACTCTCAAAAGACATGTTTCTTGGCTGTTAGGGTGGCTCTTGGCTGTTAGGGTGGCTGCCCATCTGGTTATACTTTTCAAGAAAAATTATGATTGAATATTCCTTCTTATGTGAAACAGAATTGCTAATTCAGAAATATCAGAGTGATCTGGTTTTTGTTCTGTCACAGCCTGGTGTTCAGGTTAGTCTATTAAAATACTTCAGCACTTTATTTCACCTACTTCAAATCTGCTATTCTTTAGCCAGGTTTTGAAAACAGCAGTCCTGACTCACACTCCTTGCCATTTGCTCAGCTATCTGTAGTTCAACAATCCACTTAGCATTAAACATAAAACTTTAGGAATAAGCTTTAATGGTCTTGTCCTGAAGAAAATGCACTTATTGAATTTGGAAACAGTCAGGACCAAAATTGGACAAAGCCTCTCCAGTCCATGGACCCAGAGATCACTTTGACTGCTCTGTGGCTGTGGCACAGCTTCATTTACAGTTTTATCTTTTCCCTTTCTCATTTCTCATGTTAGTCAATTGTCTGAAGTGTTCATTTTCTTGTTCAGTCACACATGTTCCCATTCTTCCTACATTTTAAGAGTTTTTCTCCATCCTGATTTCTTGTGAGAACTTTTGGCTCTTGTTATCTTATATATATGAGATCTTCTGTACCCTGTATGAAGACCAAAAGGAGGAAATTGTGCTACATTTACTAAGTAACACCTTTCTTTGTCGGCAATGCTGCTTTGAGAAAGACGACTGGATTAAGTTACTGTTAAAAGTGACTGGGGAGCCAGACTTCACCTGTGTGTTTTCTTACAGTGGCAGCTTTCTCTTTGCCACCCAAAGTCTGAGAAATTCACATTAACTCACCATTTAGCATTATCTATCTGCTTTTGGCTGATCACCTATTTACTTTTGAGTTTTATAAGTAATCTTGCACCAAGTGCTGATTTAGTGCTGGTTCGGATTAAAGGTGCCTGTTCATCATCATTACAGTCTGTGAACCATCTACTCTGATAGAACTCTTTCTGTGCGTTCATTAATTCATGTTTGAGAAATGCTTTAGAATTGTTAAGCACTACATAAATGCTGATTTATTGTTTTTCTGAAATGTGCTGTTACTGATCATCCTGTTGAGGTTTGTTGCAGAGCTTTCTGGAGATTGTACTGAATGTACTGTGCTCTTGGCAAATCCATGGGCAGGGACTTCATAGCCCAAAGGAAACAGAAGAGAGCTGAGTAATGATGGCACAAACCTTTTGCTTCTTGGACAGAGATCTCAGCAATCTCTATGGCCCTTGTCACTCAGAGGATCAGAAGATGAAGAAAGCAGCGTGTTGCTGCAGAGGACAGCCTTTCCCTCCTCCCACATTCCTTAGGGAGACACTGGTACACCTTCAGCCCACCCTGACTCTACTTGGCAACCCAGGATCTCAGCAAATGCTTTGCCATCACGTTTTCTCTCCTCCCCGATGCAACAGCAAAGCAGGTTTGGCATCTCCTCCTTACAAGCCTCACTGCTCTCACACATACATCACACAGAGACTCAGATCACTACTTAAGTAGGATTTTTTGGCATCGTGTACTGCATGACTCAGTCTGGGTGGTCACCAGATAAAGGAAATGTATTTTTCTTGTATAACATGGAGTTTTACTGGGTTGTTAAGTTGAATTACCCAGCCAAACACCAAAAGAGGTCCTAAATGGTGGCATCTCTGAGGGATGCCAGCTTGTGCCTATATAGAGCAACTTTCTGCGTTTTGGAACAGTCTATCCATAATCTAGCAAAACACTTTAAAACTAGGCTACTAGAACCAGGCAAACTTTGGATACACTGGCATCAAATGGTTAAGTAATTTATTACAACCCAGAAACAAAAATAGAGACACAAAATGGAACCTCAAACTTTGTCTAAAATTTTAGTTTCATTCCTAGCTGCTCACACTGATCTTTCCCCAGGCTGTGCCCCTCTATCTCAGGCAGAAACCAAGCCCACACTGTCAGCGTGCTGCTGTGGAGAGCTGCCATGTAGAGCACCTGAGCCAGCAAAGCTGAGGGACCAATTTGGGAAGCAGTACCAGTGTGGAACAAACCTGTTGCTACATTTTGTCTGCTGTTTGTGTGTTAGCTTGTTCATTGAAAGCAAACTTAGAGGAAGGCCATTTTCATTTTATTCCTCCCTGTTCCTATTATTATAATTTAATGTAAAACAACAATACTTTAAATACACTTAAGGGGTAAAAGAGATACCAATCTCATTGGCAGGAATAAAAGCTGTATCCCACCTACCAATAGAGGGTCTTACTGCAGAAAAAAAATGGAGAATGGTGCCTGAAAAGGATTTTAACTTCACATGCCTGTTGTTCTTCCTTTTAGAAAATCCAGTTTCATTGGTGGTCTGTGATACATGACTCTCTCAGCCTATCCGTGGCATATAGAAAAGGGGTCCTGTTGCCATACAGACTACTTCAAAATAGGTTACTCAAAGATTTGTTGATAAAAGAATGCAGAATTATTAATGAAAAGTTTGTCCTGCCTAACATAACCATGCTGAGCTCATTCAAACCTAGTCCAGCTATGAATGAGACCCATTCAGTTTAACATAGGAAGGGTTTGCAGGATTCAGATTCCAAGTTTGACACAATTAATAGTGTTTATAAGTTCAGGAATGTTGCTGTTAGGATGGAGTGTATTCAAGACAAGTGATCATATTTCATAGCACACTTAGAGGGTGAAGAGGCACTTGACATAAAACACTCTTGTTTCCATAATTCAAATCATTTGGTTGTTTAAGAAGATTTATATTTTCTTCAGCCTCTTTCCCTCCCTGTTTCTACTAGTTTCATGTGTAACGTAAATTTTGGTTTTCTCCTATTCCTTGCCTTTGGGAGGATCTAAACAAACAAAAATCCTCCCCAAACTGTTGTGAATTCCGGCAAAACTGAAGAGCAGCAAAGCTAAAGTATGCTTTTGCATTTAGTGGTTCTGCAGCTGTATGAAACAAATTGTAACATTGTCATGAAATTCATACAGTGAAATGAATAGCAATGACTCTGCCTGTTACAGGCATAAATAGAAAGAGAACATTCTGAGAAAGGCACATAAAACTAGCATATCTTGAAACAAATCAGAAGAAAATAAGCAGACACTTGGAAAAAAATGAACATAGAATTTTGAAAATGCAAATTCTGCAGTCAAAATAACTGTGATATTGACTTTTTTTTTTTTTTTTTTTTATTATTTATTTATTTGCACTCACAGTATCCTTTTTTTACCAGTCTGGATATGCAACTATATTAGGACTGCTACTGAAATATCATACTGACTTCAGTACCCTTCAGATCCAGAACATATTAACAATAAAGCAGGCTCTTCTTCAGGAGTGCATCTATACTTAGGTGCCCAAGTTCCACTGAAATTCACATGCTTTAGCTCATATAGCTGCTACCTCATGTTGGAGACAAAAAAACATCAAAAAAGTTTGATGTGAAGGAGATACTTTTCAATAACGTGCACCTCTAAAGCAGGGAAGTAGGGATGTAGAAAATGAATTTTTTTTTAGGCTGTAAGAAGGACAGAAAAGTTATCTCAGTTACAGAGAGGCATATAAATGTGATTGATGGGCTGGGATAAAAGCAAGAGAAAAGCAGAATCAAGACAGCTTCAGAGTACAGGAAACAGTCTGTCCATCAGTCACTAGGTTTCCATGCCACGCCCAGTGCTGCTGCAAAGCTGCTGGAACAAGAAAATGCTCCACGAAAGACCAATTAGTTAGATATTTAACATGTATGCCAGAAGGAAAACTTGGCCTTGATCGATTAACCTGGAAAGCACGTTTATCCTGCAGCATTTATTGTTTTGTGGCTTCTCAGCTCCTCAGAGGTTCAAGCTCTGGCAACACCTTCCGCCAGAGGCCCTCAGGGGCTATTTACGGGTCTTCTTGAGATAAAAGCCTAGCCTCAAGTTAACCAGAATTAAAGATTTGAGCTGCAAGTAGCTCTTAGCAGATACAAAAATAACCTTGATGGAACCGAGGCAGTTGCAGAGCCCTAGACCTGCAGTGGAAATGAAGCAGCCTGTACTGGGCACCTAATGCACACTGCACTCCCTCCTTCCAGGTGGTAAGGCCTGGCTTGTGCTTTTGTTCTTTACCAAGCCTGAAAACTGAAGAACAAAAAAAACCCCCCAAAGTTAAAGAAAAATCCAACCAAAACCTAAACTAACCAACTAGCAACAAAAACCCCACCAAGTCTTCCTGAACAAGGAGCTCCTTTCAGCTGGATATTAATTAGAGAAGCAAATGCTGAATCTCCTGGCCCTCTGCTGAGCTCCTCGCAGTGAAAAGTACAAAGTGAGGGCCTGCTGTGTGGGTAAACTGATGACTCACTTTTAATATCAGGTTGAGGCAGGATCTTGAAGGCTGCCAAGTCAACTCTACAGGGATCCCCACTTCAGCCCACTCACATTTCCTAATAACAGCACAGCATTTCAGCAGGCTGCGCTTAAGCGAGGCACTTTGATTTGTAAACAGAGGCGGTCTTGGAAACAACCTAGCAGTGTGGTTAGCTGGATAATGTCGTGAGACAACAAGGTATAATGGCAGCACTGGTATTAAATGGCCAGAGGATATTGCTCAAATTTGAATGTGACAGCGATTAATAAGAGATAATTTTTAATGGTATTTTAAAATTCTACCCGTGCTTTTTGTAGTCCCAGGAGAGGTATTACTGCCCCTCTTTGAATCACACAGAGAGGAAAAGGCTGCTGGTAAATGCATGCCTGCAGAAGCACACCTTTTAAAGAATTTTAATTTATCGTTAAATGACCAAAAAATATTTTGTACAAAATAGACTTCTTGTTCCTGTGTTTTGACATAAGCGCTTAAGCCATCATGCTTGCTGGAATAGTTTTATGGGTTCTTGAAACATTTTAATTCAGGTCCCCATGTCTCAGCCTGGTAAAATTTAGGATGTGCAGAAACATCCCCGAGTACTGACTCACTCCTGGCAGATTTGCATCTCATTCTATCCTGGCATTAGCTACGACTCATGTGCTGTTGCCTTGCAGATCAAAAGATGCAGGTTTATTGTCTTGGTCACACAACTGAAAATATATTGTTGTGTTAGTTCTGCATTAGGTTTCCTGCTTGAGGACAAACCTCTTTCTGTTCAGACATAAAAAGGTTTCTTAAAAGAGATGTCTGATTTTAAGACTCCATTGCCAAACTGATTGCAAATCCAGTAGTGTATTCTGAAATATTAAACAACTCTGTGAAAGATGTTTAACTCCCTACCCACGCTTCTTACCTTCTTCACCCACTCGGCTAAGGCTTCAACTTTCTTTGTGGCAAGCAGTCTTCCACATGCCTAACACCTGGCACTCTTTCAGGATTACAGTCTTGTGCCTGTCCCTTTTGCACAGCATAATGTGCAGGAGGTTTAAGTCCTGTGGTAGGAAATGAGTGCTTTTCCCCTCTCACTAAATCACTTTTACTTCCACTGGGCAGTCACAGAAAGTGAGGAGAAAATCCTAATCAAAGATTATTTTTAAATCTGAACCCAGGCAAACAAAAGAAAAAGTCCTCACTGACTAGTGCCAGTGCACCCCCTAGGCAAAGTCCTGGGGCAGGAAGCGTCCACCATATTGTCAATTCACTTCTGCTTCATCCAGTAGGTTGTCAGCCCTTAGCTTCCTGCAAGGGTCATGCTCCATAGACCTCAGGAGGTAATTCCTCTCCACATTGAGGGCCTGGATGTGCCTTACATCATTCATAAACCACGATATTTCTTCTGATGCCTGTTATGGTACAATATGATATAAGGCTTTCTCAAACTTTATTCAGAGATCAAGCAGTGAACTGATTTTAAATTACCTTAAAGATGGCAACAGTAAAAAAAAAAAATTGTAGTGATTCATAGCTGTTCCAGGTGTAGCACCTCTTATAGATATTGATGATGATATACATCTGCATGTGTGTGAGGCAGTTATTTTGGCATGTAACCATTGGCTAGAAGCCTGTTGGGAAGTGGGGGAAGAAGCCACCAATTTTTTCAAAGGAAATAATATCGAAAGAGTATGTAAGTCACAGAATTACAGAATCATCTAGGTTGGAAAAGGTCTCTGAGGTCATCAAGTCCAACCTATGACCTAATACCACCTTGTCAACTGGACTATAGCACTGAGTGCCACATCCAGTCTTTCCTTAAGCACCTTCAGGGACAGTGACTCCACTATCTCCCTGGGCATTCCATTCCAATGTTTTGTCACCCCTTCTGTGAAGAACTCCTTCTGAATGTTCAACCAAACCCTCCTCTGGTGCAGCTTAAGACCTTGTTCTCTAGTCCTATTGCTGGTTGCCTAAAGAGGCAACCCCCACCTGTCTCCAACCTCCTTTCAAGCACTTGTACAGAATGATAAGGTCTCCCCTGAGCCTCCTCTTCTCCAGGCAGCTCACTCAGCTGCTCCTCATGGGACTTGTGTTCCAGACCTTTCACTAGCCTTGTTGCCTTTCTCTAGACAAGTACAGCTCCTGAGTTCCTGGTTGGCTGCCTATTAATTCTTCATATTCTAGGTTATGAAGGAGCACCTTCTAAATTTTAAACTTTGTGTAAATAATCTCTACAAATCTTTTTCTCTGATATAGCCCAAAACAGCAAGAACTTCAATAGGATTTCAGTGCAGGAAGTGCAGAATTTGTCCCAAAACTTATCAAAGCAGTAGCAAAAAAATTGCCCTTCCCCTTTGGCATAATGTCCACTGCACTGAAGGCTGTGCAGAAACAGTGGTTTAATTATAATAGGTCACCACACCTTTTGGCAGCACTAACTGTAAATGACCTTTTAGTTTTCAGTGCACTGAAATGAATTCCCTGAAAGTGTTCATTTTTCATGGCAATGTTATCTTTCCACTGGTATAGAAACAGACTGAGACAGCATGGATATAGCCTGCTCTGTTCTGGTTTGATAACAAAATGCCAAAGCTAAGCCATCCCTAGTCTTCACAGCTATTAAGCCTGGCACATGTGTGGTAACACTATTTTCTTGCTGCTGGGACCGATCCTGATGGTATTGATGTGACTGTTTCTCATTTCAGTATTTTGTACTTGATAATCTTCTCAGAAGATAGCATAGGGGGCCTGATTTTTTTTTAGCAGTTTCTTAAACCAGGCCCTTGCTAAAAAATATCAATGGACATCTATGGATATAGATGTCTCAGGATATTCAGGATAGTAATGAGAGTCAGAGACAAGCATGAAAAAGCCTGTGGATGAGAAGTGTGAATGAGATTTACTGTACCATTTTAATCTGTTTGATGAACGTCACAGGGATAAAATTATAAACTTTTGTAATGCTCATGAGAACACAGGGACTCCATAGTGCATTGTGAGGACATTGCAGCACAAAAATGCAGTGAGAATCTTTCTTGTCCTATTGCATTTGAAGTACAGAAGATTTTAACAGTTGAGGAGTTTTTTTTGTTCCCACCTCATGTAGAAAAACAACCTAAAGCACCTTTTCCCTCCAAAATTTCCATGAGTCTGAAAGGCAGAGAACTCACCTGGGATACATAAGTAAGAAATGCCAGTGCCGGAACAGCTTATTATCAAGGCTCTTGCCTTGGCAAGAAATAGACAATTTTCTGGAACCACAGCCTCTCTCCAGGAGCTGGGGCAATTTATCATATCATCTCCTTTTCTGCAAATGTTGGGAGCTTTAGTATCAACAAATTTTCTGCCAGTGCTTGGCTCGAGTGAAAAGACACTGGTGCACTGACATCAGGGAGTTTGCATTGCTTGTGTCTGCTGTGAACTCAGCACTAGTTGGGAGGTTTCTGTAAGGTCCTTCACAATGTAGAATTCCATTTACTTTTTATCCACAAAAAAAAATTAGTAAATTCCAAGTTCCAGCTGCTGGATTGGTTTACAGATTTGACTTTATTTGACAGACTACTTTATAATTGCAGTAGTGACATGTAGAAGACTTATTTTAGCCTCTGAGAGATTAAACAAGATCAGGCCTGCCAGGTCTCTAGAGAAACCCATGTGGCAATAAGAAGTGCAGATTCAGCAAATCTTTGTCCTTTCTGTAGCCCTAGTTCTGCAAAATAAATGTATATATGAGCACATCAAACTAATTGTGGATAAAGAATGACAAAGATTATAGATATATTTGAAATATATCTTGCTTTTCATCCTAGACAGAGGGCAGAGTAGCAAGGACTCCTTGTCTACAGATGTTACTAATTATCATAATTTACATGAAAGATGCTCAGATACTTTAGTAATGAGAAATAGGTAGGTTAAAAGGGTAAGAGCAACTCCATTTTTCTACTGAACATTTCTGATTTGACACTACTGCATCAATAAAAAATTATTAGCACCTGATAAGAGACCAGATATTTCAATATACCAGTATGAATGATGTTCATTCCCTGCTGGTTCCTGTTCACGGACTGATCAGTCCATGAATGCTGGTGCCTGTTACTGCCAAAGCCAGATAAGATAAATCCTTTGCTATTTCCTAAGATGTTCTGATGAGGATTTGGGATTCAGGAGGACCTCACCTATTTCTCCAGTGTAGGATTTCATCTCTAGTGAATTTTAAGGTTAGAAGAATGAGTTGAAAAGAGCACACCCACTTCTCTTCACAGGTATCAACACAATTTTGCTAATCTAATTAACATCCAGGACTATTTAAACAATGCATTGACTCAGCTCCTCTTCAAGCCCCATGGCACCTAGTTAAGTTACTTTCCAATACTGCTGTAAATCAAAAGAGAAAGTCTAAGGTTGCTGTGTTTGCTGTACGTTTCAGTTTGGGACCCTGATTGCTTTACCAACTGCTCATTGATGTTGTTTTCACTACTTGCTAAGGAATATTTCATTTCTTGCTCCAAGATTTTAATTTGTATCCTCACCTGACATGCAAGGTAGCCTTTACCTTGAATATAATATGCTTAAATTTAAGAAACAAAAAACAATTAAGGAAAAGTCCTTGCAAAAGACAAAGTGTACAGCAAAGATTTAACATAAGCAGTAGAAAACCATGTAATTCTTTGGTGTTTTGCTTTTAAGGTTTCCATTCCATCTGGGCACAATTCCCATTCTTACAGGGAGCAATATAGACATATTGTTTGAGAGGAAAGTAAAAACTTGGACAAAATCTTCAAGAACAGTTTCTGTGGAGAGAGCAGCCAGCAAAACAAAGCGATGGGTGAAGAGTGGAAGAAGATGTTATTGGCTTCAACTGGTAGATGGCAAGGGAAAAGCAGGAGAAAAGAGAGCAGCCGGGTCCAGGGCAGCATCAGTCCTCAGGACAGAGCCCATCACTGACCTGACTGGGACAGCTCCTCTGCTTTGGGCTGGGGTTGTTCCCACGGGGAATCAGAGGCAGAGCAGTATGGGGATCTCTAACATGGAGTTTCAGGAAGGTCTGGGTCGTGATGCATTCTGTACTCAAATCAAGCACTTTTCTTGTGCTGTGTTAAGTGTCTGGGAAGAATCAGCTCCCAACTGTGCAAATTTTGTCACAATGCAATTTCTAAATCAACATTAAAAATGCCAGTGAAAAACAATTTTTCATCCACAGTAGATATTTCAATTTCCCAGCTTGCAGACCCTTAATATTTTATACCACTATTTAAGTAGCTTTTGCTGTCTTACATTTGTTCTGCCTTTCATATAAAACTGTGTATATAATTCTGTCAAATATGAAGAAAACCCAACAGTATAATTAGGAGTCAATGCAAGGTGAAATTATTGATAAGATTTGCTTAAGTCTTCTATTCAAGGAGTGTTTTTTCTTGAATCGTATCTACTTTTTTGTAGACAAAACTGTTAGAGCTGGCAAAACTTAAGGAGATTATGAAATTAAGGCATGTGATGTGATCCTGTGAGTTTAGACACACAGATGGTAAATTTTCTTCTACTAACAAAATGCTGCATAAGAAGAAATAAGTCTTGCAATGAAATAAAATATATTTATATTTAATATTTGGTCATCCCCATGGGGGTTTTTTCCCAATATTTTGCAACTGTCAACACCTATAAAATACAGCCTCTGTATCTGATGTCCTTTGTGCAAATACTTTTTAAAATACCTTTCTGAGACACTTTCACTTCAGGCAAGTAATCTTCAACTTTGTCACTTTTCTGTGTGCTTGTTTGCATTTATAAAATTTCCCTAAATGCTCCTGAAGTCCTTAGTGATTTTTTTTTTACTACTTCTGGTTTTGTGGTATATATCTGGCAATAACCCTTATGCTTGCATGCTTGCATATACTGTCCCATTGTCTCTACTGGGAGTTGTATACAGATTTTACAGGGTGAACATATTATTTATTTCTATATTAATTAATAATCCTTTCCTTGAATGGATCACATGCTGAAAATATTATTTGTGACCTAAATTGAGGCTGCAGCCATTATTTTATATGGTCATATATTTCAGACATGGAATAGATTTTACTTTAAAGACTCAAAAATCATTTTTGAATTTAGAAGTGTAAGGACAACATAGGACTCAAAAATGATGTGAATCTGGGTTTGAGATGACTCTGAGAAGCTTCTGCTGCTATAATGTAGGCAGGAGTCATAGAATCATAGCACCACAAAGGCTGAAAAAGCCTCAAAGATTGTCGAGTCCAAGCATTATGTTCTGAATTTGAAAAGCATCTGGCAACATGTGAGTGTAATTCTGATTTGGATTGGAGGATGTACTGTAACACGCTTTTATTTTTTCCTCAGTGTGTAAATGGATTTTCCTAACTGTGTAAAATCTAGTTCAATGTTTGAACTAGTCAAGTTCAACTTAACTGCCTTGAGGTTTTTGGTTATTTAAACATACATATTTTATAATTCTTGGGCATATGTGTTCTGTATGACTAGTTATTAATTTCTAATTTTCACAGAATCTATCAAATTGTAAATAGACATTAGATGTATTTTTTAAATCTTTTGTGTCCAAAACAAATCATAATTTAATGGATAATGTGAGGGTTTTAATTGGACCAAGAAGAACTAAGAATGGGGCATTACAGCTGCAGTAAGCATGGCCTGGTGCCACCCAGGAGGATTGTCAAAAAGATGACATTTCAGTGTATCCTCCATTTCCAAAAATCTCCCTAAAAGTCTCCATGGCCAGCTGTAACTGCAAGCCCAGCATAGACACAGCTGTGGAATGAATGGGATTTACCACTGCCTCCTTCTCTTAATCTCCAGGGGATTTCTACTCACAGTCTGACTAGCTCACCCTGTTTCATCACAGAGCAGCTCAGTCACTGGTAGAACTGTGAGATGACAGGGTTGCACTGGCTGCTCTTCCAGCCAAGCCTCTGGGAGCTGCAGGGGCTGTGGCAGAGCTCTGGCAGAGTGACCTGCAGGCTTGAGGCTCCTGCTGGGCTCCCACCACTTGCCCTCCTCCAAGGGCTGTGATGGAAAACCACAGCTCAGTCCTTTGGGCTCTTAACTAGACACAACAAACTTGAGAGAGTTAAGGACAGGATGGAAAAAGGCAGCCAAACCATCAGGATAAACCTCTGTCCTGACTACTGGTTCTGGAATAATACCTCACCTGAAATACATACTCCCAAGTTTCTCCTCTGGTTTCTGAAAGTGATGGTTATTTCAGAAGAAATCATTAAATGTCAGTGTGCATAAAATATGGGACAGATCAAATAAAGGTATTTCAGTATTAAAAGCCATTAATTTTGTGCAACATACATTTGAATTACAATATTATTAAATTCCATTAAGCTAAAATGATATATTTAACTCAGACTTCAGAGTGCTAATTTCATAGACCCCTCCAAGCTGTTCCTGCAAAGGTGTTAGGGGTAATTAACTGCCATTTTCTCAGTAATTCAGAATCTGCAATCAATCAAAATGCAGGGCCTGTGTGATTGTAGAAAACAGTAACACTTAGTTTATTATGTAGTACATTTTCATTCTGATTGTTTTATGATGGGATCAGCTACACTTTTTCCTCAGAATTTATTATGCTTACCTTTCAGCCAATTAGTTTTTCTCACTTTAACCTAAAACCTGGTGAGTTTGTTATATATATGTGTAAGTTTGCCTGTCAATTATATTGGTCGTAGACCTGCAGGACTGCGTGTGTTTAAACAATTAGGAACCCAGTATTGTCCAGAAAAACGGCAACTTTTCTTTCTTAAAGCAGTGTTTATTCTTCAAAATATATGAAGGGAAAGAGGAGAGCAATGGGAAGGCTGTTTCCCATAGCTACAAGTGCCTGGCACAATGGGATGCCCAGAGCCAGCAGGTACGAGCTCAGTCCTGGTCTCCAGTTGCTGGCTATGGTACCTGGATGGGCTGTGTCTCCAGACAGTGCCAGCACTGCCAAATCAGTTGTCACCAAGGCATTGTGATAATGATGAACCAGAGATATTTGATCTTCATATTCAAAATCAAGCATAGAGGTCGTATTCCCACTGAAGTTCTCATTTACTTTTGCAACTCAATCCTGGTTCTTTGGAACTAGCTGTTGACTTTACAGCTAGTCTCACAGGGAAGGAGATTTTAAAATTATAGCCAGTTAAGTGGGTAGTTTGCTGAATGTTGCTGGTGTGGATAACAGTAGCAGGCCTCCAGGATGGCCTGATGGGAAAGTATAATTGACTTAGTCCATTTTTGTTTCCTAGCCATTTAAACCTGCATCTGGAAATCCTTCTCTAATTTCACAGCTGTGGTGTTGAAACATATGGGGTTGCAGTGTTTAATCAGTATTTAAAAAAAGCTGGAAACTCTGAAGCAAACCAAACTTTCTCAAGAAATTTACCAATATAAAGCCATAAGAAGGACAATACTGAAAGACTCCTGCTGTTCCTGAGAGTGTTGGTAGAAATTATCGTCCCAGTGTGATAATGCTGACTGGACATTGTGGAGTATTGTTCAACCAGAGCACTGCAAACACCTTGACTAGGACATTATTTAACATAAGTATATTTTAAAAATCTTGCTACCCTATTTTACTAACTCAAACACTCTGGGTGCCTGCAAGCCCAACTCTCAAAAGTAGCTCTGAGGTGGAGCCTGTGCTCTTATTCTGTCGCTGCGATACGATGTGCCCTGTGTGAATGCATTCAGAAGTCCTTATCTAGGCAGGACTGGGCATTGTGTCTGATTTCTCAAGGGCAGGTTGGCACATTTGGCAGATCTATAGAGAGGTCCTTTATGATTAATCTCTACTATACTGGTGCTGCTGCTGCCCTCTACTGAGGACAGAGACCACTCGGCTAAAGGATGGGGTTTGTCTGACTCCCACCACTATTATTTTCTCTTACTGATCTATAGTGGACAAAAAGATATTTTTTGATGGGGTCACAGTCTTGATCAAGTGTATGACACAGTGTGGTGACAGACAGGAGACCCAATATGTCTCCAAAGTACAGGTTTTGCATACAAAGGAGTTGTCCCATCAGCTAATGCCGAAGAATATGGAGGCAGAGGATATTCAGATTTTAGATTGCATCACTAAATGTGGTCCCGTTGGGATACACAAAAAAAAAGCTGAGATGACCAAAACAAACCCCCTGACTTGAAATAACTGCTGTTTTAAAGGTAGGCTATATTACTTTTTGACTCAAGTACACTATTTGAATCAAAATAATCCTAATGACCTCACAAAGTATCTGAGAGCACAGTTTGGCAAGATAAATTGAATATTTACTTCCTAGAAAGCTTAAAGAGACATGATACTCAAAGAAGTGACACAAAATTGCGATTTTACAGTGTTCTAGTTAAATAGATAAACACAAGAAATAGCAGTATTACCCTTGTGATTGTTGCAGTGATGTAGTCAAAAATGACAAGTGGTATTTCAGTCTATCTGTCATAGCACCCCACAGCCTTATTGGGTTTTCTTCCCCTTGAAAAAACTGTGCCAACATATATTTCCTATTCTTGTTTCCAAAAATATAAGATTATACAGAAAGAGGTGAATAGAAGTCTCGTATTTGCTTTAGGATGAAAGAGAAACACATAGGGAAGTGGAGTAATAAAGAAATTTTGAGACAATGACGTTAGGAACAGATGTTGCTGTTTATTTTTATTTCTCTCTCCCCCTCCCTATGATTACAATAAATTATGTCTTTTTGCAATTATTAGGGAAGAAGGGGATTACACCAAGGTTAGACAGAAGCATCAGATAAAACTGACTATAACCCACTTAAATCCTCTATTCAACATTACTCCAAGGTGGAATTAAAGCTACGATGTAATCTGGTGCTTTAAATGAATGAAGATATCAGAGAAGTGCACTGTTTTTAGACACACTTCAGGAAAAAATGAAGAGAGTTTTCTATCTAGTGTTTGAATTCTGGTCTGAATTAACTGTATCATCACATAATTGCCTATTTTATGTTGGTTAAAACATGAGAAATAGGAAAGGCAAGAAAGGATTCAGAGATGTCAAAAGCAAAGGTCATGTCAAAAAATCCAGGGCTATTCCACACACTGCACAACTGACAGAATAAAAGATATTTATATTGTTGAAGAGAAGGTTAGTTTGTCTGAACTGTTCATAACTCTTTAAGAGTAATACCAAAGAAACAATTTAGTTAGCTGCATTTTTCACTGTTCATCTTGTTTGCCTGCTTTTTTCATATTTGAACTTTGAAAATTAAACCAGACATTTTTACAGCAGACTTTTAGCCCTTTGCTCCAAGTGTGTTTGCAATGTTCCAGAGTTTACAAAAAGATCCCAATCCACTGCTCCTTGCAACAAACCCCTTAGGAATTCTAGTCTAAATAAAGGTATTGCTAATCAAATTTATGTTATCTTCTAATATAAGCATAGGGATCAAATAGATAGCAAAAAGTAAAAAATACTAGGCACAAACCTCTGTGTTAACATGATTATGACAAATTATTTTCCATCTTCAGTAACATTAACTTCTATGATAAATACAGTGGCTCATTAAAGTTTCCACTTTGGAAACTCTGGTGTCTTAGAATCCAAATATATTGTGGTTTTGTTTGGGAGGATTTATTTTCTTTTTTAATTTTTTTTTCTTAGTAGTCAGACAATTCATGTTATTTATTTGCTCTGCAGAGGAGAACTATGAAGTTTCAGCAAGGTGTAACTGAGAGAAAATGTTCAGATCTTGGAAAACCCACAAGGTCTAAAAAAAAATGAACTAAACCCAAAATTGTTGGAGCATCTCCACCCAGCCTGAATCACTTGGAAAATCTTAAACAGGGCCAAAATGTGTGTGAATTGTCACGAGCCATGCAAATACATCTTTTAAGAGGTATTGCTAAGTTTCCTTTTAATTTACGAACTATTACTTCTCACAAAACCATACAACAAATGGCTTTTTACTTTCTCCTCCCATAAAACCATACAAAGCTTTTTGCCAGGCTAGTAACCATTAGCAAAAATGTTAATGTTAGTTTTGTATTGTAGGAATCTATCTCCTGGGATATAGATACAGTAGCATGATTTAAAGCTTCGCCATAGTAAGGGTCTTTAAGTTTCTGCACACTCTGCAATTTTAATAGAATGTGTACATTCTTTCTGCACTCAAATGTTTTTTTGTATTATACTTTCTTCTATTAAAAAAATGACACCTATGAAATTGTACTTGGAATCCTAAATAAGATATGAGCACTTCATTATACAATTCTCATACTTTGAGGAATGATTTCCTTTAAAGTGGTTCAAGCTGAAACTTGGCACACAAAGTTCTAATTGGGGAAAAGCTGGGATGCAGAATGGTTTTACAAAGTTTCACATAAATCAGTCTTGCCATTTTTTAAATTATTTTTACAGAAGAGCATGACACCCATTTTAGTACCATTTCTTGTTCTCTTAATATTTGCCAAGTCTTAAATAGAAATAAGTTATTTTTCTGAGTTGTTTTCACAGTATTTTCTTGTCAGTTTAAATCATTTCACCTTAAATAGAAAGTTTACAGAGTCACAAATCCTACTTAGTACTTGTTTTTCTTCTCTCAGAGCATGCGTAGAGATGAATGTTTCAAACTAATTTAGTGATGTGAAAAGTGCCAAACTGTCAAATGTAGAAACTAAAATAGTGTGTTTGTGCTGAGCACATTTTATTTTTTATTATTTTATTTTATTTTATTTTATTTTATTTTATTTTATTTTATTTTATTATTTTATTTTGAATTGCAGTTGGAGGTTTCTCCATGCTCCACAAAGGCCTGTAATTTTGGCAGACATGGGAGCTGGTGACAGGGGTGGGGCTGGTAATGGAAGCATGCTGGCTCATCTGTGCAGCATAAAAGGTGACCTGGAACATAGCATTGTATTTTAAGCACATCTAGGATACTACTCTCATCAGACTATTCAAAATTTTGCTGAAAGCAAAGGAAAACACACTGGGGTAAAAGAATGTTTGATAGAAAATCATTGCCAATTTACAGCAAAAATATCAACTTAATTGCCTGTGATTAAACACAGGGTGAGCTACTGTTGAGACCTCGTAGCCAGAAACTGTCCCCAGTTGCTCCTTTGTAAATCTAATTATTCAGTTATTTTCACAAAGGCAAAATAGTAGGGTATGAATTTTCTCTGGGTAAGGACAGCAACTTTTGTTCATTTCTTACCAGTTCAGTAAGAACTGAAATAAAGAATATAAACCTTACTTCACCTATCTCCTCATGATTTATTTTTCCTTCTTTAGGTTAGGAAGGCATTAATCTATGTGTTCTAAATATCTACATCCAAAATGACCAGCAATGGACAGATTTCCACAGATACATTTAAGACAAAGGAGGGACCTAATTCTTCAACTGGGCTTTTATTCATTTTAACTGTAGCTTGGTATTGTTTTTCATTACAAACAGTACAGAACAGAAAGAGCAGACTGTTCCATTTCTGGGGCAAGTACCTACATTCTCAGTAACAACCACTAGAATTATGTGAATTGGAAAATACATGCCAATATACCTTCAGACCACTGTTTTTATTTTTCATTAAATTTATATTCTCTTGCCAGAAGCATTTTCTTGATAAAATGAATGCAAATCCTTTTGGGGGTTCTTTTTTTTAATATTATATTTTTAGATTTAATATCTGCTACAGTCTGTTCAATGTCACTGTGTTACTACAGGAATATGGCTATAACATTCTTGCATGTGAAACTGTACATCAGGCACATTTTAACAGATTTATGTCATCAACCCCTACACAGTATTAATCATTCTTCAAGGTCATTTTTAGCTACCAAAGTAAGAGCCTTTGTAAAATTTCCAAGGCAGCTTTCAAGCCAGGCCAGTTGCAAGTTTTCAGGTGCTGGGGAAAAAATAAAAGAAGAAGCTGAGGAATTCACAAAATAAATTTCTTGGCAAAGTGTCCTTAAAGGTCTGTGATGGGAGACTAACCATTCATCAGCATCCATGCAAGCTGTCTCTGTTATGAAAACCAGGGCACATTTAAAGGAAAAATAAACAGATTTATCAGTCTGATTGCAATTTTATGAAGTACAATATTGAAAGGCTTCCTCTGTCTGTTTCAGACACTGACAAGATAAACTAGATGTGGCTAAGGTGGAATGTGTCACTTCTGTCAGGTGCTATGATAAGTATGAAAAGCCAGGTATGCTTCACACATGGAATCCAAATAAATTTCAGACAAGGTTTATGTTCCTTTATTTTGTTTTCCATGCTTCATCATTGCTGAAGCAAATCAAAGACACAGATTTTGGGGATGTTTATTACCACACTAAATGGCTGAGGCCTGCAAGTATGGAAAATCACATCAAACTGTCTGGTTTATGTGAGACCATGCTGACATTTAGCAAAAAATATTTCAATTATTATCTCTTGAGGGTTACTCTGCTTGCTTTACATTCTGAACAACTTGGTAACAGGACAATGCTGGTTTCTGGGTTAAATTCAATTACAAAGGCTGTGCAGGGATGAGAGGCAGCCTGGAGAACAATTATACACTAGCATTTTACTAGCATGTAGGTATCAAATATCAGCTGTGGAGTAAATTCAAGAGCTGATTAAAGCTCACAATGTCACTACATTAAGTTTAAGATGATTTTTTTCATTAAAAAACCTTGCAGATATTGTTATTTATATGTTCTTTAGGAATATGGAATGGAAATGTTACATGTGAGGCTGTCTGTAATGAAATCCTTTTCCTCCTACTTCTTCCTCTCCTACATTTTGCACCCAGAAGCCCTTTTGCTTGAAAGAGACAAAAAATATCACATTAAATAGAACTTCTGATATTGGAGTGGCTTCCTAAATGACATAGATGGGCAAAACAGAGGCTGATATAAGAAACAGACCACATATGATCCCCTCTTTGCTACAACAGTTTGCATCCCACAAGCGTTGCTAGCTTCCTTTATTAACTCATTACTAATTTAAGTCCTTGTCACACCTAGCAGTTATGTAGGTAATAATAACTTATGTTTATTAGATCTGAAGAAAGAGAGAAAATGAGAACAGCAAAAAAAAAAAAAAAAAAAAAAAAAAAAAAAAAAAAAACAAAAAAAAAAAAAAAAAAAAAAAAAAAAAAAAAAAAAAAAAACCCAAAAAAAAAAACCAACAAAAAAAAACAAAAACAAAAAAAAGAAAGACAAATGTGAAAGAAATTGAGGGACAAACTTCAAAATATTTAGGAGGAAGTGCAATTAAAAGAGAAATCTGATACGAGAAAGACATAACTGATTGAGTTGTAAGGCAAAAATATAAAAGATTAAAGAGTTTACTGTGATTCATTTTCTAGGTTCATTTCTTTGTACTCTGTTTACTTGTGCCATGCTCCTCTGAGGTAATTCATGCAACTGAGCTCTTGAATGTTTGCCTCACTTTTTAAAAAAGTCGGAATCAATGCCTTTGCTTTGATGTGCTGGCTGTCCTCACTGCAGGACTGGCAGGTATCCCATAAGCTTGTCCTGATACTCAGACTGCCTTAGAGACAGGACATGAGCTGCACAGGAGCTTGCTATGGGCTCTAGGTTCAGCCACCATCACTGACACCCACTCTGTTTGAACTGTGTGAAATATGGATGATTTCCATTGTTTAACCCTTCCTTCATAGCAGCCACTGTTACATGAAGATGCAGCGCTCAGTGGGTTTTATTGCATGAGGCACAAATAACTGGCTTGATCCTGGAGGGTCAGAATAACACCCAATGAAATATGAATGAAAAACTAAGAGCAGAACACAGCAGGACAGGGGAAGGAGGAATGAAGTTCTGGTTCAGGACAGATCCCTGGGGATAGGAAATCTGTATGAGACATGATGCTGAGAAATCAGACAAAAATCAAAGTATAGATCCCTTTGCATTCAGTACACGCATACATTTAGAAACTTATTCTGAGAGAAAGCTGAGCATCAGAAGTACCTGTCTAAGAGCAGCACTTGGTGGAACAGCTAAAAAAATTTGCATCAATTTTCTAATGTATACCTGAAGTGTACATTGTTTTGTGGGAAGAGAGTTCCCTTTACAAAGTCCAGCTTGCTTCAAGATTAAACACTTCAGCAAAAGAAAAGTAACATACCATCTGCACTATGTAGGAATAGAGAATACCATGTTTCACCAAATAGCCACTGCAGAACCTTTTGTGTTGAGCTTATTAACAGCTTGATACTGCTGATTTCAAATAAATAAATAAATAAATAAATAAATAAATAAATAAATAAAGGGGAATAGAGATATTTTCTAGTACTCAGGAGAAAGTACAGATTTGATTTCATTCTGCTACCCAGCCAACATCTTCAAATAGGGAACCATTAAAATGAGTGATTTTCTAATATCTCCGTCTGCCCACAATAAAACATACCTTCCCTGTAACAGAGCAGTTGACTGTGTTGGTACTTTATAATGAAGATCATAGCCATTTCTCCCTGTTTGCTGGATCCTCAGGTATAAAATCTTGGTTTTGACCTTGCTATTTATGTTCTTGTGATCTTAGACAGCAGCATTGTTATTCATATATGACCAGTTAAATGGAATGGAGAATGAAAATAAAGGGTTTTTTTTTTTTCTGTAAATAATGTTATTATTTATGAAAAGAAGCAGGAAAAGCAGAAGATTGGTAGATTTAAACTATAAACAGAGAAAATTAAAATGGCTTCTCTTATGAAAAATTGGCATTTAGAACTAGGGAAAAAACCTGAAATATTTAAGAGAACTTTTCTCAGTTATGCACACTGATAAAAAAAACCTTTAAGCCTAAAAAGAAGAAATTAAAATAAGATGGATTCAAGAGCTTTATTTCCACCTCTGGTAACTGACTGAACCTTATGTCTATTTTCCATTATTAAAAAGACTGTTAAGGAGACAGTAGTGAAGAGATCAAAGATAAGAGGCAATCTGATGCTCATAGATAAAAATAAACAAAATGTACCTTCTGGTATCATGGGGTTGATGTAAGTAGCCCCACTACTCTGTGCAAAAATTCTATTGACTTGATCAAGGCTAGACTTTCAATTGTGGCTTTTAAAAGGGAGAAATTATTTTAAAGGAATAACATAGGCATTATGCCAAGTGCACATTAAATATAGATGGGGTTTCCCATTTAATTTCTGCTTCAGCTGCAGAAATCAGGCATTTTTGATTCAAAAAGTAAAGGAAGTTTGTCATTCTCTGAAGATTGGAAGGAATAGGATTTATTTGTTGGAGTCATGTTGAGAAAAATGGTGACTAAAAGAGCACATAGTGAATGGGACCCAAAATGAGATTTGGGGATTCTGTTTACTCCTGAAGCACAGACAATCCAATAAACAGAAAGCTGAGAAACAGTTCCAGGGGAAAACTCATCCTAATACAGTGATCAATTAAACACACTGTGCTCTAAGCAGCAAATTTAAAACTGGACAATAGGAAAGAAAAAAAAAAAAAAAAAAAAAAAAAAAAAAAAAAAACCCCACCAAAACCAAACCAAAAAACATGGTCAAATCCTTCTTAAGGGAAGTCACTCACTGACCCAAACCTGTATGAGACTCACATAAGTGACACAGGGGCCAAGGTGCTGTCTCCTTGCTCCCAGTATGCCTGTGTACATGCCTCCCTCTGGCTTGCCCTGAAAACCTGCCATTGGTTTGGTCTAGGTAAGAACAATCCTTAAAAATCTCAAAATTCCAAACAATCATTTTTGCCTTAAGCAACAATCCATTCCTGTTTCAGGAGCACTACTAAGGATTGGAAGATGATGAAATTTCATTTATGTTCCCGAGAGGTACGTGTTTTGGCTGATATGAAGGACATCAAAGGGCCAGTACTTCTCTCTGTTCATGACAGTAATTTCTTTTCTTTAGAGATATTCCAGAATTTGAATTAAACAGGAATATACTCAACTTCTGGGTAGCAGCTTCAAACAGCTCCAATCATACCTTGAATGGAGCCAGTGCATCTGTGTACACCTCCAGCCCCTGCAAAGGGAAGTGGGGGGCTTAGGCTGGGTGGGGGCAGCAGCTCACCCTGACAGTCCCCTGATCCTCCACAGCAGGATCCAGCTGGTGGAGCATGTGGCAGAGCCCCTGGCACAGCCATAAATTACTTGCAGTGTGTATGACTATGATTAGCTGTTTGACTTCTTGTTAAGCAACACTTCCAATATCTGTAGGCACACAGTAAGCAGTTTGGAATTGCTGATTGCTCTCTGATTTATGAGGGGTGGTGGAGAAGGATGAAGAGAGACATAGGTCTCATTTCACTGCAGTTTGGGAATCGGAAGCAAAACATAACTGACAAGGAAACCAGACAGAAATTTAGTTGTTACCCCACAATACATACTTTTTACTCTTTTGAGGCTTGTATTTCACTCTCTTTCTCTTTTTTTTTTTTTTTTTTCTTAAGTAATTAACACACTATTTATCTTACAAATTTCAGCTAAAAATTAGAGTATCAATATAGGGGAAAAAATACTCCTGATAGCATTTATACAATATCACATCCAGACTAAGCAACACCAATACTGATAAATGTAAATTCAAAACACAGTTCAGATTCATGAGATTTCCAGACCAAACAAGGTTAAATGTACTTGGAAGAAGTTCAGCTACAGATCTGCATTTTGGACACATGTCCCTTCATAACTTCCCAACTTTTGGACTTGCTCATCATTTCTTTCACAAATGATGTTTCCAGATTAACAAACTTATCCTTCCCTGGGATCAGTCATTTCCTTAGTCTTGCCTATTAGAAAGCAACCCTTTTACTGTCTGTTTTATGACACTAGTAACACTCTGTGCTCCAGCTCTGTATTAATCTTCTGAGAATGTTATTTATTTTACACTATTGGCACAGCAGGAGACTTTCCTCTGCTTTTGACCAGGGCCCCTGGAGACAGCAGACACACAACCAGCACAGTGCCAAAATAATACTGCAGCACATTCAGCCTAAATTAGCATAAAATACTGAGATAACACCATTACTTTTTCCTCTGATGCTGCTCATATTGATACATTATGTTATGAAGAGCAGACTGAGATCACAGTTTTCCTCTCCTGTAAACCCCTAACCATACTCTCCTAGCTGTCCTAGCTTCAGGCCCTCAGCAGAAGTCCTGCTATTCATCTTGGCTTTGCTGCACAGTGCTGTGAATCATCCTACATAAACTGCACAGACACGCAAGACTAAAATTTACTCAATTTGTTGCTTACATAATATTGTAGTACTGATCTCACAAGGAACCTGGTAATTTTATATTGAACTAGTGAAAATACTACTCTTCTTATAATTTGTGTAAGAAAATCATCTAATTAGAAAATCTAATTAGACAAAGTCTTAGGTTGAATTTTGTACCTGACAGAAACACTGTCCATTTTTCAGCACTAGGACTTTTTATGAGAAGACATTTTGAAAACTGTTTTTCAAAATGTATTATTGGAGTTTCAAGATCAAGAGTAAATGAAATAGCTCAGTGGTGAAAGACACTTCTTAGTAAGACTGACAGAGTGGAAGTCTTTAACCATGGGTGACATCTATCGAAGAGAAGCTTCTGTTTCCTACAGCTTTAGTAAGCAGAGCTGCACAAACACTGGTCCCATGTAGGCTAGTTTTCTTGGTAGGCACCAGTACTCATTTTTATATCAGATCCCTATAGAAAGAAGAGTGAATGAACATATTCCATAGTTTAGGGCACGTCTCCATTATATCCCATTAGCTAAATTTGTAGTGAATTTAGTTAATGGGATATAATGGAAGTGTGCCCTAAACTTTAGTGCAGCCTCTAAAGTAATGAATCAGTATTTTTCTTTTTCAGATAATCCCCTTAATTCTACTATCTAGTTAAATTTTTAAAAAATCCTGCATTTCCTAAAATAAGTCAGTGGATAATTTCATTATTAAGTCTGAAGCAACCTGAGTGACATCCACATCCACTCCAGAGCTCAGACATAATGCAAACACAGTTGCATATTTTATAATATTCTATCATCAATTTTCACACATGCTTGGCAAAATCTTACTGATGTTTTTGAGTCCCCACGCACACAAGCCTGACACCCCCCCTCAGAGGCAAATCCCCACAACCATTTCATGAGCAAGGCTCAGTTTTAAAAAAAATGTTATTCATTACAAGGGGTAAAGAATTTGTCATCCACTTTTTCTGCAAGATTCTAATGGTTACATTTCTTACATGTAAAACATATGTATTTATGCTGAGGTGGGAACATCACTCACCACACTGAGGAGGATCAAGACACCTTTTAACCTTCCCAGTGAAGCTCTACAGACAAGCACTTAAGGGTACCTTATTAAGAGCAAGGCTAAGTGTAATTGAGCACATTACTGTACTTCAGTGCAGTCAAGTGCTTTAGGGACTCAGCCACCAGGACAGTTTCTGTATTTCACTTTGTGACTGACATAGTGCAGACGGCTAAATCTGTAATCTGATGTCACTCCTTTTACAATAATATATTTCAAATGTGTCTGCTGGTGGTATTGTCACAGCACAGCTGCCTACTAGGGCTGGTGGTATGCAGAGAAATTCCCCCACCTCCAATTTTGCTCTTTAAAAGTCCTCATTCCAAGTCTTACATCAGCCATTGATATTTAACATGACTGATACTGATGTTTTGATGTGAAAACTAAAACGATTTGATGAACTCAAGCTAACATGGACTTTTCAGCCTCTTTTTCCCTTGTTCCCAAGAGAAAAAACTAGACTACAGAAAACCCAGAAAAAAAAATGCATGTGAATAAACACAAAATGATTCAAGTTATAAAAAATAACCCCAAACCCCCAAGTGCAGTAAAGACAAATCCAAGTTGTTTCCTCAGCACCAGAGCTAAGGATGCCTCCCTCCCCTTTCTGTCATGTGTCATAAGGTGCAAAGTTCTGCCTGGAGCTTTTCCCAGCGCCATGGAGTCCACAGAGTGGTTTGTATGCAACACAGCTGAACTTGGGTCACTTTTTCTCAAACAGGGGAAATAATATAATTTCTCCCCTCTGCCTCACAACTAGTGTCTATGAAACTTAAAGAAATTCAGTATTTCATTTAAGTAGACAGGAATCTGCCAACTGGCCACTAACTAAAAACTTACAAAAGAAGAGCAAACAAATGCACCCACACATCACTGCATTTGCATGAGCTTTTATTCACAGCATGGCCATGTAAATCTCTTTTCCTACACAAACAAACTACAGAATGGATATGAAATTTGAACAGTTAAAAACTAGATGAACAGTTTTTAACAGCACTTTGAAATATATGAAAATTAGACTGTAAACTAAAGCAACATTGTCACAGCAGCTAGGGTAGATACCAAGGTTTTGATGCTGATATACAGAGTGGGTACAAATCTTATTTCTCTGCTAGTCTTATTTCAGTTAGCTGAAATACTTCTCATCAAATACTAGTTCACAGAAGTTTTGAGCTCTTTAGATGCTAGATGTGGAGAAAAAGCCCAAAAGGAAAAGCAATACTCCACCATGTGGCATTGCATGAGAACAGGCAGAACCCTACCTCAAGTCAGACTTTTCCAAGTCTTATGTTGATATGAAGTGTAAAATCATAGTGGAACAGAGGAGTTTTGTGGAATTATATTCTGACACATTTGGAAAAAAAAAACCAAAACCAACCAAACAAAAAAGACATTTACCAAATTCAGTCAATTTCACCAGACTATGAATTTGGCTCACTCCATAACAATGCAGTTTGGATACCTAGAATGAAATAGTCCTCTATTTGAAAGGACTAGTTACACATTTAAAATATTTTATGTAACACTCCAAAAATTAGAGAAGCATTTTTCTTGGACTGAAAATATTTAGTGGAGAGATGAGAAAGGTCTTTAAAGAAAAAACTTCAAATTTCCTTTCATTCTCAGGAAAAAAAATTTTGAGATTTCAAAAACCTCCTTAAACTGAATTCTTTTCCTTTGCACTCTTTATGAAAAAAAAACCCAGCTTTTTCTCTTTTTTTGTTTAAAATTCTTCTTTCCTAGTCAATTTTCCACATATCAATCTTGAATTTTTAAACCATTTGCCAAAGAAAATGGTCTAAAAACAAAACAAGTCTAACCATAAGTAATTGCAGTAATAATTTTTGCCTGGGAAAAGACATTTACTAAACTCAATTAATAGGAAGATATAAAGTTATTTACAACAGCTTGTCCTCACATTCCTCATCATAATATGGCACAACCACACATTTACAGGATAAATATAAAACAGTAATGAATATGATGATGCTGGGTTCTGTTTGGGGATAATTTATGACAACGGTTTTGCAAACCAGACATTGAAGTGAGATAGAAATAACCACAACACAGATGACTCCAAAACTAATATGTGAGCATCGGCATATTTTGGTAAGTACTTCAGAAATACTACATGAAAGAAAGGATGCACAAATGCACTTAAATCTGTAACACATGCATATTTTTCTCTACCTTTGAAACTTTAGAATTGTCCATAGTATCATTCCTTTGGCCCAGAAAACCAAGACTTTAACTAATGTCTAGTCATAATGAAAAGATGAATTTTCAAATTATATCTGTGAAACAGGAATTATCCTCTCAGAGAAAACTAGAAAAATATGGGATTTAGTAATAATTCATTTAGACATAAAGCAGGTCACTTCTGCTTAATTCAGTTTAACATCAAGAAAATCATATCAAAAGTAGCTGTCAGCACCCCCCATGTATCATCAGCACAGATTTATTTTTAGTCACAATATATGAAATTTCTTTGAAAGGCAGAGGTCCTGAACTGCTTCTCTGGGGAGAATGTAGATACACCAGAGGTGAAGGCAAGCCCAGCTCCACAATCCCACAAGCTAACACTGAGAGGCTCCATAATGAAACTAGGAATACCCACACCATCTGTTTGGGTTTGGCTTTTTTGGCGGGGGGGGGGGGGGCGGGTTGACTTTTTACAGCCGAGAGACAAATGGTTGTCATTCTAGGAAAGTGCTTCATAAAAACTGGTCATCTCTTAGCCCATGTAGAGATGACCAAATTTCTGGAGAAAAAATGAACCTTCAAACATATATATAATAAAATGGCATTATCCTGAAAGAGGGATAATGTCACTGGTTTGTTATCAACAACAAAAAAGGAGCTGATCCAAAGATTTTTTTTTGTGCTCCAAAACAGTCTCATTTTTTTCTGATATTAATATTTATGTTTACTGAAGCAGGATAAATTTGCCTTTTCTTTTAGTCCACCTTTTAAATGTTGATTTGACTGATCCATACAGAACTTTTAGGTTATCCATGTGCCAACGCATCTATTATAAGGAAATAAAAGCACAGGCTGTGACTTATCAGTGGGAGCTGTAGCCTGCTCTTCGAAAACAAGATGACTGGCTTCAGCCAGCTCCTGAATGACTGGGGCTTATTCATACTAATTTTGGCAAAATGCTTTCAATGAAATCTGGGACCATACTTGCAGAGCCTGCAATTCCACTGACTGCTGCTCTCCAAGTCTCCATCAGGAGCTGAGTGTGCTGGGCATGGAGGTACCACAATGAGCTCATGCCCACTCATTATGGCTTTGCAGGTAGAACTGAAATTTATTTCTGAATCCAACATTACCTGCAACTCAAGTCAAAGCATTTGATAAAGATCTGATTCTCCGGTGTCCAAACACACACACACCTAATGTGAGCTTCTAAGCAACACAGTACTGACACACTGGCTCTTACCAGAGCCTCTTAAATACACATTTCTCCTCACTCAATTTGTGCAGCACAATGAAATCCTGCTCTTGAATGGGACATCATATTTACAGTGTATTAAGAATATTCTTAGAGAAGTTTCTACACACCAAAGGCACCAGTGAAAGAAAATATAAAGGAAATAGGAACATGGGTAATAATGAGAGAGAGAACATGGGTGATAATAATCGAGCTTTGAAGGGCAATAGCTATCTCTATCTTTTCTACTGCAGTCTTACTAATTATCGTACAGATTTAGAGACCAAAGTTCACTGCTTAACCTTCTAATCATATGAAAACCACTAAAATAATCCATAAAAGAGGAAGGTATTGATGATGAATCGTGTATGAAAATTCTTTCCTCTGTTTGTAAGGTTTCTTTGCTACATACTAAAACCTGTTGCCGTTTCACTCACCTTCTGTACAGAAAGCTCATTTCATCTGTTTTTATAGATACATTTCTCAAATAAGTTCTTTCCCAAGTTCAGCTGTCTCTGGTTGTAACAGCAACATTCTAGCAGCAATGATACTCTACAGATATATCACAGCATTTGGGCAATGGGAGGAGATAATCTTGTATTCAGTCTTATGGAGCAGGGGTTCTAAAAATGGGAAAATTAAAGCTTAAAGCTTATGCCTTCTTTGCATAGGGCAGTTGGCTTCAGGGAAACTTGAAGTCATGGCCAGGCTGCAATAGCTTTTACTTGCATAACATCAGGTCAGTGGAGTGGCTTGAGACAATATTTACAACAGAATTTAACCCAATTTTAACTTAATTATGTGTAAAGTCATGAAGAGCAAAAAAAATCTTGAGCTGTGTCTGTAAAAAACTTATCTGCTGACAGTACTGGAGAAGTGCAAAGCTTGATTTTCAGTCTTATTTTTTGTTCATATGAATCCAGAAGACTCTTAAAACAAAGAAGATCCTTATAAACAAAACCTACTGGATACTGAAGTCTCTCAGAGTTTATTAAATATACAGAATTTCTAAAAGTTAAATAGCAGAATAGAATCAACATTTTGGTAAGAAAAATATAGACCTTTTTAGAATGAAACTATTTCAGTCCTTCCATAGCCAACAGTAATAATCCTGAGAGCATCAGATCACATAACCTTTTCACAGCAAAGGTCTGTACTGTCTGAGGGTTGTCTGAGGTTGGGATGCTTCCAAAGGCAAAGTGTTTACTCAGAGGCAGATTTGATCACAGCTCGTGTTTTTCCAAAAGGCAGCTAGCTTGCTTAAGCCCTTAAAAAAATCCTTTCCCTAGAGCTCATCCACTGGGCTGTTTGGGCTAAGTATTTAAAGCAGTAGCAAAGTGCCAAGTCAAAAGCAAAGAATTTGTTTCTGAGAGAAGCAAGGAAAAGACAAAGAGCAAAAGTTAGTACTGCAGATTATTGCAAGCTTCAGAGAATACAAAACAATTGTTTTAGAAACAGCTAAAAATACCTTCTTGTAAGACTGCTTGCTCTTCTGCCAAAGGCATACAATACACGAAAAACATTTGCAGAATCAAAATATTTATATTACAAAGTAGCAACTTTTACTTTAGAAACTTATAGCTGATTAAGTTGGAACTTCATGTTCTGTAATACTGACAAAAGAATATCAACCACAGTCATAAGTAAACATTGGCTTTGTTACAAGCTTATTGTTAAAACAGAAAAAAAAAAAAAAATCCAGCATTTTTTTTTCTCTAGATCACGATAGTTACCTTGGTGTAACTATCAATACAGTTATAAGATAAAATACAATTTTACTTTCTAACCTTCTCTTTGCTATGTGACATGAGTTGTACTAGAATGCACCCTGAAAAAAATAACGAAGGGCTGTACAAAAAAAATGAAGTCGCCAGGCTTCTCAGGAAGCTTCAAAAATGATTGTATTATATACTGAAAAATCTTGTCTCAACTTAAAATTCAATATAACTTTTCACTTGTAATCCAGGGGAACACAGAAAGTTAAAGGTTTATAGAGATCAAACTTCAGAGAAACTTTAATGGAAAGTGTCAAGTTCCTTTGTTAGTTAGAAGCATCAGAAAATCTTACCTTTTTATGGGGAAAAAACAAAGACAAGTGATTTAAATTATGATCAGAGTGAAAATTCACTTTTGAAAACCCAAGTTTTCTTGCCATATTTACCAAATGTCAAAATGGTATTTACAGCAATATCAACAGTGCAGCTGTGAGGCTGCCAATATTGCCTCCAACTGTGTAAACCAAGTTTTTCCTTCTTTTTTGAAGTCTTTTCTTCACTTTTCCTCTTCCAAAGACACAAAACTTATCAAGACTTTAACATGTTGTGGTATTTGTATCACTGGAGAACTTGTTCAGCAGTAATTAATTGCCAGCTCCTGCATTTATTTTAAATTGCTCTCTTTTGTTTTAACCAAAGAAAGAAAACCAAAAAATGATACAAGTGGGTGCCAGCCAAACTTGTGTGCCAAAAATAAACCTGCCTCTAAGGCCCAAAACTGAGATTATTGTTGGCTTTCAGAAAAGACTAATTATTAACAAAACAGTTTGCAGAGTTTGCTAAACTACAGTAAGCAATTCCAGTAAGAGAACAGTACAGCAGCAGAAGTGGAAAAAGAGCAAAGTGCTGAAAGCATTTATATTGTCTGTGTTACTTGATTCATTAGTTGAATGCCTTCTTCCTTTCCATGCTGATGAAAAGGCAGAACAGAACAAGACAAACTTTTGGTGCTACAAACTGCTTCTATCGACAGGTGAGGTTTGACTCTGGAGATGTGCTTCCCTTCCCTAGAAGGGAAAGTGAGGTACAGTGAGTATTAAGGAGTAAGAAATCAAATAATGTGACTCAATCTTTGGTTCGTCTCCAATAGTAACTGCCTCCATCATTCTCTTCATGTTGGCATCATCAAAAAATATCTGTGCTTGCCATCCTCCTCTCTGATATGTCCTTCTTACCCATCCACCCAGCTTGTCCCGCAAGTCACTACCTAAATATATATGTATATGTATCTATATGTATCTATATATATATTTATATATATTTTTTTAATATACATATAAAGGGAGAACTAGCACATAATTTCTGAATAAATTATGTCTCAACCATCGGCCTGCCTGTGTACTTTAAATCCAGCAGTGCGGGACTTGTGTGTCATTCTTTGCAACCATGAACACACCAGAATACTGCCTGCCCTCGGCTGACCTTGCAGCATGGTATATAATACATTACAAACATCATCTGACTTCTCAGGTTTTGTCACAGTATAGGAGAAATGGATAGAAGAGCCAGTGTCTATGAAATTGCATGGAAATCATCACAGATAGAAACACGACAGGGGCAATTCATGTTCCAACTCAGGTCTGCTCAGAAACTGGCTTAATCTCAAGATGGAATACATCGAAGAGCAAACACAAGAAGACATCCTGCAGTTTCTGCTGCTACTGCTGCCATTAGCTATTTCAGTGCACTTTCTTGTAAGTCTTCAAAAAGTCTTGGTTCTTTAGTGCCACAGATTTAAAATGTCTACTATGTACTGTCATGCAATTGAGCCTGTAAGCTGGTAACTTTGTCTTGGTACATTTGGAGCTTTAAAGAAGCATAAAAGACAGTAATATAGCACAAAGTGAACCCTAAAACAAGTACTGTTACACTTGAAATTCAGAACATGTTTAGTGTGAATGGATGTTATTAGAAGTTGTAAACATTTCTACTGAAGTGAGCCAATAGCATCAGCATTAAGCACTAGAGCAAAATGTTTTATCACCTACGAACAGCAAGTTTCCATGTTCATGCTGTTTACTAACGCCTTCAAAGAGCTGGTTATGTTCTTGTAACATGTGAAACACCACAAAATCATGGCCTCCTACCGTGGTGAAACACTAGACCATGTCACACTACAGTTCCCACACAGCTCTTCACAATAGATAAGAACTACAACCAAAAGCAATGAAACTGAAAAAAATTTCTCTCTTTTAAGCCTCCTGGGAATTCACATGAATTTCCCAGAAACCCTAAAATAATCCTAATCTACTCTTGTAAAATCAAGACACCTATTGGCAAAGATGGAGTTAGAGTAGCACACATTGTAACTACCAACTGGCTAGTGCATGGAACTGGTAGAGGTGATGCATGCGTTCCTGTAATTACATTTCACAGTTCTTTTGTGCCTTGTTTTCCAGTAAAAAAGCCAGGCAGATATTGCTTCTATCCCACTTCTTCTATTACTACTTTAAAAGATCCTGCCTTTCAAACTGCTGGTCACATATGCACACAAACACCACTTGACCTAGCAGAGCAGACTGTGTAGTAAAGAAAAAGAGATACACATTTTCAAAACAGGGTTTTATTGAAACTTATCAAAAATGTCTGAAATGTAATGCAGGGAAGACACTTCAGATGTTAGTTCTTTTCTTTTTTGCTTTGGGTTTTTCTGACAGCTGAGATAATTCACTTTCTTCAACTTCATCACAATGCTTTCTTTTCTTTTTCTTTGACTTTTTGTGGTCACTTTGGTAACCACTGGAGTCACTGGTAGGCAATACAAGTTCCTGTTCTCCTTGCTTTTCCTTGTCCTTTTTCTTTTTCTTCTTCTTCTTTTTATCATCACATAATCCATTCACAGCATCAACATTTGGCTCTTCTTCATTTTCCCTCCCAAGGTTACCTGTCTCATTTAAAGGTTCTTCTGTGACATTATCTTCCCCACAGTTATTCAGGCCATTTTCCTGCTGGTTAAACTTTTGAATTTCATCCCCATTTGTACTTTCAGTGACTGCATCAGATTTTCTGGGCCGCATGCTGTAGAGAAATATACAACATAAACTGGATTAGAGACACGTTAAGGCATCTCAGAGAGTGATATGTCAAAATTTGCTAAAACATGTATTTACATCAAGCAAATAAAAGATAAATATTTGCTAAAAACAACAACAAATGGAGAACATGATACTCTGTGTTACAGAGAATCAAAGTTTAATACTCTCAGGTAATTTCTATTACTAGCTTCCTTCTTACCATAATAAATATTCTCTTTCAAATCTTAGCCCATACAGACCATTTGGTAGTTCCTCTTTTCTAGTGCTTATTCATCCCCTAATTCATAATTACACATTATGTAGTAAAGATTTTTTGGTTTTTTTTTTTTAAGTCATTCACAAAAACACACACCTACGGCCTATTCAGTCATATATGAGGCACACTGATGATTTTACCAAGCAATTACCCTACTCTAATAAAAACAAAGGTGATGTCCGAAAAGCTTAAAAAAAACAAAACCAAAAAAAACCCCAAAAAAGCTCCACAAAAACCCACCAGATTCCCTACCGCAACAGGTACCTTGCAACCAAGAGCACTGGAAAAAATGCCTAAGACAATATGGAAAGAATACAGTTAAAAACCTTGGAGGTTTTTATATCCCCAGAGGCAACTGCTAACTTTCACTTTAAATCCACTGAAACGATCCAGAGCATCCTTCCAGATCAAAAGAAGAAAGAAACAAAAAATGCTTTGAATTTGCTAGGAGTCATATTATACATATAATCAAAACCAAAACCACACTGAAAGAAAAACATTGCTCAGTAAATGACTGTTTTAAAAGAAAAATGTGAATGAACCCTTCTAAGACAAGATTTCTCACACGGTGCCCTATAAATTTACAGAGGCCTAAGGAGGAAGTTGACACATTTTCTCATCTTTGAAATTCTCGTGTTTCAGCAAGTATTGAAGTCATGTATTTGTCATTATACAATACATATGTTTGTGTGCAACTGTCAATGTAAACTCTGTGTTCAGGACCCCTGGACTGTTTGCACTTGAAAAGCCTGTGCACAAAGCTACTCTTGGACACCTGGATGCGCTATTTTGAGCATGTATTATATATGCAATCAACAATTAATAGGTCAACACAACAGATTTTTAAAGCTCAAGAAACACCTAGTTTTATTTTTTTCAGAGAAAACTTCCACGATGGTCTTAAACAGCAGAAAGTTTAGTTCAAGACTACATCTATATATAAATATATGTATGTATGTATATATATGTCTATGTGTACATATATACATGCATGTATATAGTTATATACAGTTATATAGGGATTTGCGTAAAAATAAGAAAGCTGAAGGATTAAGATGTAAATAAAATCACTTAGCTTGTAAAAAACGTATTAAATCAGTTAGAAATATTCTCTATTAAGGGACTGTACCTGCTTTTAGTGAGTCCTCCTCGAATGAAGAACACCCCAGCTGTATCAGAATCCAAGTGCAATACTTGAAATTTCAGTTCATCCCCTATTTTTAACCCCAGCTCTTGCCACTGCACAATGGACATTTGTTCAGGCTTAGGGATAGATGCATTGAAGCATCCATGTATCAGACAGCCAATGTGACTAGGGGCCACTTTATTAATTACGCCCTAAAAAAGAAAAAGAATGTCATGCAAGTCTATAGCAAAAATCAGCCCTTTCAATGCAAACCCTTTAAATATTTAGTTTCCCATATGGAAAATTTTCAGTAAGAATTTATTTACAAGTTATGAAATCAGTTAATCTAGCAATAAGTTAACACTCCTTCACTAAATTCAAAGTTAGTCCTGTAAACTCTTCGTACAATTCCTCTGAAAATAGAACTGAACTGCAGAAGAATAAGTCAAAACATGGGATTTAGCTACAGTGAATACCTGAATAGAGTAGATAACTCTTTCCTTACACTTCAGTGATTGACTTTGCTTTGAAGCCATTTTAAGTCAGATTTACTTGCCTAAAATGCTCTTCAAGCTGGCACAGCAGTACTTAGCAGCTGAAGATACGGAAAACATATAAAAAGCTTCTAAATACTCTATTCAGTGGGTTTCTGACACATCTGTATACGAAACCATATCCACCTTTGTTTTACCCATAGAATTAATGACGGACACTGAAAATTTTTCAGCTCTCTTCTGAGGAAGATGGCACATTCATGCTGAAACACAAATATAAAGACACCACCTGTGCTGCAAAAGGTATGGCACAACAATGAATGCAAGCCAGCTCTCAACATACTTCACCCACAAGTGCTGAGCAAGGGTTTTGACAAGCTTAGAGCTGTTCTGTGAGCCATACGCCTCCTTTACTGAAAGGCAGGCTTCAACTCGATGTACTGCTCTTGAGCTTGGAGGAACCGAACTCGAGAGCATCCTAAACATTCCAGTCACTATAACAATTGCACCTGGTTGAGAACGATCTGCTCTTCAGAAAGGAGCGCCACTGCGATTTATGCAGTTAAGATACACTATTAAATATGCAATCCTTATACAGTGCTTTAGCAACGTAAAATTATACATAAATTCAACAAACGTAGAGACAGACAAAACAGACAAATTACAGTAAAAAGTTCTATAACGAACTACTAAAAAATTGTTATGAGCTGCCCATAAATGAGTAGTCGAACATAAACTATGTCTTCATCTAAGCCCCAGACTACCTGATGCTGGAGAGATACCAAACTTTAATTTAAAAAAAGCCCATCCCGTGAGACACCGAGGCGTTCGCATACCACCAGCTTCTTCCCTTTCTTGGGGCTGAAGATGATGAAGTCCGCCTCGACGTCCAGGTGGATGAACCCTTGGTCGTCGTAGATGTCGCCGAGCTCCCCCACCACTTTGATGTTGTCGTAAGCCACGGGCACACCCTGCAGGCTGGAAGGACAAGGAGGAGGGGGCACCGTTAGCTGTCAGGCCGAGCCGCCCCCCCGTCCCGCGCCGTCCCCGCGGCCGCACCTCTCGGAGTAGCGCAGGAGCTCCGCGTCCAGCTGCGCGCGGATGCCGGAGCGCTTGCGGCCCAGGAAGCGCGGGGGCAGCGCCACGTGCCGCCGGTGCGGCGCCGCCACCAGGCACGAGTGGCGCCGCGCGGCGGGCGGCAGCGCCGGGGCGGCGGGCGGCTCCCGCGGCACGGCCATGCACGGACGGGCCCGACGGCGCGCTCGGATGGCGTCAGGCACCTTCGCTCCGCCGGGGCCAGCCCGGCCGCGGCAGTGACGGAGTTCCGGGGCGGTGTGCTCGCGTTCGGAGGGACGGGAGGGGAGCAGCGTCATTTTTTAACTCTTTCCAGCCTATTTTACATCTCGGAATCACGGGCTTGTTCTGAGCTGGAAGGAACATCGAGTCCGGCTCTTACGGGAAGGGCGCGCAGGCGGACGGAACCCGCGGCGCTCGGAGCCCAGCGGGAACCCCCGGCAAAAGACAGTGACCAATTACCTTAGTGGCGTTCTTCACATACGGCAGTTTTAAGAATACAGAATTTGTCATATGTTGCTAGACCCCAGATCCAGGTCTTCCTCCTGAGGAGAACAAAGTAAAATACAAGTCCTCAAAAGGGTTGCTGGTGCACTCTACACTGCAATTACTTACAAAGTGAACTGCAGTACTAGAACCTTGTCCAGAAACCTTGTAGAAACCTTGTCAAGCTGAGAATGATGGAATTCGTGGCTGGTTAGTGAAGACTTTGCCCAGAAAAGTAATAAGTAATTTAGACTTTATATCCACACAGAGTGGCACAGTATGTTATACATACACACACACACACACAGTGTTATAGAATGAACTGATTCAACTGAACTCATGCAAAACGTTGAAAAGGTGTTCTCTTATTGATTTAAATCTAATTTATATCAACTTAACTTGTTATAGTAAATACACACTTTCAAACTGATTGAATCCACATGAGGAGTTACCAAAAAAAAAAAATAAAGTATGTGTCGGTTTCATTAAAGGTGTTAAGATTCTTTTTAATCTGAGCCTGTGGAGGGCTCAGAAACACTGATGTTTTGTGAAAACAAGCCTTACGTCAGATACCAGAAATCCTTGAACTCCCTGTAAAACATTTAGTGATGCAAATGCCTTTGAAACTACTCAAATACTACATCACCACAAAGTTTTCTTTGACTGAACATACTGTGAAGACAGGACATTGTTAGCTTTCACAAGTAAAATAAATGGTATAATTTGCAGTACTTTACTGCAAGTAAAGTTGGATTACTGTGAAAGACCTGACATAAAAATGGCTTTCAGGTGTCATACCAAACTCCAAAATTGAAAGAGAAAATGTCTTGAGCTACTTTAATCTGTATTCCTATGTGGGTTTAGTCCTCCAAGGTATTTAATGTCTGTTGAAATTAATTTCATGTTATATGGTCTCAGCTTTCTGGAAAAAATATTGTATTTTTTATTTTAACTATTTGGATCATATTTAAACCTTGCAATGTGCTTTCAATCTTGGTTAAAGACCTTAAACAATAACTGCATGCACTTCTATTCCTAAAAGGAATATATTTTTTATAACTCTTATTTATGACTGGACTTAGTTTGCAGTGAGAACATATAATACACTAAGGGCTCTACTCAATTTTATCCAGGATAATAAAAACCTACCTTTGCTCTTAAAATAAAAACTAATAATAAGATGGAAAAGCAACATGTACAAAAATGTGGACCTTTGTCTTTCACCCTGTAGTCAGGTTGGCCAAGATGGTGTCAGAAGAGCTCTGTCTCTCAGGGCCTGCAGCTATCCAAGGTTGTCCCCATGGACTTCTGTCACCAGAAAATTCCCTGTGAGATTGAGTCTGTACTTTCTAATTGAATCTCCATTTATCCCTTCTACCGTGCCTGGTTTTCTTTGCACAGTGCTCTTGGGACTTCCAGATCTCCTTTCAGGCTAAAGCAATCAGGAGAATGAACTTTAAATCCTAGTGGTCATTAAGTCTGTGTGGTAGGCCAGAGATAATTCAAAATAACCTGTTGGAAATCCTTTAACTGTAAATACCTGGCCTCAGCACCAGCTGTTTTTCTGTGCAAGTCCATACCTGTCAAGTCCCACTGCTTGCTGATGCAGCATGGTCTGTCTGGACCAAAAGCAGTGTTGTCTTGCAGTCGTGTAGAGATTTCAGACCCATGGTAATCTCTCTGTAAAAGATACTCGGATGAAAAAAGGAATCTCAATCCAACTGAACTGATCTGTGGCTGGAGGAGGTGCCACATCCCAACTCCTCCAGCCACAGATCAGTTCTGAAAACCATCTGGACCTTAGGACTTAAATCCTAATATCCCCACATTCATTTTTTGGCTTCTTTCTCTTTCCTGGTTGTATAACTTTCCAGTTCTTGATGTTAGCTTTCAGCTTAAAGAGTCTGTCTCAGCTGACCTTTCAGCAGCACTGCAGTGAGCCTGTGTCCAAAAAGGCTGCTAAAATCAATGTCTAAACGAGCACAGCTGTTGGTATGTTTGCCAAGTCCCACAGTGGCTGATAAGACTGTGCTGAGCCGGTTTTTCTCAAGAGGTCAGGTTGCAAGTAACAATGGGGACCAAACCCAAAAGCTGTCTTTGTAGTCACTGCTCTTCTTTTTCTTGCTGTTTCATCTGGGTTTGTCTTGTTTTCTCTGTGAAAGGAGATCTCCAAAAAGGAGATTCCTGGACAACCACAAATTCAGCACCTCTCAGCTGGTCTTTTCTATCCATACAGTCACGGCCATCTTGTATCCAGGTTTCTGAATTGACAGTGTATGTTGGGTAGAAAGTTCATCCAATTGCTTATTGATGCTCTATTGTGGCAGGTGCAACTCATTCATTCAGAGAGTGGCCCTCATCCAGCCTTAAAATCCTGGAAGTCTTGCAGAGTGGAGGAATGCTGATGGCAGTGTGCTGGAGTAGGAAATACACTCCCCCTTAGGACCGTGTGCCTGAAATAATTTGTGCATTTTGAAATTTATTCTGTCGCAGGTTCCTTATCCCACAACTTGCACTCCATAAGAAGGATAAATTAAGTAATGCCTCAGCTGCATAGGTTAGATATGGTACAAAAAAATGTTCTCTGGATTTTTTTTTTTAATGTTTTAGCTGGCTTCTCCTTTTTAATTTTTAACCTTACAGTACTTTTAATGACAATTTTTGCTGTCCTACTTAGAAAGAAGAATGACTACTCAATGAGTACTCAAACTCTCAGTTTTGTTTCTGAAGTTATCTGGTAATAGGTTTGCTTTAATATCTTTGACCCTCATGACAAATAGAGACTAATGCTAGCATGTTTGGTCATTGAGAACTAAACATCTAAATGCCATTGAGGATTGTCGGCTTGTGGTCCTATATACGGAATTCTCTTAGGAATTCTGTTTTGAGGAAGTTATTTTTAAGAAGGTGACCATTCAATTACGTATAAAATCTATCAGTGCAAAGGGTGAGCTGAAGTTAACAACAGTTACAGTAGTACAGGCTCATTTGACTGCAAATGTGAGAGGAATTAAGTTTTTACTCTCAGGCACACATTAATTTGAGCATATACAGGATGATAAGATGAAACTGTCAATGGCCAAAGAAGGTAGATACCCCTGACAGTGTATCAGGACTCTCTTTATTTGTACTAAAATAAAATGTACCAAATGCTGAAAGTCCACCAGATGGCACACAAAAGCCTTGGTACGGATAAGTGCCGTCATCCAAGAGAACAAGAGGAACTGCATGCCTGGCTGAAAATTTAATCTGTGTTACATTATGCAGACTCTGCTTTGTTTTGTCAGCAATTAGTAGGTCAATCCGTAATAGCTAGGAAATGACTTAGAAAAACATTAAGGGAAAGAAATGCGATAAGACAGCAATTATGTTAATTTCTTTCAGCTAATAATTTGTCTTGATTTGTAGTGACATTCATGATGTAAGGACAGGGAGTGGTTGGAATGAGTCCAGACGAGGGTCACGAAGATGATCAGAGGGCTGGAGCACCTCTGTGAAGACAGACTGAGAGAGTTGGGGTTGTTCAGGCTGTAGAAGAGGACTCCAGGGAGACCTTATAGCACCTTCCAGTACCTAAAGGGGACCTACAAGAGAGCTGAAGAGGGACTTTTTACCAGGGCATGGAGTGATGGGGCAAAGGAGGAATGGCTTCAAAATAAAAAAGGGTGAGATTAGATTAGATATGAGGAAGAAGTTCTTCCTTGGTAGGGTGATGAGGCACTGAAACATGGTGCCCACAAAAGTTATGAATGTTCCTTCCCTGGAAGTGATCAAGGCCAGATTGGATTGGACTCTGAGCCAATGGAAGGAATCTCTCCCCACAGCAAGGGGAGTTGGCGCTAGGCAATGTTTCAGGTTTCTTCCATCCAAACAATTCTGTGATTCTGTTCTTGGGATGGACATCTTCAAACAGTTGGGGGTTGACTAGATTTGTCTCTGGCCCTTGATTCTCTAAGTGGGTTATTGCCTGCTGGGAAATGGCTGATATGGCTGGCAATCATTCTTGTGGAGATAAAATATCTTGTCTATAAATATATTACTGAAAAATATAATATAATATAATATAATATAATATAATATAATATAATATAATATTTATATTATATTAATTATATTACATTATTATAATTGTTATATTAATCAAATTATATAAATATAACATATATATAATATATATATTATATTTACTGAAATAAATATATTACTGGAAGACCTGTGTTCAAGTAGCTCCCTGGCCTTATATCTGTCAAAATAAGGAACCTGATGTAGGATGCCTGGTGCTGACTGTGGTGCCCCTCTCCATCTCCACTATGAAGACATAGTTTCAGTAGCAGAGACATTGTGACCTGTGGAGCTCTGGCTGTTTGTTGGTACAATGCTGAAACTCTCCTGTGTGCTTCCAGCCAGTGAGTGAAGTGTGTTCAGATAGTGGATTAAATAATATGATAACGTGACCTTTCTCATAGAAACAAGAGGTGATGTTGCCACAGAAACAAGGGAGGAAAGCAGCCTGTGCCACTGTAAGCACTGTAAGGCTTTTCTGCAGCACTGCGAGTGCTTCTGATGAATGATGCTAACAAATGAGATGGATGCACAGGTTGTAAATGGGGTAAATGAGGTGTCTCTTGACAATCTGTCTCTACTATTTTGCAGTTTATATTCTGAGAAACTTCCAGCTACCTTTTACTCTGGTGTTTTTAAAATGTCAGGAAAGATGGGATTTAAGGATCCACAGGGGATTGCCTCCAGAAAAATCAGCTGCTATTCATTTTAAGAGTAGAAAATGTCTTTTTGTCATCCTGTTTTATGACTCCTGTACTTCTTCCAGATACTGCAAAAGACAAAATAATCTTCTGGTTCTACTAATAGTAGCCTGCTCTGTCTTTCCACTACTCTTCATATCCTGAGCCCTGCTACAAAAAGAATTGTGAAGACATTTTTAAATGAAATTAAGAACATTGAGGCATTTATACTTTAATCCTTTCTTGCACAGTGCTATTCCTATTTTTTTTTTAATGGTTAAATGTTAACAATTAAAATGTTAATCCTTCTGGCCTGGAAAACAGGTCCCAGATCTGAGGAGTTTGCCATTCAAGAGAGGTCCAAAGTAAATATCTGTTTGAAAGAGAGATAGCTGATTATATCTCCTAGGCTGTTTTCAGCCCCTGTACTGCAATCTGATTTTTACAAGTATATTTCAGGAGGGTTGATGCTTAAAAACGAGGATAAATAATTCAGTTATGTGGATATTTTTTTTTATCTGCAGACTTTAGAAGGTAGATTATTATCAGCCGTGTTCAAGGTAACACATTATTCTTGGTGGTTTTTGTCTGTATTTTCTTTGGCAGTTAAACATGCTTTTATATTGATAGACTGGAAAAGTTGAAGCCTATGCCCCAAATGTAACAGAAATGAGAGACAATTCTTTTTGAAGTTAAAAATGTGGTAGTTTTAGTCTCCTAAGTACATGCTTTTGTTTTGGATCAAATATGGACTTGCTTGGATAATATCAAAACAATTGTTTTTGTTGTATTTCCATCCTATGAGGATGAAAAAGAAAATCTCCAATCTGATAGGGATTCTGTTTTCACATTGCAAGCCAAAGAGGCTGAGTAATCATTACAGCATTTTCCTGTTTATCCTGTTTATTTTCAGGAACCACTGAGATTCCTTTTCCAAGAATATGATAACTCAAGGATAAGCTTTTAATTATTTTAATCAGTGTGTTTTGTACATGAAAATATGCTTAAATGATTAATAAATTCCCCCTAAATCTCTGCTTAAATATGAGAATTAAAAAATTACATCGGTGTAAAACAATTCTAGATTTGTCATTTTTATGCTTCCCTTCTCAGGTAGTGTATACTATTTCAGAAAGTCTGTAATATAATTGATTTTCTTAGAGGAGCTGAGTCTCTGACTATCAATAGCAGCACTATCTACCTTTGGGAAAATAAAGGGTAGTCAGCATTATTTTGAGTAGATACTGAAGAGCTTGACTGCCAATTTTTGCATTTGAGCACAGAAGCTCTAGGTGCTCAAGCAAATGCACCTTCAGTAGATTACATAATCTCCAATGTGATGTGTCTTATCTTGAAAACTGTTAGAGTGTCCCTGACAGCTGAATATGTCAGTGATGCCTGAAGGGTCACTGAATGTCAAGGATAAAGATAAGGTAGCATAAATTTAGGCAATTGTCAAGTTATCCTAATTTGAAGAGAACAGTTTCTGTTCTCGTTCAACTTCCTGCTGAGTTCATGGTTTGGTTTAGTTTGTCACATTGTCATTTACCTGGTTCAACTGCTTACCATCACATCCACCCCCCTCCACATAAAAATCCCAAGATTTCAGAAGTCATGGTAATAGTAAAAAAGCTGAAACCAACCAACCAATCAACCAAAAAATACCACCTCCTCTGCCCCTGCCAAAAAACCACCTCCTACCACCAAACCAAAACCAACCAATAACAAAACAAAACCCCAAAGCAACCAATCACCCAACAACCAAAACAAAACAAAACATGAGTGTCAGGGGCTCTTCTGTGAGAAACAATTTTCAATTTTAATGTTCCCTACACTGGTGAAAGTAGGAAAAAAAAAATAAGTGAAGTGTGGACAAAATCCTGCTCTAATATCAGATTTTTTTTAATTTACCCAAATCATTTAAGAGCATGAGAAATTTCTCTGCTTAGGTGGTGATGGAGGAAGGAAGCCCCAACAGCCAAACTGAGAGAAACTGCAACAAGCCAACAGCAAAATTCAAGGCCTGCAGCTGGCTGTCCTAGCCAGGAGTTCCCAGAGCTTCTTTTCATGCTCCTCGGTGCAGTAAATCATTCTTGCATCATTCCAACAGAAGAGGGCCTCCCAGTGTCACCTTAAGTGAGACAGTGGATGCTGCTGGGAAGTCGGAATGGGAACTTATATGTTTTCAGGATGAGCAAAATAGGCTCTTGTCTAGGTATGGTTCAGATGGTAGGATGTTGAAGTCCTCTTGAGGCAGCCTGAGTTTATAAGTGCTCAGTTCTTTAACAGGTTACTGATTTATGGTAAAAATTCTTACCTCTGGAGTAGGAGAAATGTTTCGTCTGGACAGCCCCTTTCTCCACAACTAGCCAAATATTTAAACTTTGGATTCCACTCCGAGAGCAAGGCACATAAGGTATCAGGCTTACAAGGCCTTGTTTGCAGCTCCCCAAAGCTGATAAGTGTCAGAATCTAATGCCTTTTAATGCTGGACTCACCAGTGGGATTTAACATTACACAGCCCTGAATTGTGCTTACTCTCTGTTTGTGTTCATGTTCACCATCTCCATTGGAGGATTGAAATGCAGACCTGTTGTCAAACTGGAGTTCACTAGCACAGCCAGGCTCAAGTGGAACTCCAGAGAAGTGGTGTGAGGACTTTGTGTGCCTTGGAGTGCCCCAGCTTCTCCGTGGCCGGATGAGCCGGGTGTGGTGTCCCTCCAGGGCAGCATGGTGGTGGCAGCCAGGCTGGCCAGCTGGAGGCAGCTACAAACTGTGCAGGCCACAGGGTCCAGCACACTTAAACCCATGCTGAAGCCTGTTCCTAATTTTTTGCTGCTGATCTGTCCAAAAAGTTAAGTAAAACCAGTACTGAGCTCTTTCTCGCTAAGTAGTGTCACTTCTGCAGTGACCTCCAGTGCAGTCGTGGGGCAGTTGATGTGGCATTTTAGGGTTTTGTTTGTTTGTTTGTTTGTTTCTTTGTTTTGGGCTGTTTTTTATTTTTTTTAAATCTTGTTTTTAATTTTATTCTGTGTCTCAGAGCAGAAGGCCAGATGCCCACATTAGTGTTGCAAATCTTTGGACCACCTCTGCAGATACTTGCAGACAGGAGAAACTGAACAGATCTCCCTGGCAACCCCCTCACTGCTGGGCTGTGTGCATCCCAGCAAAAAGGACAGTTTGGGGTGTCTTTGTTTTCTTCACTTTTTTGCTAGTTTTCAATTCAGCAGAATGATGAAATAAACTTCTCCTCTAATTTTCCATCATAACTGCATCCCAATGAACCTATGGGTTATTCTAGTATAATTTCCTGGCAAGTCACTGCTATTTCATACTTATTTATTTATTTATTTATCTTTACTGGACATGTATATTTTTAGTTATGCCTGTGCAAACTCATTATGTCGGATGAGCTGTCTCATGCAGGTTTATAGATTGAGAATAAACTTTGTGGTTGTCACACACTTTCGGTAGGAAATAATACATATGTTTATATGGAAAAGGATTTGTAGTTCTTAGATTTATAAAGAGAACCCGAGTCAGCCAAGTTATGAAATTTTATTTGCAAATAAATGTTCTACGTAAGTGTTCTCAAGACATCAATATAAACATTGGGAATGTAAATGCCAAAGATATGAGTGCATCAAAGAAGGAGATTTTAAATTAAGGTTTTAGTTCCCAAAAAATTGTTGTTTTGACAGAATGTCCTCACTTTGCGGGCAAGCTGGGGGGAATCTGTAATGTTTCCATTCCTTGATATAACCAATATATATCATGGAAGTCCCCAGAATGTGGACTTTTTGAAATAAAAAGTAAATGCTTCCAAACAAACCTGCAGTGTTCAAACATAAACCTTTTTTTGGAGGGTTAAGAGCAGTGTATTTGAGGAAACCATTAAAAGGAGTCATCTTAAAGGCTTTCAGGTATTGCAGACTATAAATGTAGGTGTTGTGAGGGGGAAGGATGGTGCAGTCTATCTTGTAGGAGTGTGCAGGCAAGGCAGCTGTGATTGCACTGACTGATGGAAATGGGCATTTTTCACTATTGGGTGCTAATGGAAAGGTGGGGAGAAAGCAGCAAAAATCCCTTTGTTTGTTCCTTTCCTTTTCTTATCCTTCAGTAGATCTGTACTTATAAAATTCATTTATTCTGATTGATCACTTCTGTGCCTGCACATCCACTTACTATTTTTTTGCAGTGTTCAGGGCAGTGCAGGTTAAGGTCCTGATTCTCATATTGACACCACTACAAAAATAGGTGCTAATCATTGGACTTGTTTGAATGTTAGTCTGTCATTACAAAAGAGTCCTTGTTTGAGGCAGTTGTTCAGATTTAACTTTAAACATAAATCTTAGTCCAGTTACTCTCAGTGGAAGCAGTTTCTTAAGCATGTCTTTAAATATAGTCCTCGAAAGAGACATTAATTTAACAATTGAGAAGCTGAACCCACAGGTACACGAACATACTGCCTTTTGTTCATAAAGCATGAGCGTTTACTTTCAAATATTCTTCAATTTTTTTTCTGTTTGTGCGATTTTCAAACCAAATATTGAATACAATACTATAGAGCATTGGGGAGTCACAAGTGTATTACATAAAAGAATAAATTTAGCACACAAAAAAAATTGTTACAATGAAAGTGAAGAACTTAAAGATATATTGAACAAGACTACATTAGTGGTACTTTTTTGTTTTGGTTTGATTTTGGATTTGTTTAGGTTTTTTTTTTATTTTAGGTATTATGTTTTGGGTTTTATTGTCTGCCGTTGAAGGCATGATGTGTCACTACGTCATTAAACCCTTAAGCCCTTTTTCTCAGAGGTTTTTTTCCCAAATTTTCCAGTCTTGCAACAGAGATGCAACTGACTCCTTTGTACATACACAATCTCATAATTGCAGCCATAGAATTACCACAGAGTTAAGACTGTTGCAAAATTTTCTTGAAAGACAAATTGTGACAAATTAATATTTATGTGTCCTTGAAGCTGTTTTGTTGGATGCTCGTTCTGGCTCCATTACTTGCCAAGAGACTGTTGTGACTCAAGTACATAGCACAGACTCTGAAAAAAGCTAACATGTGTCCTAAGAGGGGGAAGAAAGGTCATTCCCTCTTGAGCAAACCATTTAGCATAAGGGATGCATCTTTCCTTTGACAGATGGGAATGAGATCCCTGTAGTCCTTCAGCTTTGATTGATGGCTGGCTTTGAAAGCTAGCAAGAGCACAGGTCTGTCTGTGCCAAGCTAGGTGTGGCTTTGAAGCAGTGTAGGTGTGCCTGTGCCACACTGTGTGTTCCTGTACGTGACCTGCAGTGTGCAGGAGCACTGCATTCGTGTGTGTGTGTGTGTGTGTGTGTGTGTGTGTGTGCTTCTGTGCTCATGTTTGTCAGCCCCACCTCCCAGCATATGGTCAGGAGTGCCTCAGTAATTCAACTCCACATCTGGGTTCTGCAGAATTCCTTACAGCACATTTTAAGATCCTAGGTATATGTGTATCAGTGTTAAACTTGCCAGCCTGCAGCAAATTCACACAAGAGATCTGTCTAGCTGTCGATGGAAATCAGAGAAGGAGACAGATTCTAAAATATAAAGCAAATCCTTATTTTCTTCATTACTCCTACAGGTAAAATAGGCTGTTTGTCTGACAAGAAACTGAGGAGAAAAAGCTAAGACAGTATGGAATTTTATTCAATTTTACTATCCTTGTAGGATCAAGACTAGTTCAAAGCAGTCCAGTAGGGATGAGAACTCTTAGCCTGCTAGCTGTTGGTCCAATGTAACTTTGGTAAGGTGGAGATAAATGGGAGAGGAAGTTAAAGATGACATAGTTCTTATGCACAGGTCAGAAAGATTAAGTTTACATGGGAAAATTTTAAAGGGTTTAGAAGAGAATTTTGTTTGTGTTTGTATATGTATATGTATATTTACATGCATATAGTCATAAAATCTGCCCCATAGTGAGGGATTTTAAGAAGCTAACCCAAGAGAAGGTTAAGAAATTACTTGATTCCAGTTTGTCCCAGGCTCTTTAATTTAGCATACAATAGCATAGTGAGAGTCAGTGCCTGGGAAATCTGCAGAGAAACAAATTACTTTAAAGTGGGAAAGTTTGTGATTATTGCAATAAGGGAATTGGAATAAGGGAATTGGAATAGATTACATGGAAAAGTTTCTATGGAAAAGTGTATGTTGCTTTCAAAGATATTATATGATTTATCAAAGGATTGTCAGATTAAGTATCCTGTCTTGTGCTATACAGAAGGAAAAGATAATAATAAAATCCATTCAGATATTTCTTCAGGTATAGCTAAATTTACAAGCTCAACAGTTTTCTTCATAGTTTTATATCCTTTTTTCCAAGCATAAAATAGAAGCAAAACAATGCATTGACTAAATATGATCATGCAGAATCCCACGTCTTTTAGATCCAGAACACTTGGACCATTTCAAGATCTCTGCTGCTGCCACCATAGTGTGAGTATAAATATTAACCTACTGTTCTTCATGTGTAATAGTTAAAAAAGTAGCTCTGACTCACACTTTTCCAGGGCGCTACACAGTTAATAAATATTCCTCCAAAATTCTAGCTGTCAACATTCCTGGAATTTATTCCTGGATTTAGGGTGGAAGACAGCAATGATATCAGTAATGTAGCAAACCACAGAAATTTAATAGTGTCAGTCTGCATGTTTGGACTTCATGGTTTAGATTTAGATTTGCCTTGTTTGCAATCTCATTGTAAAATGAAGGCAATGGTCGTTTTTTTTTTCTCTGGGCAAAAAGGTAAGAATTGATTCAATGTTAAACACTTCAAAGGATACAGCTGCATTTTAACAGAATAAAAGAGATGAGGGTAGATATAAGACAATCTCCTAGCTTGAACCAGCATGAAGTAGGAGGGAGAGAAAATAGGGTTCACATAGTGATGTGGGAGAAGAGCTGAACAAGTTTGTGGTCCTGGTAACATAATTTGATTTGTCTCACACTACCTACTAGCCATGGGACTCAGGAAAGAGGGGGGGAAATCCTAATGGTTCTTAGACATTTTTAAATGTAGGTATGATTTCCTAAGGGTGCAGAAGGAAGTTGTGTTGACTCCTATACCTGGTTTATATCAGCAGAATTATATGCAGCTTTTCAGTTGTGTTTATGGTGCCCCTTCACCCCTGTCTTCCTAGCATGTTACCATTGCACATTATGCCAGTTCATCTAAACAGCTATTTTCAATATGCAGATGAAGTTATTTTTAATTAATGTACGTGATCCACCTGTTCAAAATGCCATAATTGCATGTATTTTTAGAAAGACACATTTTGCAGTTTATGGCAGGATTTTAAATGCATTTCAGAGAGATCTCTGGGAAAACTAAACAAAACAAGCCTTCTACTGGTTATGAATCAAAGTTGGAATGATGTGGAAATCGCTATAGCAGCCTGCTAAGACTTTGTGGTTAAAGAACATATCAAATGTTCTTTAAAATCAAATGCAATGTAAGGGGGAAAAAACAGCAAACACTTCTGTGTATGCTGGGAGCTCATTTGAGGGGACCACAGAGCAATAGTGAGGGTGCTGTGCACAGCCTCTTGTTGGTTCTCTGGCAAAAGTAGGTGTGTCTCTGCTGCATCTTCAGTGTCTCTTGGACTGTTTTCATGAGAGGTGGCAAGAGAGACCCTGGTGCAGCCCTCTGGACTTTCTGTTCTACGTCAAAGCTGCTTCTTCCTGTAGCAGAACAACAATTTCATAGCCAAGAAAATCTCTCCATGCACATACCTTCTGCTGAAATCCCAGCTACTGATTAATCTCACCCAGTTCCTTTTTTTCCCCTTCAAAACACCATGTCACATTCTCATAATTTTATAATTAGGAGTAAAAAGGCTTTTCTGAACAAGCTTCCTAAGGTCATTTAGAGCTGCTTAGGCTGTAGATACTAAACTAGGATGGATTTAGCATCTTTACTCCAATCAAATTATGTTTTACAAAAAATATTCTGCTATTTTCTTTTTCTTCTTTTTTTCTGCCCCCTAGCAACTCCAAGTCTGTCTGGTTAGCCCTTGTACAAGTTCTAAAAATATTCCTCAAAATCTGTCTCTAGATGCACGTACAACAGCTTTGGTTGTGCATATTTTTTGTTTATGTTGGAGGTTTATGGTGAAGCTGAAGATGTCACTTCAATAAAGAAAAGGAAAGCTAGATAGAACAGGAAGATTATGCAAGAATATCTACAATTATATGGTAGTTTAATGCCAGTTTTTAGATATTTTAGATATTTCTAAGCATTTAATTATAAAAGGTTCCTTTTAACTCCTTAACCTGCCTAGGACTGGGATCTGAAAGGATTAAAAATGGCTTAAACCATGAGACTCTCATTTCACCGCATCTTTAAAATCACACTGTCAGGGAAATTCTTTGATATAAGCATGACTGTTTGTGATTATGTATATCAATTTTCTTAATGTGTATCAATTTCCTATTGAATGTGGCCTGCTTCACTGTTCTTCATAACTCTCCAGATCATCTGAAGGGAAATTCATATGTCCTAATACAACAAATACATTTTGAAGATTGTGCAAGAGAGATTTAAAACATATTATACCCACTGTTCTGCACAGTTTGCAATAAGCACTGCTGATTGTTGTAAATTCAAAACGTGTGTTTCTCATCAGCTGAGGTTCAATGAAATGCAAAGTATAGCATAAAATATAGCCTAAGGTATTATAACATGCATCAAGGACTTACCAGCTAAGTCCTCTGCACAAAGTTTAATAAGTTCATTCAGGAAGAGTGTTGCTTGACCTGGTAAATAACAGCTGAATATCTCAGGATCTAAGCCAGCATCTGATTTTACAGCAGCATGAATCAGACAACTGTGTCAACAGCAATACATGTTTCATTCTATTTAGATTGAAAAGGACTTGGGTGCCCAGCCTTCAAGCTATTGGTGTAGTTACACTGGCTGGTCACATTCTGAAAAGTGAAAGTTTTGTTTTTCATGCAGTTGGATAAGTGGAATGAATGTGCTTTCATCTGTACCAGTAACGAAAACATACAGAGAATGTTTCCATTACAGTTGAATTCCATATTCAATTATGAAACAAAACCATTAAACAAAGTGAAACTTTTCCCAGAATTCCCCTACCACATACACATAAATTGTGGTAATTTACTCTGAATTCTGATCCTCTTTTTATGTCTCAAGTAGGAGCACTCTGTCACATTTGTTCCCAAGTCTTTTTAATTCCAGATTTGCATTTTCTAGTCTTTTATTTATGTAGGGATCAGTTTTTCTACATTCTGCAAGCTTGGCACCAAAAGAAGGAAAAAAGCCCTACCAATTGAATTTGGGGCCCAGATCTCTTCTTTCTTCTTCCAGCAGCTCTGTAAGCAGACATGATGTGGTGATATTTCATAATTTACAGGTGGGCTTCAAACATGAAATTAAAAAAGTGTAGAATGTATCTTCCTTTCCTTTCCAAAGAAGGAGGAAGTGGCTGTTGTACTGCACTGCTGTGTTGGATATAGAAGAATCACCTATTTCCCTGCACTATCCCATACTCTCACTAATGTGCCAGGAAATCAGGTGTTTGTGATAAATAACTGGGTGGTGTTATGGTCAGTAGTTTCAGGTCATTCCTGAGCAGATTCTGAACTGCTACTCCAAGCTGTTCCAGGATCTGAAGCTACCATTCCTAGTCCTGAGATGTCACAAGAGACTCTGGTGAACGGTGATATTGTAGTTGTGCTATGGAGCTAGTGATGAACCTCAGCCAGGTAGTTTCAAGGTGGATTTTTGAGTAATTTTTTAATTTACTCTTGATTTTATTTTATAAAGCCCTTGGATTTTTTCTGAGGCAATGAAGGAAGGAAAGTTACACTACCACCTCCCCAGGCTGTATGTTCAATGTGCATTTTTCAACATATGTGAATCTCTGCACCCATTTATACCATGGTCCTGCCTTGGCAGGTTGTGTCGAGTTGCAGCAAAAATGCTCCTATAAAGGACCTATACTGGGGACAGATTTATCTCGTCCTTCCTGCTGCAAAGGAAGAGAAGTATCGAACTGAAGCGACAATGGGCCCTATAAAGAGTGCAAACAATCTATAGTGTAGTGAAGGAGGCAGTTTAAAGACTTGTACTACCTGGAAAAGGGAGCACCTCCTTGAGCAGAGATACCTTAACAACTAGTTATTTTGCTATGACAATATCTGTATTTTTTATGAACCTGAACAATCTCATTAGCAATTTCTAAGGTATGTAATGAATACTAGTATACGGGGTCTTTGAGAAAATTCAAAAGCTCTTTGGGACAGTAAGTAAGTGAAGAGAAGCCTTATAAGGTGGACTGTTTTTCAACTGATAAGCTTAGCCATCTAACTAATTAGCTTGGAGTTTAAGGGAGAGACTTAAATTGCAGTGAAGATGTTCCCCATGTTGCAATTAGATGGGAAAATCCCTTGCGGACTTCAGCAATTCTAAGATAGCCAATTTAAAGATTATTTTATGCTATATAGATTCACAAAACAATTTGATGTAAATTACAGAGGTTTTTATGGCATGGTTTGAACATTAATAGGGTTCTATTCATACCTGTCTGGGAACAGGGGTATGAATCATCGAATGTTGCCAGTCATCAGTGATGCTCACATCTGAAATTCATGTTGCTGTGCTGGGCAATACTGCAAAGCCATAGACTCACTATGTAACTTACAAGTGATTTTATATGAATATGAATATTAATATTATGCTGTAAATGTTCTGCTACAGGTGATACCTTCCATTTTTCATGTACAAACCACTAGATTCTACAGTAAGTTTGGGGTCAGTTAAAGCTGCATACCTGCTGCTTTAACATACCCCCAAACATTATTGTTGGTGTGGAGAATTGACTTCAGTAACTTCTGACCTTGACCATGACTCTATTCAGCCTTCATTTTTTTGCCTTTCTGAGCTTGCTTCACTCTTTTAGAAACTTTTCAATATATTGTGCTAAACTGCAAGCATGACAGTTCAGCTTTGCAAGATCTTTCTAACAAGAAAAAACCCCAAAAGATCTCTCTAAAACCTCTGGTTTAGATTTCATTTTATTTGTCATCTTTTATGAACAAATTACGAAATATACTTCATTCACAAATTGGAAATATTTACAATTTATTTACAACAAGGCATTATTGAGGTTTTGATTTATGGCATTCTTAGAGCATTCTGTCTTTCAAAACAAAGACGTTGGTGTTGTTTTCAGCACACTGTTCATTTACACTCTGGATGTGAAATGGGAGCTTTTTGGAAGAGGAGTTTGCACTCTCATTTGATATGATCTACTGGGGAAACTGAGGCAGGATGCATTCAAAATGTGAGGAGAGGGACTGTGCACATGTGTTGCTATACCATGCCATGATCTGAAGCCATCATATTAAACCAGATGCTGCTAAGTGGAGAGGAGAAAAAGATTCCCCTGAGCCATTCTTCCTCTGCCTTCTCCTTTGAGTAGGCTAAATGCCGTTCAGTTTATTTTTTTTTTTCTGATTTTTGAGTCTTCATGAGAATAAGGGTCTTGCGAAGTCTATTTCAAATACTATCACAATTCAGAAAGATTATTCAGACAAAAAACTGAAAGAGAGTAGTGAGGAAGTGAATAAATATTGTCTATCTGCAAAATGTTTAGGAGATAAATTTTGAACATGGTTCTAAAAGGGAATTGCAACTGTGCTGGTCTGCAGTTGTGACATTTGAGCCATAAAAGCTAAGATAGTTTCATTTTCTTAATGTCTTGGAGTCTATTTTTTTTCCTGAAGAAAATTCTAAAACCACTTCCTTCCATGGAACTTTTAAAAATGTCTTAATATACACTTCCGTTATAAATCAAATGTGGGCCACCATTGCTTAGGTTGTCTGTCATTTCCTAGAACAAGAATAGAAAACATTAATTAAAATTAGAAGTATTGGAAGGTGATTGAAATTCAGTTGTCTAAGGTTGTGATGAAATTTGAACAAACTCAGAATTTCAAACATTCAGAAACACTTTACATTTTTATTTAGCTTGATAAACCTCATTATTAAAAAAATCAGATTTTTTCCTTCATAAATTAGGTACATTTGATAGCTGATAGATTCATTGATAGGTGATTGAGTTGGACATTACACTCAGACCACGTATAGAGCATTGATGGCATCTGTACTAGTTTGTGATGTTGTCCTTTGAAATTGCATCAACTCAGGCTTGTGTGCCGATCTACAAAAGAATGAAATGGTAGTTAAGTCTCTGTTTCCATTCAGACCTCTGTCTGTGATGACATGCTACAAACAGATGCCATTCAATGCTTGCTGAAATAGACATTTGGGAAGTAGATCTAGATCCAAACAGGATCTAAGGGTTTTAACTGCTTGTTTTCCCTTGGGATGGGACTGATTTCAGTTTTCCTTTATTATGCCAGTCCACAATTTTTAGCAGTTCAGGGATTGCTTCTCCAGTGGCAGGTGAGTCATCCCAGAGTAAGCTGACCAGCGCATGAGTCAGAATCCTAAAGCACCTGAACCAAGATTTGCTCAGTGATAGATTTTCTAATTCTCAAATTGAAATGCAAACAATACCCCCTTAACAGCTGTCTAAGTATAGAGATGGCTACATTAATTAAACAGTTCCCTGATCTTCAAGGCTGCAAAGCCACATTGAGTTTATGGTCGGAACTACCTTATTCTGAGCAATCCCAGGCCTATTTCATACCAGATTGAATCTGGATGCAGAAATAAGTGATCCGCTGCTTATGTCCAATGAGAACATTCAGCTATGGCAAGAGGAATGGGTACAGGTTAAAATGCAGCTTGAAGTTTTTCTAAAATTCAGGTAGGTGAGGTGGAGGTGCCAGTGTTGGACTAGTTCTAACATAGCTGCATGATGACCAGAGGCTCTTCTCTGCATGGAAATATTAAATTCACCTCTTCTTCCTCCTAGGTACATTAGGAGAAAACATGAAATAAAAGGGATTTGTTTGTCCCCCTTCCTGTGGAAGCTTCTGTAAAAAAGTGAAGCAACATTCATTGGTCTAGGCAGAGAGAGAGAGAGAAAAAAAGACGGAAAGAAAGAATCCAACTCTATGGCACATTAACTGAAATTTGTGGTAAAGAGAAGAAAATTATTCAACCTGGTCTTTATTAATAGTCTTACTCTCTCTCTCTCTTCTTTTAATCCACAAAATTTGGCAAGCAGAGACCAGAACTCATAGTAACATAAAGTTAAAAAGCACTGATACCTCCTTTCTCAGATGTTGCCAGCTACATTTTAAAGCAAATCACAGGACTTAATTGTTCCCTTCACAGTTTTTGAAAGAAGGGATGTTCTGTTCTTCTCTACAATGTCACCAAACCAAGTAGCCTTTCCAGTTAATACTCCTGAATCAAGCATGAGCTTCAGAGAAAATCAGGTGTGAAACTAATTTTGAGTATTTTCTACCACCCAGGTCTTCATTTGCAGATGATGGTGTTGGATGTTTTCGTATTGTGCCTTACTCTCCTCATATATTGAAGAGGAACATACATGCTTAACACTGGACTATGGATCCCAGTTTGGGGGTTATCAGCACTGTAATTTGCTTATTTGTGGGTGCTTAAAGTATTTGTTGGATCTACACTGAAGGTATCTGTCAGCTGGGAAAGAGGCCAAGATTACCAAAGCCAAAAGAGACCAAGAATACCAAATACTATCAGTCAGCCACATTTTGATTGTAATGGTCTGTCAGAAGACATGAGTCTTCCACTCATGAGTTTCCTTTTGTAAGCTTCCTTCATCACTTGAATCATCTGCAGACATCAGCTATTAGAATATCACCATAGTTTTGGAATATATCAAAACCCATTTATTTTCCCCAATATTTCTAATTTTAAAAAAAGTTAATTAAAAAAAAAAAGTTGCTGAATTCGGGGAATGAAGGAGCACACATATTAGAAGCAGAGTCAATCAATGGTGGCTACATCCAAATAAGAGTATTTGGATGCCTGTAACTAGGGTGAATATTTTAAATACTCAACTTACTTCCGGATTGCAGCGTTCACCACATAGAGTTATGTCACTACCTGGAAGCACCATTCCTGCCTCAGAGTAACATCACAGCATCAGCCAACTTTGATTAGCTGAAGCTATGACTTCCTCGTAGAGGTGGCCCTTCCTGAAGTGACATAACAACATGGTCGCTCCCTAGTGTTCAGCGTACCTTGGAGGTAACTCTGGTGTCGGGGGAATCACCGGGCAGCTGGGCAGGTCGGTTATTTCAATACCCCTCAATCTCTAATATAAATATAACAATTATACAATAAATATAGCACAAACAAATGCACATGCAGTACATGTCTACATTACTGTATATCAGTATAAATATACAATATAGTCATATATATAAAACACTTCTAAGCTGTTTTCTAAATTAGGGTCTAATGTAATGTAAGTTTCTGTGCCATGACCTAGTGTACTCAACCCTGCCATCAGCAGGCAGTCTGTGGGTCTGAGAAGTCCCAAGTTGGGCCATGTGTACATGCATACTTGGCTCTACAGCAGAGGTGCAGGAAGTTTTCCATCAGTGGGGCACATCCCAGATCTGCTGAGTGTGTGCAATAGGCTTGCTCTGTACATTGTGGCCCTTCACCCAGGATAAGTGGACACCTGGCAGTCCTTGCTGCTAAGTGTCAAAAAGCTCAGTAGGTCAACAGGCCAGGAAGGTAGGCAGTGAACTACACATGGTTATCCTCACCCCAGATTGATAGGGTGGATGGCTTTTTTCTATTTTGAAAGGTTTTTTAATTTCCAAGCTGTTTCATCTTCCTTTTCCTTTCTTCTTTTCTCCTATCTTTGTCCTTGTTGAAGCAAGTCTCTCTGATAGTCAATATCTAGCCTTCCATCAGCAAGACCATCATATTTACCTAATAGCTCATCAGAATTCTTCTTCATTTTAAAATGAGATGGAGAAATGTGTCTCATCTGTTGATTTTATCACCCTGTTTTATGTTACTGTTTTAACCTCTACTATTTAACTTTTAAAAATGTGCTTAAAACATCATCTTTTTAAAACTTTTCAAACTTCCTGTTTTTAAGACACATTTCAAACATCATCTAAGATTAATTCAGTTTATATTTCTACTTGGAGTCTCATCTCAGTTAAGAAACCAAAGAATAGTGACGAGTAATTTTTAACTGATATATTATGTTTTTTCAGGGAATCTGAAAACAGTTCTACAGTCTGAGCAGACTAATCCTTGCTCTGCTCTTCAGAGGTTTCAGTAGACAACAGACTCTTGACAGTAATTAAAACTTGCATGTGGAGGTTTAGCTGGGCAGTCCCCTTGACTTTTGTTCTTTTTTCTGCTCATTTCTCAAATAAAAGGCATTGTATAGATACTAAGTCCAGATGCAAAGCACAGGTTTACAGTGAACACTTAATTCCTCAAATATTATTCAGATCTGTTAAGACAAGGAGATGATTTCAAGAATTCCATTCCATTACTTGTTTTGATCCTATGTGTTCAGCTTTGGAAGCTTCAGTTTCAGCACCTAATTATATTCCTATACACCTTGGAAGGCTTCCTGTTAATACAGAAAGGAAGTAAATGCTCAGTGCTGCAAATGAGACCAGTTTTATTTAGGTGTCTAAATATGGTCTTAGATCCTCAGGTTAAGTCACCTACATTTGTGAACTGTGGCTTTTCTGTTTAAATAGCCTAATTTATAACCTGAGTACTTGGGAGAGGAAGAAATTGATTAAATCCTGAAAGTATGCAATGATGTGGTTAGAGAAAGCTTTCTGTGCTTTTTTTACAGTACAAGACATGATAATTCATATTAATAAGGCTTCCAATTTTTTAGGAAGTGCTATATTTAGCAGCTAAGCCCCTGAATAGCTATACAATGGAATTACGTTGAAAATGGATGTACTTCATTGAAATGGATGTACTGAAAACATACAGTACCTAAAAATAGCTCCATATAATGCAACATAATAAAGCTTACACAGAATGGCAGCATTTCATTTTTCAGAAGCTCTTTCTCATAAAAAAACTGAAAACTGAATATATCTCTTGCCAATTGTAAACGTTAACACATACAGTAGCATTTCAGGAGAATCAAAACAAATAAGGGAGGACACACAACTCACTTTTTCTGCCATTTCATGGGAGTGATGCAATGAATGTTCCCTTTCGGAGAACATTCGCCTTTGTTCATAGCTGGCTAGCCGACAAGTGAGCCATGAAGAAAGGGTGCAACCACCAATTCCAATGCATGCAAGAGACATGGAGGCAAGGTGTAAAGAATAGAGAGCAGATGACTTCTTTGTCAGAGCACGAAGAAATTGAAAATTTAAGATTCCTCCTATTAGTCCACAGATGCAACAGGCAGAAAAAAGTATCATCTGTCAGGAGAGACAAGAGAGGTTATGTCACAGTAATATTTCAGAGATAGATTAATTCATATAAAATATGAGATAACCATAGTTTAATTCTTTGATAGCATCATTGCCTGCAAAACACTGCACAGCCCCTTGTTTTTAACTCTCTTAACTCCCACATTGCACCAAGGGAATATATTCCCTTCTGGTATACAAGAGTTAAGATTAATGTTGCATGTGAAAAAAAGTTGGGAAAAATGAGTAGGTAAAGTTAAAGCCTATTCAATGGAAGGACTGCTAGGACACAAAACTGATTTCCAGCTGTTCATGCAAAACAGCAACATGACAGAAGGTGTCGTAATTTTCTATTGTGCTGTTTATCACCCTGCCTCAGGAGTGAATGCCTCATGTATTTGTAGTGAAACTCTCGCGCTTTGTGTGCGTTCTGACTGTGCCTCCTGCTCATTTAGAATTTATTCAGTCAGATAGCAGATTGTAGGCTTTCTGCAGCTTTTGTGGAGTCTTTGAAAGTGTTCAAGGTGAATGTGCCGGTCAAAGAACCAAAAGAAACAATAAAGAAATCTGTGATGCTTCTTTACACAGGGTCAGTTTGGTGACTATATGGTTGGTTGGTTGGTTTGGTTGATTTTAACTTGACCAAAGTATTCCTGGGAATTTTAGAAATCAAATTTAGAATTTAGAATTTGCAAATTTAGAATTTGCAGAAACAGGCTGCAATCAACAAGACATTTTTAAAGACCTCCTATTGCTTTTAGTCACAAAGATGTTACCCTGGTTCAGGATGTGTGTTGACCTCAAATGATTCAGGAGCAAAAGACCTTATGAAGACAGTGTTAAATGATTGTCTTACTCACTTCCCTTGATACTGCTGACCTGTCAGATGATGATCTAGATGGGCATGTAACGTTTCTCGATATGGCTTTGTATATGTACTTATCTACTGGGGCAGCAGAAATTTGTGGAGCCTTACAAACTAGTTCTGTACACAACTAAGATGAGAATTTCCTCAGGAATGTGGCATTGAAGATGTATTTTGCAGTCTACTGGCAAGTGACTATTCCACGAGACCTCCGGAACAGATGGCTTTTAGAAACTGGTTATGGTACACATGTTTTAAGAAGTGGGACTGTCATTTTAACAGTTTAAGATAACTCATTGATATTAAAAAATAATTGGAAAGAACTTTAATTCCCATCACACTTATGCTTGTTTTATGTGACTTCCATCTGTATGCGGCAGAATAATCAAGCTGACAGAAAATTAGGACTGGCATTATCACTTAAAATAAGATCATGTCTTTAACATAGAGTTCTGCTGTGACTTGTTGAGTAAAACACCATTTTGCTGCAGTCAGAAAATGACTGTACTTGAAGAGACATGTTCCATCACTTTTAAACTTAAATACACATGTTTCACACTGCTAAACAAACTTGCTAAACACTTAACAGCTATGATATCTAGAAACAAACTGAGATGGCAACCCAGTGTTTGAAGGAGAGAATGTACAGTCCAGTGACATTACTGAGATGCATTTATTGATTTGACATAAATTTATGTCAAGTGATTTCCGATCAAAGTTTATCCAGATATGGATAAATAGGGATGTATAGCTTAAATAGCATGACCTATGTGGGCCATTTCAGAATTGCCTTGTTTTTTATGACTATTTCAAAGTGCTGATTGCTTTTTTTAGATTGCCAGCTTGTAATTTTTCTAATTGTTTATCAAAAACCCTTGCATGCAGAAAGCCCCCAGTAAAGAGTTCAAATTAGATAAGTAAGCCTGTCAAATATTTATGTGTTATGGATGCAGTGGAAAAACTTACAACAAGTCCAGACTTTTTTTTGGCGCACAATATTCCACATACGCCGCAAAGCAGGAACTGCAAAAAACAAGAAACCAAACAATTATTTCAACATTTAAGGTAGTTCAAATCCTTCAAATGTGTTGCTGTGGTGGTGGCCACAGTTCTGGAAATTGTTACAGTTGTCAGCATTTTGTCACAAACCTTATGTTTCAGGAGGTTGTAACTCAACCATAAACATTCTTATTGGATTGAAAGCTGGAATGAGTAATCATAGTGACCATGATAACTCACGAGAAAATAAAGAAAATATGGATTTTTAAGCTGCTTAGGTAAACAAGTTGGGGAAAACATCCCCAGTGTTGCAAGCATAAAAATGCCTTTTTACTGTTTTATTTTTCTCTCACAAGTGTTTAGCAAGGTACTGGTCAGTGATCCAGATCATCTACTTCTAAGCATAGCACAGGGACTTAATGCCCTGATCCTACCATCTGAACCCCTGAAGGATCACATATGGATCGTTGTCTTCAAGACAGTGGAGTTCTGGGCAATAATATAATTCGGTCATGTCTGCGGGTACAGGTGTAAATAACAGTAAGTCTGTTGGTGGACTACTCTGGGCATGCAGAAAGATCTGTTTCAGACTCTTGATGGCCCAATTTGCAAGAGAGCATGAACGCATCTGTACTTTTTTTTAACGTCATTCCCTCACACAAACTGATTTGCTAATTTTAGCACCAAGCATTAGGCAAAAGTTAATTACCAAAACCAGAAAAATGCCTACCAACTGATAAAAATAGATGATAATGCTTAATAGTGACTCTGTCAAAGACCACTGATGTCCTCTGATGTCTTTTTTCTTCCTACAGAAAAGTTTAATGAGGAAAACAATGAGTAGTCTCCAGGGAGCAGTCAGGGTAGGAACCACAGTAGTTGTATGAAAGCAATAAGGCCTTCTCCAGGTGTAATACGGTCAAAAGATTTCCTTGATATCTCATGAAGTCCTTTATTAAGAAATCTATGCTACTTATTTTCAATAAAGCCAACCATACTTCCCCACTGGGAAGTAATTTTATAGGTTTAAAACTGTATTTTTCTACACTATTTTTGCAATGAGATGGCATTTCTAGCAAAAAGCTCTGCTTGACCCCGATTTAGAATTAAATCACAGAAAAGACCTGGCTGTTACATAAGAAATTAAAAAAAAACAAAACCAAAAACAAAACACACCAAAACCAAACCTACCAAAACCAAACCCAAAAAATGAAACCTCTAAGAGGTTCTATTAAGCATTCAGGGTCTGTGCAATATATTGCAGGTACTTCTTATTTGCACTCTAAAATTTTGCAACTCCACTATTTCAGTTGGGCAGTTGCTTTAACTCATAGTTTATCTCCCTCTAACTAAAGTAGTTCATGTGTATAGCTAAGTATAGGCCTTGAGGTATCTTTTTACTTTGAATTAAACCCATGAAAACAGTTCCCCATAATGAATGTGGATAAATTGTGTATATTATTTACTTTTATACTAAGCATGGGATGTGAATTTAATACCAATCAGATTATAGAGAGGGCTGGGTCACGTGGACCATGGTGCTGAATGGCACAGGACATACCAGAAGGCCCAACGGGTAATTGCTGCTAGAACCCACTGACTGGAATAACAATAAAACAAAGCAAATCACCAGGGGCAATGCTCCTTCTGCACTTTCCCACAGGCAAAGATTTCAGCTCATCATATCTGCTTTGTAAGTGTTCACTCAGGCTTTCTGTGAAGATTTGGGGTTTTACTCCCAGTCCTGCCATTGCAGATTGCCTTCAACTGAAGGCACGCTTCAGATTTCCACACATCGTGTTTTGTATTTCTCAAAATGCAGAAACCTTAAATGAAATTTGTTGAAGACGTCTTTGTAATTAAGTTCTATTCAGTCAGATTTGATAAAGTGGATTAATAATACATTTTCTCTCTGTAGTGATTGAATAGGATTGAAAGGAAAATGAAGAAAAATTAATTAGTGTTGGAAGATATCATCACAGATAGTTTTAACTTGTTAACTAGTTTGAAAAACTGTGTGTTTGAAAATTTACCTTCAAAGCTGAAAGAGTGTAAAAGAGAAGGTCACCCATTTCTTCAGGAATGCTTTAATTCTGCTCCAGTTTGAGTCAATGAAGCTAATCTACAAGCACTAAGGTACCAGCTTCTCAAAACAAGGGGTGACTATTCCATTTAAAGCATCTGACTACTTGGAGTAAAGATCTGGATGCAGTTAGATGTACCTTAAGTTTGCTAATGATACTAGACTAGGAGATACCATGGACTGTTAAGTGTAGAGAAGCCTTATAGAGAGATGTGAATAGACCTGAAGCTGGGTAATTACCAACCATGTGAAATTTAACAAGAGCCAAGTGCCAGATTCTGCACCTAGGACAGTGTATTCCTGGTTATGCATAAATACTGAGGGTCAAGACATTGGAAAGCAGCCACAGGGAAAGAGATCTGGGTGTCTGGCTTGATGACAAATTGAATGTGAGTCAGCAGTGCGCTGGCAGCAAAAAAGGCCAACCACGCCCTGGGGTACATCAAGAACAGCATCACCAGGTGGTGGAGGGAAGTGATTGTCCTGCTCTATTCTGCTCTGCTGCAGCTGGTGCAGAAATGGATGATGCCTCAGTATCAGAAAAGCATCAAATTGTTAGAATGTGTCCAGAGGAGGGTGACCAAGATGGTGAAAGGCCTCAAGGGCAAGACTTATGAGGAGCAGCTGAGGTCACTTGGTTTGATCAGATTTAAGAAGTGAAGGCTGAGATGTGACCTCTAAACAGTCTATACCTTTCTCAAGGCTGGCAGCAGAGGAAGAGGCGCTGATCTCTCTTTGATGATCAGTGATAGGGCACAAAGAGTGGAATTTCATCAAAGGAAGGTTCTTCACTGCAAGGGGGGTCAGTCACTGGAACAGGCTCCCCAGAAAAGGGATCATGGCACCAAGTCTGTCAGAGGTCATGGAGCACTCTGAATGCTGCTATTAGTCATATGATTTAGTGTTAGGTAGTCCTGCAAGGAGCATGGAGTTTGACTTGGTGATCCTTATGGGTCCCTTACAAGTTGAGAAATTCTACGATTTTATGATAATATTGTATTGTGTCATGTACACTCTGCATGTATTTTCTCTCTCTACATCTACAGTTGTTTGTACATATAGACAAGGAATAACATGTTCCATAGTTAAAGAGCTAAAAGAGTTCTTTGTATTCTAACTCAGAGGAATTGGATATTCATGCTTCCTCCACATTCTTCTGTTTAATCTTGAGGTCTTGCTGAAGTTTTATAATCTGTATGGCTATGAGATAAACAAGTTGTGAAACTGAATGCACTCAAGTGCCTGAATATGTTAAAAAACCTTGGAAGAGAAGCATTCAGGCAGTAGCAAAGGATTAATGTTATTTAGGTTGGGGCTTTTTTTAAGTGTATTACATTCATGGAGAAAAGGACTGCCCAAAACCTAGTATGGATATTTATTTATGTCAGCATGCATTTTGCAATTAAAACCGATGGATGACTTTGTGCCACAGGGTCAGGCAATTATACCTCATGCAAAGCTTTGAAACTTCTGAGCTAAGTTCACAACTCTTCTAAGGCTGATTCACTGGAAACAGTGGAAACCTGCTCTGTGGAGAGTATTAGTAATACCCTTGGCTCAGGAACTCTGCTCATGTGGAATTTCTTTAGCCAAGCTTTCCAATGTGGAGACACCTAGAACAGTTAGGATTTCAGTGAGATATTATGTGATTGACTCTATTCTCTGCTTTTTGATAACATATTTTTTTTTTTTTTTTTTTGGTGGTCTTATAGGAATTTCCTATAAAAATTTTTATGTCTCAGTGTTGTGATCAGCAGTAGTGAAAAGTGGATGGGAGAAACTACACTAGCTCTTCATACCAGAAAAAGAATGAAGTAAAAATCAGATTGAAAGTGTCTTTTACTTAGAATCTTCTATTTTATAATGCTGCCAACTGGAATTCAGTCATCAGGGGCTCTGTTGTCTTGACACTCTCTCTATCTGTTCTTGGCTATCTTGAAAGACTTCATGTCAATGCGTTATAACAGTAAAACTTGGTTAGTAAGTGTTAAGCTACTCTGGATTACAGTTTACCATTGAGTAACTAATACTGTCATGGTGAGGACTTGCCCCTTTCTACCTGATCATTGATTATCCTTAATATATTTTTACCAGCCAATCTCATGGACTTTTAAAAGGTAATTATATTTTCTAACTATGTAACCTAACTTACCTGAGGTAAGTTAGGCAGACTTATACTGAAAGTACAGTAAATCAGGAGCGGAAAAAGAATATATCACTGAAGATAGACTTCTTGTAAATAATGCTCAGTTGTTGAAGTGTTCACACTTCAGCTTATTCAGAGAATAAGGCTAAAACATTTCATTAAGGATAAACTAAGCTAATAAGCCCTACAAAATGCCCTGGAAGCCAGAAAAGGAACCTCAGCTGGAACTTTTTTAAACAGATGTCTCCTTGTTGGACTTCCATTTTAATTATTTTTCATAATTTAAAAAAATCATAAAATGCTAAAGGACTGGAAGGCTCACTTAAAAACCTACACAGATCACAAATTACACCAGACCCTATTGATTATAGGGTTACTTTTGGTTGCAGACTTATTCATACCTCCTACACATACATGATGTTTTGCATCAAGACTAGCAGAGAAGCCTTGTATTGAAACTATTGGAACAAGTCCAGAGAAGGCACAGGAAGCTGGTAAGATGGCAGAAGCATCTCTCCTAAGAAGTCAGGTGGAGAAAGTTTGGGCTGTTCAACCTGGAAGAAGAGAAGGTTCAGAGATTCACAGATTGACAGAATATTCTGAGTTGGAAGGGACCCACAAGTATCACTGGGTTTGCGTAGAGACCTCATAGCAATCTTCCAATATCTGGGAAGCTGGAGAGGGACTCTCCATCAGGAACTATAGTTACAGGACAAGGAGTAAAGAGGTAACTGGAAGAGGGGAAATTTAGGCTAGATATTAGGAAGAGATTCATTACTGTGAGGGTGATGAGGCACTGGAACAGGTTGCCTAGAGGCTTTGGGTGACCAAACCCTGGCAATGTCCAAGGCCAGGTTATACAAGGCCTTAAGCAGCCTGGTCTAGGAGGTAGGAGGTGTTTCTGCCCATGGCAGGGACAGTTGGGACTAGATGATGTTTAAGGTCCCTTCCAATCCTTATTGTATGATTCTGTGATTCTATGAGTTTATGAGAATTTATCATCAAGTAACAGACAGGGGCACCCTCTTGGGTGAATGGTAAAAAATCCAGAGAAAGATACCAAGAAGCACAAAAGCTACTTAGAGACTGAGTGCCTCAATCCCACTTTCAGTGATGATTTACCATGGACCCATCAAAGTCAGTGTTGTTCTGATAGCAGCAGTGTGTGATTGCAAGGTGATGCAGTAGTGTCTGTTTGTCTGTGGCGTTTTTGTCATTCACACTGCAGCTGTACCTGCTGATGTTCCATACACTTATTGGAAAATGCCTCTTTTTGTCTATTGAACTTTGGAAAAGAACCCCAAAGACCTCCCAAAAAAAGGGAATGTTTATTTTGAGACTGCTTTAATTTACTTTATATTGAATATTGCCTTGAAACAAAGCCTCAGATCCAAAACCCCATAAATTTTCGTAAGAAGGCTAAAATCTCAATTTATATTCAAGTTCTGTGGTTTGGATCTATCCATATTTCATATTTTCTGGAACAAAAGACTTGGCTTCTTTCACTTCCTTCTGGAAAATGGGTACTTTGTCCCTGGTAGTTGAAAAAGATTCAGTTTTAGTAAATCTGCAGGAAGCCAAAGATTTGTTTCTTTCCACCATGAAAAAGAAAAGGAACTATTTTTATTTTATATCTTGAAGCTAAGAAAACTTTCTGGCTTATGTTTTTAAAAGGCAAAAGCAATGGTGAGTGTAATTCCCTTGAAAAAATGAGAAGTGCTCATAGAAAAACTTCCTGGGCACAGGCTGAACAAAATAGTAGAGAAAACCTGTTGAAAATAAGAACAGCTTGATCCCTAGTCATTGTTCATGACAAAAAAAGATGGCTAAACTGTATACACTGCATGGGAAGTCCTCTGTGGGTCATCCATATGTATCTGATGAAACTGAGGAAGGGAAATCATTCCAAAATTTAATGTAACACAGTGAAAATGCAAGTGTGTCATACCTATTCAAATGGTATGACACACTTCCATTTGGAAGACTAAACCATCAAGACAGAATTAACGGCTTCACTTTTATCCACCCTTGTCAGGCAGTAAACTAGAAAATTCTGTGTTTTTACACTAAAGCTGCATAACCGTGTGACTTCCAGAACAATAACCAGGAATTTGAAATTAGTAATGTAAAGAACGGAAGATTCTATTTAATAATGTTGTTTCAACTCCATCCAAATGAGAAAAAAAGCTGAAATCCCTAATGGATGAACTAAGCAGAAGAGATATCTGTAATTGTAACTCTTATTCAAAGCAGTATTTCCAAACAAGGATTAAATATTCTTAGCACAGACATAAAGGGCACAGAATCTACTCATGAAAACAAAGACATCAAACTAAATAAAACTTACAACAGGCAAGAAGATGAAGCCTAGATGCCAGATTTGCCTATTATCTCCACAGAGAAACACAATAATCTTTTGCAAAAGAGGGATGGGAACTTCTAATGATGTTGTTGTCCTATGCAAGTGATCGTGGGGACAGGAAAGTCTAGCTGGCTGAAAGGCATCCAGACACAGAACCAGAAGCAACAGCATTGCCAAAACCCAACCTTGTGTCCTACCAAATCTGTCATGCTGAGAGGGGAGGCTTTGTTATAACTGAGGCGCAGTGTTAAATCATGTCTAATCTGAGCCAATACCTTGTCTGGCAGTGTGCTGTTGGGTCTTATCAGATCAGGTGCTGCTACACTTTCCACTGATTTAAGCCATATGCAAGCAGTTTAAATTCTATCCTAGTCCCCGTGATTAGTGTTTCCACTCATCTGGTTATAGACCTACAGAGATGCTTTAAAACTGGAGAATGGTTTTTAGAAACAATCAAGGAAATTAAGAAGTGTGTTTCTGAATTTGACATCAGTGATTCAAAAAACCTCCATCCATCTCTAAAAACACTTAAATTCTCAGCACAAAATAATAATGTTTACTTTTTGTTTGTTTAGAGCCTATCGGAATAACAAATAAAAAGAATGCTTTTTGTTTGTTTTGTATCAAGCATTTGGTTTAGGGTGTGACCTCTTACATCTCAAAAAAGTAATAAATGAAAGATTATTCCCTGCAGGTGAACTAGTCTTATAGTAGTAAAACATTTAAACATATTCTTAAGTCTGTCTATATTGAACAGATCCTCTAAATACAACCCAGGAGCTAGATGGAGCTTCTTCCAGGTCTCCAAATGACAAAAAAAAAAAAAAAACCTACTGAAAGACCTGAGCTGAATTCAGTGAATTTTCCTGGCTCCATGCAAGGCAAGAAGCTTCCACCCTTGGTATGTCCTTCCCTATCTATAGGTACAGAACTCTTTCCAGCTTCTACTGAGCTCACTGAAGGTCCTGTGATTAATTTCATCATGAGCGGCAGCCAGACAGAAATATGGTCAGTTTGATGAAAATGCAATGCATATGTTAAAATAAAGTAGGCTCACATCTGCATTTTGTCTGCATGCTAAACAATAATGTGATTTTTTTTGGTGCTGTTTTTATTTAAAAAAAAAAAAAAATTGACTGTTCTTTCCAAAGGAAACTTGGCAACAGTAAAATCTAGATGTAAAATCTGGTGGTTTAAAATTTCAGGCCACCAACATTGATTTAACAGTCTAAAAAGGTTTTCTTGCTCTGGGAAAGTCCATACAGACTGACACTTTTTCTTTTCCTTCAAATCTCAGATCAAAAAAATTAAAGTAATTTAAATCAAATATTTCAAGTGACAACTTGGAACAAATTTCTGTAGCCAAATGCAGATTTTTAATGGGCAGGCAGACATCCCCTGTGATAAAATCACAAATCATGGAAACAGTAATTCTGCCTCTACAGACAGGCAAACAGACCAACATACAGAAAGTGCATGTCTCTCAAATACATTCAGATATTTGCCTTTATAAGGGAAGAAATTATTACTCTTGAGGGGCATAGCCATAAGTGAATCATCGAGTATCTCTCTCGCATATGAAGATAGATGGCATATTTGTCTAAAGATGTGGCTTTTGTCTCTCATTCTCTCTCTCTGTGAGGGAGACTCATTTACAGCAAGGATTTATTCACCACTGCAGGATAAATGAGGATAAATGACACAAATGTATGTGTGTGTGTGAATATCTATTCACTACTCATAGTGAGAGTGATGAAACCACTGTGTTCTAAATATAGATGGGGAAGCATGTGACCATGAAAAAAATAATCTCTGAATACTTTTTGGTTGATTATCTTCTGACTTTTGTTGTTGGTGCAAAAGCGTTTGCTATGGATGCTGTCATTCTTGCTCTGTTATTGTTAGTGGTTCAGTGTTCTCATTGGTTGAATTATTCTATAGTACGTCATATAACTGAATTGGAATGGTGGATTTCAGAAATATCCCTCAGCTTCTGGGAAACAAAGAAATCTGGGAGACACTGATTACAGCCTGTAGAATAGTTGATCCCAATACATACAACAAAGAAAATTTAGAAATCAACAATGTGTGCACTTTCGGGGATTTGGGACTGTTTTTGTTGTGGGTTTGTTTTTGGTTTTAGCATTTTTTTTTGCAATTTAACAGCCATGGCCTATTTTAAAAAGAACAGATTGGTGATGATGTAAACTGGATAGTTGTCTCCACATGCTCCAGATAATTTGAGAAACAGTCACACCTTCAGTTGTTTACTTAGGGCTACTTTTTAAACAACTTGTACTATCTTAATCCAATTCAACTCCAATGAGAACAACAGATTTGAAACTTATTTTTCCCCCATTTTTATGTAATTTTTTGATACAGACATTGCCTAGACTTTCAATTTCTTCATTCTGGTGTACTCTACTTTCCCTGGCTTGCTTATACATAATTCAGGGCATGCAACGATCAGGGTACTTCAGCCCATGCTTAACTTCACTTGTATCAATAATGCTATGGATGGAATTCACATGGTTAAAATTAGGTAAATTAATAAATCATCTGTCTGAATGGAGGCAGGGAACAATAAGAACAACTCTTTTAATAGAAAAGCTAATGTTTGTCAAGTGCCAAGCATCATAGCAAGGCAAGTATAGAAGATAGAATGTGCATGATTTTTAAGATGCCCAAATTTTAGGAATTCAGGTTAAGGTTTCCATGGTGATGCTATCTTCATCTACTTCCTTATGAACTTGGGTCTCTGCTGAGTTCCACCCACATGAAAGGATAGAACAGGGTCAAAGGTTTTCTGTGCATTTTCCAAGTAAATTGCAACAGGAGCAATGGCACTGTTCAACTTAAGTATTTTGTATCTAACATATCAAAGAATTAGTTTTTCTTTAATGTCCTCTTCTTTACCTTAGTGTTCACTTCACAAAGGAAAACCCTGATTCAAGGGTGTGAATTGGAAAAAAATAACATATTTTATGCAAGACATATCCTTTAATACAGGCAACACGAGCTCAGTGTAAGCTACAGTGAGCAGAAAGGAGGCTTATGCCACTTCTGCAGCAGGACATTCCTGAGGATTGTCCAAACAAACCTTTGTCGGGTTGTTTAAATTTGAAAGTAGTTACCCATGATCCTAAGTATCCTTGGAGAACAGTAAATCTCTGGCCCCTTTCTTGGCTTGCCTGCCTCACTTGCTAGTCCCCCTAGAAGAATGCAAACTAACAGTTTGAACTGCTGGAGTAGTACAAAGAGAATAGTGGTGACAATTTAGACCACAGATCTTTAGTTCAATGAAAAGTAAGCCAGCCTTTAGAAATATCTGCACATCACTTTGATTTTCTAATTTCCTCTGCTACATGAAGCATAAGGTTCCTTCTTCCACTTTGCATTTTCTTTGAGGCCTCTCTCTGCCTCCACAATCTGCAGTTTTTGCTCAGTTCCCAGCACCTAATGTCTGCCTCTGCTGGCTCTGGTTGTGGGCATCCTTTGCCCACTAGTTACATTTGCAAACAAGTCCCTTTGGGTTACCTTCCATGCCTCTGCACTCACATATGAGAATAATTTCCTATAAATATCTTCAAAACCTCTTCACTCTCCTCTGTCTTATTGCTGTCTAAAACTCTACCTATGAAAAGCTCTAAATCAGCCAGACTGCTGGTGTGTTAATGCAACCACCTGTTATACCACTCAGTTTTGGTTTGTTTTTTTCTTCATACTCACACACTTTTACACTGTATCTGTCACTTACTATGATTATAATGTCCTTGTAAGCCAATATCTAATATAACAGAATCTTAATCTATGCCAATACAATCTCTGGGGTGACAGCATAAAAATGAATGAGGCAGTTATGCAGGAAATGTGCTTCGTCATGAAATGATATCAGCTGTGATAGCATTGTCACAAAATGCAATCACTGCATAGAATACTGATCTCACTAACTGATCAAAGCTCTTTGACCTCAGTGAAACCCAGGAAATTGATCTTTGCCATTAAATAGACACGTGGTTTTAAGTATTTTTTTCTTCATTAGCAATGATCAGAAACCTCCCTTTTTGAAGCGATTTTGATAATATCATTACCTGTTGACCTGGTAATATCATTACCTGTCTTCATTTTCATTCCTTACCTACCTGTTCTGCAGTGCTTATGTGTGCTTATATACTGCCAAAAATATTTATCACTGTTGTCAATAATTAATAATTATTGACAGTGAGAATATTACATGAAGCACTTTGTCTGAATTAATCTATAAATTAGAGGAGGTTATGCTGGTGAATAATCAAGAGTGTTTTACATTTATCATGTTATCTGAAGCTAAGCAAACAATCCTTTTAGAAATACTGCTGTACAATACAAGCTGGCCAAAACCAGCTTTGGACTTCAAAAATGCCCACTCATGTTTAGACTGAATGTTCAACATTTCCTATTCTTTGTTTCATATATATAAATAACCATTTGGAGGAAAATTCTTCCTAGAAGCATGCATATCTCAAACTGGAAAAATAAGAAACATTTCTGAGAAGTGAAAAATGCTCTGTGACATGAACATGCTGCTTCTATTAACCCATTACTTTTTTTGTTTTTGTTTTTGTTCATTTTACAAGAAGCTTAGGGCGCCCAGTACATGAGAACATCTTCCTTCTTTTCTTTCCCAATGCCTCTTTCTGTTTTTCCTCCAAAAACTCAGGACTCAGCTGGCATACCCTTGACGTTAATTTCAAGCACCTTTTGACAGTCTCCTCACCATGGACAGGGCTGTTCTTTTGAAAAAGCAAAACTTACAGTCTATTTAAAGACCGTAAGCTATGGCCCGGGTTTCACGCGAAGCATCGGGCTTTCCCAGGTGTGAGAAGAGGTTCAGAGAAAGTTCAATCGCTCACAGCAAGGCTGACAAACGGAAAGGAGCGAGAAAGAAGAGGTCTCCCCCCGCCCAGCACACACGTACATCTGTCTCCGCCGTGCGTCCCGCTCGCCCCACGACTCCGCGGACCGTACCCCAAACACATCCGAAATGGACCCGGCGAGGCCAGCGCAGCATGCACTCGCGGGAGGGAAAGGAAGGGAAGGGAAGGGAAAGGAAAGGAAAAGGGGATGCCTTCGCACGGTCTGATCATCACCATAAAGAGTTAAAGAGAGAGTGAAATGGCTAACGTACACACACCCCGCTCCATACCGGAGAAGAGTCTCCCAGCTGAGGTTTATGCTCTGTGAGGACCAGGCTGAAACTGACCGCCCCCACGGCCACGCTGGACACCCCTAACCCTATCTCCAGCACGGAGAGCACCAGGAGGCTCCCGATGATCTGACTGCTGGTGCACATCCTCCCTCGGTCATCCTTCCTTCCCGATCAGCCGGGGAAACCGCACATCCTCCTCCTCCTCCTCCTCCTCGGGCGCTCCCGCGGCCCTAAGTCGCCCCCAAACTTTTCTTCCTTCGCAGGCAGCCGGGGCGGAGCGGCGCATCCGCGGCCGCCGGGCGCTACCGAGGGCCCGAGCGCGGCCCCGAGCGCGGCCCCGGCGCTGTGGAGCTCTCCAAGGTGCCGGGCCGGCGGTGGGTGCGCGGCTCCCCGCTCCTAAGGGCTGCGCCTCCGCCGGGAAAGTCGACCTTGTCCGCTCTCCTCCTGCGCTCTCATTGGAATGACCTCACCGGGATTTTTTTTCCCCCCCTTCTTGTTTCTCTCCCCCCCTTCTCTTCCAGGGCTGGGGGCGGGGGGTAGAGGAGTGTGGCGAGCCCAGCCCGGCTATACTTATGTATGAATCCAGACCCAATGCACGGGCAAGGCGCACGGCAGCCCCGCCCCAGAGCCACAAGGCTCGGCACCTTCCCCGGTCCTCCCCCGGCACGTCGCTCGCACACCTCCGCCGTCCCGCGGCGGCCGGGCTGCTGGCGGGACGCGGGAGCCGATGCCAGCTGCAGGCGGATGCTTGAGAGGTGACCCTGCTCGCAGTGGGGGTCCGCAGGCCTCCCTCCTCCCGGGTGCTGCTGTCAAAATTCAGGAGGAAGCTTGTCTTCCTCTTGTATCAGTTAAAGGGTTGGAGTATGCTGTGTCTCACCACTGCAAAACTCTGGTCTTCTGCAAAACCCTACTGACAAAATAGGCGATTTCTGTAGGCATTCCTGTCACTCACAATGGCCAGAACTGTGTCAGTCCCAAAGCAAATAAGCAATAAAGCAAAAATAGAACAAGAGATTCAGGGCTACTAACTTGAGCCTTGCTGGATTGCTTGGTACCGATCTTTATTATTGTGCTTAGATACAGAGGATGTTTTGCCACTCTGACTACAGTTTTACAATCCAGATGCTCTACACAACATGGTAACACACAGACACTCAATCTAGCACCTTGGCTTTCCTAAATACGGATCACCAACACTTGGATATTTACATTAACAAGAGGGCAAAAGAATTACGTAGACAATTATATCTCCCAAGTCTGTACCAGGATTCAAAAACATTGGCATCCTGCAGGATTTAATTATTTCCTCTATAAAAGTGCTATGTTTTTTTATTCTGAAACTTATATGGAATCTTTCCTTTTATCAAAAAATCTGAAATTCTTAACCTGCATATAAATCCTACACTCAGATGTCAGAATCCAGAATGCCAGTCTAGACTTATCCAGTATTTCATGGTGCAATTTGGCAGCAAGAGCATAAGATTAGTGAGGTTCTGACTGAATATTTTACTTTGGACTTCACAACCTATCTTGTGTTTTGATAATAGGTGCTATATACACTTGGGAAGATTGGATCCACTATTGCAGGTCAGAGTTTAGTTCTCATTTGTGGAAATCTTCAATACTTAATTGCAGTGAGTGGAGATAGACTGGCATCAAAGTCTGTCACCTTACGGTGTTTATGCTTTTTTAGGTATCCGAGAGCAAGAGTAAGAGGTCCTGAGTCAGGATCTTAATGCTTTCTAGTTTAATACTTAATCTGTTTCCTATTTTCTCACACTCTTCCCACTTCACAGAAGCAGAACAGTTGACTACATCCAAAGGAAAGCTCTGTTATAGTTAAAGCTGAATTGCCCCTTTTCATCTCTTATGTTTTAAATGGTACCTGACATCTCTTATCATTAAAAATCAAGGCACAGCATAAAAGTTCCTAAGCTACTATATTTATGTAGGAGGATGGAGAAAGCACAGACTTTCAAGTACCCACATGGGTGTAGGAAGGTGTTTCTGCAATGACAGTATCCTTATTATGTCAGATTGTTATAAACGCTGAAGTATGCAAAGGTGCAATGATTTTACTGCTCAGAGTATATTTTACTAGGTCTTTAAAATCCAGTGGTGATAAGAGGGGAATTGCATAATGACAGACATAATTAATACATTTAATGCATGCAGCCAGATAGAGAGCCTGTCACATCAGAATAGAGCTCATGTGACAGAAATAAGATTTCCATAAACAGCTTGTTTTATGTAACATTTCCACTTCAGTCATAATAAGCTGTCAGAAAGATGGAGGGGAAGAGACCTTGTGAAAAGTGTGCCCTAGATGGAGATCACTTCATGCAACAGTTAATAAAACAGAGATATAAAATGGGGTCCAACAGCAGGAGAGGAAGTGCCCTGGCTGCCTGCTTTCTAGTCAGCAGGCTACAGAGAAGTGAAGAGTTAAGCAAGACCACAGCCAGACTTAATGACTGCTCAGGAGGAGCGCCCTTTCAAATAAAGACAGGAAGGAAACATAAAGTTCTAATCACTGCCTTGTTGAAATGAAAAGATACAGTCTTTGTCCATGTAACTTGTGTTTATTTGTACTATGGTGCTGCGTTATCAGTATGTGCTAATCTAGGCAATTAACTTTACACATGGGACTATTCATGCATACATTTCAGCACATGCTTTCATCTTTGCAACATTAAGTTATTTAACTGCTTGCTGTCTCAACTGGCTGGTTTTGAAATGTTTCCTGTATTTGTGATTCCAATAACAAAAATATTATGATGAAAGGGAAAAAAAAAAAAAGGGGGCAAAAAAAGGGGAGGGGGGGAGAGAAAAATCATTCAATATGCAGGCAAGCTTTCATTATAACTGCAGAAAGTCAAATATTAAAATCCCATCTCTAAAGTAAAATTAATTGGAGTCATGAGGGCTTTGGGTCTTTTAATTTAAACCGTTGGATTCATGAACAAAAGACATCAATCTTATTCTTCTTGACTTTGAAGGAAAACTTTTTTTTCTTCTCTTTTTTTTTTTTTTTTTTCATTGCAGACTTTAAAAAAGGTTCATGATAAAAAAAAAAATTCTAGTCATACAGCAGCATGAAGAGTAATTGGATGACATAGTGCTGGCAATGAAGAAGTCGAAATCAGAGCAAAAAATTCATTTATACTTAGTCCCTTTTACATGTGATGACCAAGAGACCCTAAAAAGGTTATAGCCTCTCCGTTGGAAATTACCAGCTTTATGTACCACTTCTGAGCATGTATTCATAGCTGAGTACACTCTGTTCAAGTGGTTCAGTTTATTGATTTCATAATTCCATGAGTCTGCAAAACAATACTGTAAAGATTTTTATTATGAATAAGAGCTGGTCCTATAGTGTTAAATCAGAACTCAGGCGATTGAATGCAATTTGGCCTAGGAAACTGTGAATAAAATTGAAACTGTGCACCATCCTGTGGCTGCTTGGAGGATGAGAAACAAGCTGGTGCAGTCCAAGAGGGGAAATACTCCCTAAGTGTTGGTGTTATTAATATGCAGTTATAAGGTAGCAATTTTGGACAAATAGACATAACTGTGAGTGATCTTGGAAGCTGGATTACTCTTCTACATTATGGATTTATTTTCTAGTCAGTACCAAGCCTTATCAGTTGTGCTATCTTGGAATATTTCTCATAGACTAAATGACTTCTACCAGGATGTTCTCTGGGAAATGGAAAAATTCAGCTTCAAGGACAGCTTGCAAATCCTCTTCTCTTCACTAGTACCTTATACTTTGAACTTACTTTGCAGATTCTATTTCTTTACACTTCTTTGTCACCTGGATGCCTTCAATTCAGTTTGACTGAAGAAGAACCAAGGAAAACCAGTACTCTGACATCTTTTAAGTGTTTGGGTGATGCACTGCCTTGGGTTCTACAAAGGGTTGCCTATTGATTTTATTCTAAAACCAGCTATATCAATTGCATCCTATCTAAAGAAATGTGTGCGAAAGAGCCTTTAGAGCATTCCTTCTTCTTTTTTTTTTTTTTTAATCAACTCTTAGTAAATTTTATTCCTTAGTTTGTTCATACTCTAAATTAGTATGTGTTCTAAAATGGGAAGAAAATCCCATGTAAAACTTGTACAGGAGAAGATAAGGGAGTGTCATTGATTTTGTCTGTTCAAAGTTCAATACACAGGCAAACTTTCTGCTGAATGAGTATTTCAGCCCCAGTAAAGCTAGGATCTGTGTCACTGAAGTGACTATTAAGCTTGTTAGGTCACAACTATTTTTCTTCGATCAAGCATTAAGGCATTGGCTTGTAACACACACAAAAGAATCTGATGACATAATCTAAGAGTACTTGTCACATGGTTTCATTCTCACTCTTTGTATAGTTGCAGAAAGTTATTCTACAGCTCTATAGTGCCTCTCATAGCTCCACTCCTGAAGTTGTGGAGACATGGAGATGTGTTAGAGGATCAGTGTGATCAGTTGGAGAGGATCAGCACATAGCAGCTCAGCAGAGAAAAACCATTGCCATGGACTGCCTTCTTGTACTGTACTCAATAATTATTAAATCTGCCAAGACAGTGAACATTGTGTTCAGACCATTCTGAAACCTGCCTACAACTATGAAGAAACTGCACTTTTCAGTAATGCACTACCATACTAGCTGTGAGCGTATAAAAGTTCCAGATACAGCTCCTAGCTATCTCACTGACACCTTCTGAACACTTCTCATTTTCGTCTTGTCCTCTGCAACAAACTGAGTGTTTTCAAGTGACATTCTTCTTGTCACTGCTGGCAAGAGTGTCCTCCAATTTACTCTGCTGTTTGGGAATACTGATCAAAAAAATAAAAGAACATGAATCTTTAATCCAAACAATTTATTTGATGCAATGACCAGGAAAAATCCTGTCTTGGTTACCTTCTTTTTGTTTTATTATCCCAGTTAGTTAGAGCTTGGTGCTAATAACACCAAGGTTGCAGGCAGGTTGGATCCCTGTATGGGCCATTCACTTAAGGGTTGGACTTGTGGGTCCTTTCCAACTCAGACTATTCTGCAATTTTGTGATTAACTTTGGATGTTCAAAACAAAGCAAAAGTGAGATAACATCATTATAGTCTTGCTATATAAACAGAATGTATAAAACAATCTCTTCAGGATAGTAAATTAGCATGTGCTTTGAATTGCCTGACTTACATAACCTGTCTGACATTCTGCCATCTTTCAGTCTCTGCCCTTCCCTTTTTGGGGTAAATTTTGTGTTCCAGAGAAGCCCATTAAATCAAGATTTAATTAAACTCTACTGATCTAAATGGAGTCAAAATATTTTCTGGCAATGAAGAATGTAATAAAGCATTCTCAAACCTAAAAGGCTGTGAAACGGGCGTCTAACTAACACCTCAGTATGCTGTAGATTTGCCACTGAATTTTAGAATCCTGCAGCACTTTGAAGCAGTAAGGTTAGAAGGTGTCTTAGGAATATCAGCCTTTGTACAGTACAGCAGTCAAATGATTTCAGATTTCACCTTATGAATAACACTTTTCTGAATGAGGGTGAATCTAACACATGTACAGCTAAATGTGCACTGCATATGCTTTGCTGAATCAGAATCATTACAGCTTCCATCATGTAGATTCCCAAATAATGAGGGCTAGAACAGACCTCCACATGTTAAGTGTCCTGACAGACTACATAACTCATGCATGAAAGGAGTTTGTGCTGCTACAGTGACCAGGAATGATGCCAACTCCAAAACTAGCACTCAAGAACCTCAGGACCAGTATCTGCTCCCATTTTTGGCATCCAATGCACTGTAGAAAAAAGCAGAGTCCAAGCTCCAGCTGTTGCCTGCTCATACTTTTTGGATGAGTCATGAAAGAGATAACAGCTTGTGGGAACCCTGTTAAGAGCCCTAATCTGAAGCCTCACAGGATGGTTTTTCTTTTGAATAAGGAGTGTGGTTATTTTTTTCCTTCATCAGTTCTTTTAATTAGATCGGAATTTGTCTCCCACTGAGTGATTTTTTTCTACTGATGAGATACATTGCATTGAAAAAAGTCCTTGACCATGGGGCATCTGAGCTGTTACTTGAGAAGATTTGAAATGAAGTTTTCTTTTGGGGCATTGTTCTTTGAAAGAACATTGTTAAAATTTTTGTGTCCAAGGTAAAGTACAGAAAAAAAAAATCATTAGCAGTCTAAAGTCAAAAACAAAGTATTTAGGGACTAAAGTTTAATTATTCACATTCTTTCAATGTTAGGAAAAAATAGGAATTAATGGTTAACAAAAAGTTTCCTTGAACTGTGCATGCCTTCATCATCCCCTTTTCTCTGCCAAACTGTAATAATAATTTTTATTAAAACCACACTTCATGAAGAAAGTGAATGAAGAGTCCAAAATAGTAAGCTCAGAGGGCACAGAGTTGAAAGAGTGATTTTTCAACATGCGTGGAATTCATGTTTTTTCTTGGACTATACCCAGCAAATTGTTAGTTACTGTAACACATGATGGAAGATCTGTAGTCTGACCCAATTCCTTGTCTAGTTAATAAAAAACTTACAACTGAATGAAATGTAAGTTGAATTGGTTATCAGTGTGTTATTGCTATTCACTGGTCAACATTTACAAACAATTTTTGCAGCTGAAAAAACACAGGGTATATTGCTAGACTAAAGTCCTCTTACATCCATCTATAAAGCTCAGATTATTATTCACCAGTAATATACGTAGATTGCTGACAGTTTAGCAGCAGCAGACCCAGTCTGGCTGGGGAATTTGTCGAGCCTCATCAGTGTCAGGGAATTAGGGGCTTGTGCAGAAATGACCAATGTTAACAGCAGGAAAAAGCCATAGTTACCCTGGCTCTTTCTTTCACTTGGTAAAGTCACATTTGGGCTTTATAAGAATATATGCTACAGATATGGTATTATGAATTATAATTCTGGCCTTACAGCTCTGAAAAGCAAGCATATCTGAAGCAAACATCCTTAGAGATGCTTCTGAGCTGTTGGCTGCACCTGGTGCATTTGGTTCCCACATGTTTTGGTCAGATCACACACATACCTGACAATACCAGGTCTCATAAACAAAATCTTTTTTCACCAAAATCTTTTTCACTGACATGCTTCATGCCAGGAGAGCTCTGCTTACTCAGGTAAGTACTTTGCACATGGTGAGAGAAGACACTGTGCTTTGGTTTGCATCTGACTCTTAATGATCTGTACTATCATACTGAGTACAGTATCAGCTAATCAGCTCTCAGACTCCTTCTAATTAAATGTCAAAAACAACAGCACATCAACAAAGCTGTGTTCCTTAGCTAAATTGTTCAATGATTAATTTAGTAGTGTTTTAACCTGGGTGAGCAAGAAAAGAATTTATCTCAGCAAAAAAACTGCTGAGGAACATATTAATTGCAATTGTTTCAAGATAAAGTACTCAGGGCACAGGAAGGATTACAAATAATGATCTTAAAATTGCATCCATCTGGCAGCAATTACTGTAGTTGAGCAATCAAAAAGATCTCATACCTTCCCAACAGCGGAACAATGAGTTCTAGCTAATAGTAAAGACTGATTTTGTAATAATTTCTAACAGTCGTATTACAGTAGTATTTTCACTTCTGCTTGGTGCTTTCTAGCTTGAAAAAGTGAGCACAGAGTTGTTTTGGTTTCTGATTCAAAGCTCATTCTCCAATATGTGTTCCTGATGCATTTTTTGGCATTGTCTATCACATATGATAATTACACTAATCTACTTTAAAAATTGCTGATTATTGTGTAATAATTTTTGAGGGTTGGTTTGTGTGTGTGTGGAGAAAATCAAAACACCTTAAAATAAGGCAATGGTAACCTAAGAAATGTGTATTTAAAGACTTTCACCAATTGTCTCATGTCTCTGCTGGAAGGGAGCAGGTTATTTTTATAGGATTGACATTTCCTTCCAGGGCTGGGACTGTGCTGCTGAGACAGAGTCCACCAGACCTTCAGAAGGTCTTAGGTCATCTCAGCCATCTCTAGGAGACCATTCTCATTTGATTTTTTGTATTTCTTGTTCCATTTGGACTGAACAGACTGCCTCTTGTGAAAGCAAGATTTCCTTCAGCTTTGTTCCAAACTTTCTCAGTTTAAACCATACTCATAGATGTCACTGATCATTCTTTACATTATTTTGACTGGTTTAACTACCATAAAAAATAAGTGGAAACAATTTTTATGATCTACCAACCATTTGAGGATGTTTCCCTTTTATTACATTCAATATGAGACTTCTCTCCCAAGCATATCAATATTTTTTTACATGTTTCAGCTGTATATTTTTCTCAAAAATTAAGTCTTGATCTAAATGAAATGCCTCTTAAACAATATTTTCCTTCTGAAAATGAAATATTAACTGTATGTACAATTAATAAAACTATCTTGAAGTTATTTTTGGGATTAAATTTAAAAAATAATGTAAATTTTATCATGTCTCTAAGATGACTACATAAAAATGGTGACAGTTCAGAACTAGATGCTTTTATGAAAAAATGTTTTAAAGAAAGAAAGAGAGGCCACTTCAACATAATAAACAAAATGTGTGTTTCCTCTCGCCATGTTACCTCATCTCCCTCCAACAGCACTCTAGAAACAACAGCATAGATTTCTGTCTGCTACATGATATTTTGGGAATTGAAAGGAAAAGATAAAATATTGTTGAAATAAGCATGCTTTATTTGGTTCCTAGCTATTGTGGTCAGATGCATTAACTCAACATACATTAAAAAGCTAAATTTCTGTCATTTACAGACTTAAATAGGCTTCAAATTAATCATGCAGTGCATTATTCTATTTTAAATCTGGTGGAGCTGAACCAGTGAGTTATCACCCAAAAATCTACCCTGCAGGAAAAGACATTAATAACAACATCCTCACCCATATTTAAAACCAGAGTAATTAAGGTTTCTAAATTTACCAATTCCTACCACGCCAGATACAACTTCCTATTTGTCAGCTATTTCTCAGAGCTATAATGCCTTGGGGAAAATTTTCACCCCTGGAAGATTGTCCTGTCATTCATAATTTATTTATGGTTCCATGCACTGTAGATACAGATTACAAACCAAGATAGGGAATTTGGAGGATATAGGGAAATATTCAGGATTTTACAGGCAATGTCATTTTTAATATTATACTTGTTTTATCATTGTTTCAAATTATTTAATGTTCCTCTTTCTTGTTACCGATTTAGAAGAAAAATTTTCATGGAGAAGAATATGATTGCCCTGGTTAAGCATTCAAATAATGTAAATACATAAACCAAATGATGTTACTTGTTAACAATCTAAACAAACACTTTACTGAAATCTTCCTTGGCATGCAAACACAGGTAAATTATTTCTGTGTGGCCCAATCTACTTAATATTAATTTAAAAATAAACAAACAAAAAACCCCCCAACAAAACCCAGGTCATCACAATTTGGAAAGAAACCCCCAAACCAGAAATAATTCACCAGATTAAAATCTGCATGGCTAGTAACATACCAAGCAAAATTCAGAGCCATATTTAAAGTAATATATGAAAAAAGTGTTATCCAGATATACTTCCTATTCCCTCATATCACTATGAATCAGGACTATGTAGCTGAAGCTAGTGGGCCATCAGCAGATGTAAAAATGAGGAGAAGTGCTTCTGTGATGAGGTAAGTAATTTCTGCACCACATGCTCATGTGTAATACCTATGCTTCCAGAGCAGTATAAGGAGATTTAAGTATATATTAGAATCAGAATATTTGCTTCCCATTAAGTTTTGAGTCTATTAAATAAGAATCTGCCATTCTCTGAAAATAACATTTCCCATTTGTAGGACAGAAAAAAAAATCCTTGTGCTTTTCTTTTTGTCTGATTTGATTTAGAGCATGGCCTTTCTCAGAGGCTGGTTCTTGTTATGTGTCAGCACTGTGCCTCACTCCAGTGCCCTTTGTTGTCAGGGAAGAAAGCAGTAAGTGTTGTCACTCCAGGTCTGAATCAGTAGGGTTTGGCTGTCATGCCAGCCTAAGGCACAATCTTGTGTGATTCTGGACAGACATGGTGATGCTTAGCCCAGAGCCTGTCAGCAGGAGAGTATACTCATTAAAAGGAAGGTCCCCAGCTGTTAGAGCTTCAAGGTTTCCTTGTGAGATGCTTCACCATACCCACCTGGGCTCTTGAGAACAGGCCATGCCTCTGACTTCCCTCTTGTTTCAAGACGATAAAGGTCTTCAGCTAACTGGAGAAACACTAAATTAGGTTTTCCTTATGTGGAAATAAATTAGTGCCTTTTGGTTTAAATTTATTTGCTCTCCATTTACAAAAGTGTGTGAAAACAAACTAATTACAGATTATATTTTATTAATCTTTGCTGTTGGGCAAGAAAATGCTGCATAGTCCCAAAAATTCATAACATGTCCATAGGCATACAATTTTATTAATTGAAATAAACAAAACAATTAGTATATTTAAAAAGCACTGGTTATTTCTTGTTTTTCAGTTTCCAAAACAAATTACTATTATTCATTGTACTTTAACTCCACAACAACATTTCTTCAAATTAAATTAATTCAAAGAGATCACAGGAAAATGCCTCCAGATGAGGGAAATATAGCATGATCTATGACACAGGCTATTTTAATAGATGTCACTGGCTTCAACCCTTTGTGTTGCCATACAAGCATAAATCACAATTCGAAATTATTTGAACAGTAATGCAAAAAGAATCAAGAGGAGAACAATGTTTATAAATAGGGTCAAATAATATAAAGAGAATGATTCTTTTGAGTAAATATAAACAACATAGGAAGTAGTTTATTTTGGTAACATTTTGAATTAAAATATTTTACATATTTGCTTTATTTCCTGTTAGTCATTTTGTTTTCCATTTTTTGTGCATCAATGTGAAATTACTCTCAATGTAATGATAACTATTAACTTGATGTTGCTTTGACAAAAGAAAATATTTTATCTTGACTTTGTTCCAACAGGACAGAAATCATTTTAGAAACATTTCTTCCCCCAAAAAAAATGTCTTTCAAAAAAGGGGGTTCTTACACCCTCCACAAGTTATCATACTGGTTCTGTTCCACAGCTAGAAAGATTAAGGTTTAGGCCAACTAGTTTGTCTGTTCTTCATACAACTTGAAAACTAGTTTTCCACTAAAAAAGAAATTGCCTTACTTAAAATCCCAAGTCAGGTACAAGATATTTCTTGCTCCACTGTTCAATCTGCAAAAAAGAAAATAGTCCTTCTTCATACTCAGAACATCACATCTTGTTCCCTACTCATTCTCTCTCATCTTCCATTTCTATCTCCATCGCTGGTAAAAGTTTTTCAACAGGTTAGTGTGGTATTTTAGAAATACCAGTGCTGTGATATTGACTACTGCTCTTTCATTTGTGTTCTTTAAAGTCACATTTGTTTGAAAAAGTACTTTAATTTATCAGTTTCTTCCTGTGTGTGTCTGCAGTAACTGGTGTCATCTCTCAAAGATTTGATCCTGCTGTCCCTGAAGTAATTAAAAAATGTCTGCCAAGATCTGGTACACTGGAATAGCTGCTGCAGTAAACCCAAATGGAAGATTTTAAAAATTCAATGACAGCAACATTGTGGAGTATATTAATGTTCTACTGTGTGGGAATCCATCCCATCTCTTTCATTGGGCGTCTTACCTGACAATGTAGATGAAGGTAAATATTTGCTTATTGTTCTCCACCACAAGCTATTGTACCAGTAACATAGAGCTAAAACAGATTTGGAAGAACTATCTGGATTTTTATCTGCTTTGTGTATCAGCAGCAAAATTGCCAGCCAAACCCTAATTGTGGATTCTTTATGACAGGTAATAATGGGAGATGCAGAGAAGAGCGCAGCTTGTATTTCATCTACCATGCTGCGCTCAAAGAGCTAGCAGCTTATAAAAAATTGCTTTGATCTGTAAGCAAAGCACATTTTATTTGGGTGCCACCAAGCAAGAATATACAAGGGACTGTACTGTAAAGTGAAGCTGACCCTGGGGAAGTCAATAGGAATTTTCCCAATGACTTTAGTGAAACCAAGATTTCATTCAATATCTCTTTTCTCAACATTCCACGGTTTTGCAGGCTTATTAAAAAAACCCCAACTAACCAGGAACAAACAAACAACAACAAAAAACCCCAAAACAATACAAAAACCACAGTACCAAAAAATACTTATAAATAACACAAGAAAGATTTCTTTGCAGAAATCTATCTTTGTCAAACGCTCTGCCTTGCAATGTAGACATGCTGCTCCCACCAACTTTGGCAGGAGCAGGGCATACTCACAGTGAGAAGAATTTGACTCCTGAACTTGGTGCCCATTTAGTGGTTTGGCACACAATCTTCAGACCCTTTGGATCTTGTGGTCTTGTTCCATCTGTCTAGGTATTGACTATAATTTAACAAATTATACTGTGTTTTCATTAGTACAATGTAATTTTCCATATAGCCAGTTTTGTGCAGTAACTGGCTCAGTAAATCTCTCATTTAAAGTTGTTCCACAGCCGATGACTGAATTTGGAAACACAGCAGGGTTTTTAAGATGAATCTCAGACAAGTTCCCTAGACTACGAATCCTTCTCAGGTTAGCAGTTTTAAATATAGTCTGGTTGGGAATGACTTTTGCTCTCACTTCATTGTAGTTGTCAATTATTTAGACAGGCATCTGACATTCCTAAGTCTGGTGTCTCTTGTAAAGTCTCATGCCTGGCAGCAGAGAATAGGTCTTTGAGCTCATTTTCTCTGTTTTGCACCTGCCAAGTTCATGCTTGTAGAAACTAATAAGTGATTCTAAAATGTCCCGAAATTGGAATAAAGTCATCTCACCTCAACAATATGTGTCATGGACAAAAAAAAAAGCTAACAGACAGTGGAACTGTGGACAAAATTCTGCTTTCTGGGGCATAGTATTGGTATTCTTATTTTGTGCATATTTTTTTCATTGGCACGGTAAAGGTGGATGCAATCCTCTGAATCTTAAGCTAAGTTTTCCCTCCCTATAATAAATTATTTAGACTAATGCTATTAATTTTTATTCAATGGTCTTCCTGGGTAATCTTTGTTTAAATATTTTCATTATATGGAAAAAGTGCTTATTAAGAAAAACTTCAGTTAAGTATGTAAATAATTGGAAACATATGCATTTATCAACATGCCACTTCCTTTTAAAAAATGTTTTATATTGATTCTGCAAATTACAGGAGACATTTTATTTATTTTGAAGACAAAGTTTTAGGTGGAGAATAACTTGAGCTAAAGCTTCACAGAAAGTTAATAAAGTTCCTATACATAGTTTCAGTATCAACTGCTTAAAGTATATATTTTGATAGAATTCAGGTTTTAAATTCTTGGTTTTAATAAGCCTTTGTAAGGAAGAATCGTTAATAAAGAAGTTTGTTTCTCATCACATTTGTGAAACCAATTAATCTAAAGCTAGCTACTCTGAAGCTGATTTTCTGAGCCGTTTCCTCTTTTCTCCACTAACCTGTAAGACAAAACAACAAACATGTCTGTCAACAGCACATACTGAACTGAACCCATACCAAAGACTGCATATCATTGCTTCTCCTGATCCTTTGAACCCCAGGAGTAAGAAATAGATGGCTGATCCAACTCCCTATGCAGAACAGTCTGTTCTGCCCTAACTGCATCGGCTCAGTGGATCCTCAAGGCTTGAGTGAACGTTTGATTGTGGTCCTAAAGAGCTAACACTGTTAATTATTGCAGCTGCTAATAATTTTTGATCTCTCAGCTTCTTGGAAAAATGGGTCCTGCATCTACTTTTGCGCTGTAACTCATTTTGGCCAATGGAATGTGCTTTGTGTCTGCAGAGCATTAATGGATACCTGCTCATGGATTGGCATAGAGCAATCTGATAGCATAACTGATGCAGCAATGCCATTCATTTGTATAACTATGCATCTATTCACCCTAATGACACTGGCTTTACCAGTTTTTCCTGTCAGTAACAGACTTCAATCTTCACCAACAGCTTTGCATTGAACTTCATAACCTTCAGGTCAATGGCAGATTGAACATAGCTGTAGGTTGTCTTAATACTAGAAGGGAACAAAGGCCACCTCACTGCTGGTGCCAGCCAGGCTAACCAGGGCTGTCTGGCAGTCAGGCCAGCTCTTGAGCTCTGCAGAGTACATTGTGTCCCCAGTTCCATTAACACTCAACTGCTGCTTATGTTCACGTCCTCATGGACTACAGGACCACTGCTGAAGAGCAACTGCCTGCATGAAGCTTTGTTCAAGACCAAATGAGCTGAGACTCATGTTCTGGCAGTCTGTACCCTGTGGTTCGACTTTATTCTTGAGAAGAATATTGGTCTCGTAAGAGATGCCATGCCTTTTTACAAGCAAATTAATTGGTTTCCGAAAGCATGGCTTCACAGTATCTGATGCTCTGCAATCATACTGCTAAATGACATGTTTGGGTGGGGATCCTAATTGACCTCTGAGGGAGGAAGAAAGGGGCTGCCCTGGTCCAGACACAACCAGTTCCAGCCACCTAAATGGACCCACAGCAGGACACAGCTCAGTCAAACAGTGAAGTTGATGTTGCCTGTGAACCAATCATAGAAGTTTGCAGTGACACAGTGAAATCATATTTCAGAAATTACAGAAAGGCCAGAGGAGCAGGAGGTGCTTTGTGCTGGAGCAGGGACGTCCCCAAGGCAACTGAAGACCATGGACAAGCCTCACCAGAGCAGATGCACCCATGGCAGCCCTTGGTACTTAAATGCTTGTCATTTTGATTTCCCAATATGTGAAATGGTAATTACATATTGTAAATTAAATTAAATTCCCCAAGACAGGTCTGCTTTGCTTACGTTCGTAACTGCTGAGTGTTTTATTTTTTCAATCACAATCTTTCTCCTATTCTTTTTGTTTTCTCCCCAGTTTTGCTCGAATGTGGGGAGTGAGTGAGTGAGTGGGTCTGTGTGCTTGGCTGCTACTCAGGGCCAACCCACCATGTAATGCTCTTTTTCTTCTAAGGATTATTTTTTCCCTGGCTATTTTTTGTACTTCTTGTATATTTTAACTCCTTTCAAAGTGCAAGAAAGTAGATTTCACAGTAATTCGTGATGGAACCAGGGAAAGAGTAGTTTGTTAGTTCTACAGAGTGCCAGATGTATGGGTGAACTTAATGACAGGCATCATGTATGGTATGAAAACTTATTTGTGTTCCTTAAACTCTAAGAGAAAATGTAAACACTTAAAGATGCTTATATATGGATGAGACTTACTGATATTGACAGAAATATAAGTATTATTTCCCTAATAACAATTTTCAAATGTTTCTTCTTCTGTTTTCAGTTACATTTATATAATTTTCATTTAAATGCAAAGTTGCCTATGGGGGTTGCTTTCTTCTAAGTGTACAGATATTAATTTTTGGAAGAAGGTGACATGTAAACATGCAAGAAGACAACTATCAACATCAGAGTAAGATATTCATGTTTCAATCTATGCCAGAATTTGGCCAGCCCTTTCTCTTCTCTATACAACAATAACAATTGAATTGCTCCAATGACAAGTTGTGAGATCTGGCCCATTTTTTTCTTTCAACTACACTTGTTGAGGATTTTGCAGTATAGTAATCTTTTTCCTTTTGTGCTCAGAAAAAAATCTGTATAAACAAAAATGCTGCAGCAAGTCTGTTCAATGATCCAGAATAACTTTGCCTATTTCTCTTTGTTCCTTTCCATATATAATTAGAAAAGTTTTTCCTTTCTCTCTGATGTGCCCTCCACCTCTGTTTATCCTTGCCTTTAAGTTATTTCACTCTGTAATTGCACTTTGTTTATCCTGAGGATCATCTTCTCATGGCATCTTTATTATTTAAGGAGAGGTGCTCTGAAAATAATAATGGCAACTTTGTGAAAGTCATGAGATGCACAATTTGTTTAAGAATACTCAATTTTTAATTTTTTTTACTTTTGTTTTTTAAGACTAAGCTCTAGAATAGCAGTCTTCCATCAGTGATTGTCCAGCTGGGGACATTGCTGTGCAGTCACTTTGAAATAAAAATAAATACTTTTTTTTTAAAAAAAAGGCCCTACATTTCAAAGAACATTCCACGTCACCAAGATCCCATACAGTTGAACTGGTAGGTTAGAAATCTAAAGAGAGAAGAAGCAGCTACTATAAAAATCTCTTCTGAAAAGAGTGGTAAAGTTACAAAGAACATGACAAAAAGAAAAAGGTTTGGAGACACTAAGGACTTTGCCTTACCTTTGGAAAAAAAGGAGAAGTATTGGAAGGGTTTAATTGTTTGGTTTTTTTTCTTTCTGTTAATAAGTAGCTATTCCTTTCTATAATTAAATCTGTCTCATGGGCTTCAGACACCTGATGATGATGATGATGGTGGTAATGATAATGATGTTTGCTATGTGCGTAATGAAACATCCTACACTGGTATTTTGCAAAGTTATTTCTAGAAAACCTTAAATAAATCCAGGAAAATTAGAAGCTATATCAGGTTTTAAAAAGTTTTAAGTGCACTGTGTACTCCAGTAGCTTTTCTCAGTGTCTTCAGGCAGTGTTCACCTCAAAGCATCCAACATGTGCACAGGAAGAGGTTGTGGGATATTTGTTGCTGATTCAGATAGGGTGCAACATGCTCAGTCTTGATCTGACCAAATAATAGAATGATTGCTTGATACTGTGCTGAAATACAAAAAATTGATTCTCTGCTCTTCAGTAAAGCTCTTCCTCTCTTATTCTCTGAATATTTGCTTGCAAATCACTTTGTGCTCAATTTTGGTGAAATTGCTAAACAACAACCTCTCATTGCCTGCTTTTTTCCCTAGGTTAGTGAATCATCAATGGTGCAATTAATTTTTCTACCAGGTGACAGAACTGAAAGAACAGAAAGAAACTGTATTTGCTCATGATCAATTTTTAATTTAAATACATGTCCACTTAACTAATCACATTTATTTGTGTTCTTGGACAGTAGCTTTCTAGTTTGGTAGAGTTAATGGAGTATTTTCTATAAAATGCACATTAAAAATTAATGAAATCAGCATTAACAAACAAAAGAAATAATTTTATTTGCCTGGCCACATAATTTTGTAGACTTTTCTTCTGTTTACTTAAATGCAAGAGGTAAAACATTCACAGTATTAGTCCTATGTGGTTGTTGGGGTAAATGGTTTCTCCACATTAAAATGTTGATGGAGGCATACTGCCAGCCTTCCAGTTCTTCATGCATTGCAATGCACGAGCAATAGAATTTTGACAATGTTTTCAGAAAATAAAATAATTATTAAAAAAAATAATCAAGTGGAATTCTAAATAGAATGCATCAACCCAAGATAAGCTATTTGCACATATTGAGCACAGACAAATCTTCTACTTTTACAGCATAAGTAAATGCTTTGAGTCAAGGACTCAGTGGAAATTCTGATAGTGCTAAAGCAGTGCCAAAATGGGAAAGATGTCCTTCAGGCCTGACTTTATGGGGGTGTGGACACACAGTAGGACGTGTTTTGGATGCTTTTAGAGCGAGAATCATAAACATTGATAGCTGCCTACAGTACCTGCTGTTATAGCTAAGAGCACTCAGATGGCTAACAGGATACGTGAGTTTTCAGGACATCTACTTTATAGGCTCACTGTGGTTCTGCTGGCCTTGGTGGACTGGGAGGACTGTTTGATCAATGGTGAGTGTTTTGGTAATCCAGCTGGACATAAATATAAAAATTTAAAATTTTTAAAATTTTTAAATACATAAAAAATAATTTTTTAAAAATACACAGAAATAAAAATTTTTAGACAGAGGTCCAACAGTGCTCCCAAAAAAAGTTGCCTCTGCAAAAAAGAAGTTAGACTGAATAAGGGAGAGAGGCTTTTCTCTGCATTACTCATGAGATCAAACATCTGTCTGGATAGCCAGATTGGAATGTAAATTACATTGGGAAGTCTTCTTGCCTGAAGAAGAAGCCTTTCTAAATAGTACTGGAGATAATCCAGAGGGATCAGTAATTGTAGGCTGGCCTGATAAACAATCAGTTCTCTCTGATGGCTCACAGCAAGCCAACAAAATGTTTTCCTTTAACAAATGCTAGTTCTGAAACAAGTAACTCTCTTGAATGCTGTAGAAATAGACATATTTGTTATAACTTTCCTACTAGCTCCTTCTTCCTTTGTGAATCATCAGCCTATTTTTCATTTTCTGAGATTCACTATGTAAAGCAGCAGTGCAGCTTAAGTAAAACACGATGAGAATCAGCTGTGAGATCTGCCACAAATCTCAGCGAGGTCATAATAAATGACGATCAAAACCACAAGCAACTATTATGGACCCAAGTAACACTGCAAATTAATCATTGACTCTACAGAAGAAATAGCTCTAATTGTCACACCAGCTCCTAAACATTAGGTTTAGATTTGTGCTAAAATCCAATCCTTAAGAAAATATCTGGACATTCTTCATATCCTGAAACACCAATGCAGCTGGGCAATTTTAACCATCACAAAAGGCTTTCAAAAGGATGGATTTTGAATGATTAAACCAACATATTTTTGGGTCTCAAGAAGAGAGAATAAAATGTGTCCTGGGTAGGAAAATTCTGCACCTGGTGTGTACAAGGCCAGGCTGACCCTTTTATGCAACACACCAGCATCAATTTTTAAAGTTTCTGTCTTGACAAGTCCTAATTATGTTCAAAAAGTGGGGGAAAAGTATTTGTTATTCGAACAATCTCCCAAAGATAAGGAAGAATATATATAAAAAAAATCCTGAAGAATTCTCTCCACACAAAGAAGAATAAAAAAAAAAAATCTTCAGCCTAGAGCAATCAGCATCCCCCTTCATTTTTATTTCATTTTGTACCACAAAAGAATCAATAGAACCCTGGGAGAAGGATAGTGGGTGTACAACATGAGCTGTGCTATACTTTCCTAAACTACAAAATAATCATTAAAATGAAAAACTTGCAGCATTACTTCAATCACCAAGGTCATCCTTCAGCTCAGTAAATCCATCAACAAAGCTACAAACTACAGGATTTTACATTTTGGAGAATTAAAATAAAATAGAGGGCATCTGATTTTAGGCAGGTGAGAAAAAGGAAGAAGGTTGTAGTATCTAGCATGAGAATTCCAGGTAGCATCATTTACAGAGGAATGCAAAAGTCTGGACAGGAGAGTAAGTATCAGAACAAAATAATATCTAATTAAATCGTATCTAAATGCATCAATCCTGAAAAATAGCAGAGCACACTTCAAAAAGCATTTGTGGTGTCATTTCTGCAAAGGTCACAATGCAAAACCATGACATATTTTTATGCAATCTTGTATATGAAATAGCTTCATCTGAGACAATGCAGAACTCCAGATGGAGTTGTAGAATATAGCTTGACTCTTGACAGGTGTTCCTCCTATATATGTGCACATACATATGTTTATGCATAGTAAGTATTTTCTATGTAACACACATAAAAATATTGACAAAAAATTATATCTAACAGTAAAATGAAGTGAGGGGAAAACATAAAATTCAAAGTTAATATAACTGCATTATTGTCTATGAAGTCATGCCACTTTGTGATATTTACCTGAATTCAATTACAGCAGAAATTAACATAACACAAGGCCTAACTCACTGAGAGCTTAAGAACCAAGTGTGCAGTTATGTTAAACCTGCATGCATCTAATTAAAACAGATTTGTGGAGAAAGAGATAAGATGCAACCAATATCTCATTCATGTCTGTAGCTAACAATGGAATGATAAATGTTTTGAACCCATGCCATAAGTATCAATTTACATCATATAGATGTAGAGACCTGTGTTTTTCTTTATCGTGATTCCCAACAACATTTTAAGTGATTTATTTCCAATTTAAGTGTATAAGCTTACTTCTGCTCTGGTCTTTATTAAGGCATGTCATAGAATGGCAGTAAAATATACAGCTATGAGTAGCTATGGCTGGATTTGTGGATGAAGGAAGAGCAGTGGCTAGGGACTTCCAGGCTGCAGAGTAATTTTGGGGGTATTGGTAGTCTGTGAACACAGGGCAGGAGTGCTCCCTTGGCAACAGAGAAGGTCAGCAATATCTGAGAGTGTTTAAATAGCAGTAGAATCAGTGGATAGAGGGAAGTAAATATTCCTCTTTACTTAGCATTCATTGGACCACAAATCATTAGATGTAGATATTGCATTAAGTGTTGGGATCCTCACAACAAGAAAAATTCTGATAAATTGGAATGAAGTCAATGGAGGGCCACCAAGATATTTGCAGACTGCAAGATTTTGCCTTGTGAGGAGAGGCTGACAGAACTGGCCTCTTCCAACCTGGAGAAAAGATAGTTCCTGGAAGCCCCCAGCTGGGCCTGGGGGGAAGTTATTGAGAAGCCAGGCTCTTAGCAGCTGTATGTGCAGTTGTGAATGGTGGGAGGCTGGGAGGCAAAGGGCACGAGATGACAGGCTTCAGAGACCTCTTCAGATTGCATATGACACAGACAAAAAAAAAGACTGATCATGAAAACAGTTGAGCAGTGGAACAGGGTGCCTAGAAAGTTTGTACTGTCAATACCCCTGGAAGTTTTCAGTATCAGGCTGGACAGCGACCTGAAAGAGCATGGTCTGATCTCTGAGCTGGTCCAGCTCTGAGCAGGAGTTTGGTTAAGAGGCTTCCTGAAGTGTCTTCCTGAGTTGTATTGCCCTGTGATTTTAGGATAGCTTTCAACATGCATTCATCAGAATATGAGTAAGGAAATGATTCCTACTGCTAATTGTTGTTTATCAACACGAAGGGCCCTGATCTGTCCTGTTGTGTGGTTTATTTTTGGGGTTTTTTTTTCCCCTGAGGAAAGTTCTGCCACTCAGGAAGCAAACCTTAGTAATAAAACTGACAAACTCAAGTATGGACTTCTCAAACTGCAGTAGAAATGATTAAACAGACTCAAGTCAGTGTTTTATAGAATTATACAAATATTCACCATTAAAGAGTTGAATCTGAGATGATTCAGCACATAGATCACCTAGTGTGATTCTGCCCTATTCCTGGATGAGTACATTAATCTTAGTCAGACATAAATATTTACAGTCACAAAGCATAAACTTTCATTTTTAAAATATTTTGTAATTCTCTCAGAAGTCACTGTTCTGGTAAATTTTTCTGAAATTGGATTCATTTATCATAACATTTGCAAAGAAACAACACAAATGTAAACATTGAAAAATGAAACAGTTGAAAATTTTCTTCAAGTCCCTCAGACTAGTCACATTTAAGAAGCTGGTTTTTCTGATTTCAGAAGTTTCAGCTGGTGTTCAATGATTGTTGACTTGTGCACATGGCAGGAAGATCAAGCTCATTGCTCTTCTGGCTCAGAAAATCATGAGACAGGAAAGGCAGGAACTATACAGTCAAATACTTTAGCAGTCTGGTTTTACTGGCCTTATTACCGTTTTTTATAAATTATATATGTTAATTTAATATATTATACATAATGTATATCACTGGAAGAAAAAGAAAATAAAAATCTGATTTTGAATGGCTTAGTCTTTTAAACATATCAACTGTTAAAGAAATCTCTGGATAAGATTAAATTACATAAAAAAAAACCTTATCTGTATCAGTTGTTCTTTCCAGTTTACTTATAGGGCCTTCCTTCTCATTCTAATAATCCCAATGATTTTAAGTCATCAAGGGTATAAATTTATGTATTTTTTCTATAATAATTTCATTTTAAGGTTATTGAATATCTAGAAACTCTTACCATGGGGAAATAAAAGTATTATTAATTGCAAAGTAGAATAATTCAAGTACAACTTGAAAACATGAAGGGCTACTCTAGAGAATTTCACATGGAGCAGAGTAATCCATTGCAATGAATATTTCAAATTGGAAATTTAAGGCTACAGCTGAATGAGATTCACATAACATTTATAAAGTTTCAGTTAGCCTAAACTGCAAGTGTCACTCTTTCCTAAATCAAGTGCACAGACATGATTTGGGAGTCTTCGTGTTTCCAGTAACCTGCTTGCCATTACACTCAAGGTACAGAAGACAATTAAAAAGACGGGACATACGAAAACAGATATTCCAGCTATAAAACATAAAAAAGAGGTGTGGAGAGGAAAAAAAGAGTGAGTTAAAAGGCGGTTAAAAGTTAAAATTTTATCAGGTGTATTAAAAGATAGGGAAGGATCAGAGGAAACTGGTTAGGGACATGTCAGCGCAGTTACTACCAGAGTTTTCATATGCTGATTCTATGTCTTATTAACACTTGACCCAGATGTCAATTCCTCTGCAGCTGAATATAGTGTGGTGGGCTATCTTGAAGTTAATTACCGACCACAAATGGAAAGCAATTTAGTTTTTAATTTTTCAAAGTAACAAAATGAAGGCAAGGCTTTTGGCTGTAAAATCAGATCTATCAGAGTGAGGAAATCCAACACACTGACTTTGCAGGAATTCAATTTGAAAGTCAGGCATTAAAGACAGAAAAGGTAAAGGGCTTGAAGTGCAGTGGCTGCCAAGCAGAATTCATTCCATGGTTGTCTCCAGTAATTTCCAGTACACTGAGCCAGATCCTCTCCTCATCCTACATCCAGTTGGTGCAGAAGACATTAACTGTCACTGAAAGTGAACTTTATATACTGCAGGTATTTTAGTTTGCTGCTAAAACATAACCTAGGGCTGCCTCAAGACTGCTCTAATTTAGTGAATAGTGAATTAGAGCTTCTTTCTGCTTCTCATCTTGATTAGGTATAAATAGAATATAGACAGTTTTGCCCAGCCGAAGGAAAGAAAACAAACAACTTCTTTGGGCTAATCTTCATACCAACAGGGCTAGCCCAAATTGGCTATTTTCTCTGAAATTGGCCAGATAATCTGACCCAAAGAATAGAAAAACACCGAATCAAAATATCTGAAGTACAAACATGGCCTGAATATAACCTAGGAATTTTGGTTTGTTTTCTGAAACCATGACCTGAGATGAATCATCCAGCAGGATGGTCCAATATTTGTAAGAATAAACAAAAAAACCCATGATATTCTTGGTCTCAGTAAATTCCATTTTCCTCTTGGACTGTTATAGAAAGGTTTTACATCTGCTGTATGTAGGCAGCTGCCAGTTTAGTCAGCATTTGGGAATTCCCCAGATGGCATAAGAAAGGACAAAGCTTTCATACACCATACTGCAATAGTTTTGTGCAGAAGAACATTCCTAGGAGAGCTAGAACAACACTTAAATTTACTTGGGGACTTGTTCATCACAGTACTAAAATCACTGAAAACATTCAACCAACAAGTGGGTGAAAACCACAGCTGCATAGCTCCTTTGTTCAGCCCACAGCACAGCCCAGGAAGCGATAATGGAATCAATACGAACAGCAGTTCCAAAGAGCCTGATTGTTTTGGCTTCTTCTAAGGAAAGAAGTGAATCATTTTAAAACAAAATTTGAGTCCTAATCTCTTGTCCACTCTTAAAGCAGAATGAAAAGCCAGTCTACAGTCTTTACTAGGGAAACAAAATCCTGAAAAAAACCAAGAATGAGTGAAATCATAATGTCTTGAGTTTTGGACAGAAATCTTAAGATAACTTCTCTGAATTCCCAGTAAATATGTGTTTCCTACGTACAGTAAATATGAAATGTTATTTGATTAACGTCTGCTGTCATATGTCATCAGAATGAACAGCTAGAGAGAGGAGCAAGTGGAAGTCTGCTAGTGGAAAAGCAGATTTCTAGGTAGAATAATTAATTACATTTTGTGTTCAATATCTTATACAGCATCTTATATTACATCTTTTAGATCTACAATACAATCACATATGTAGATTTCAGGAAAATTCTTTCTGTCACTCCACATTCCTCATTGTCTTATTACCATATCCTCTCTTTGGTTATTTTTGAGTTGTTGGAAACATTTTTTTCAGACTGCTATAGAAAAGATTTGATTTCTCTGTACTTTGCACCATTAAAGAAAAGTAGCCCTCAGCTTTGCCCAAATTTCATTCTTCCTTAGACCAAAAATGTATCTTTGAAATGTATCTCTCTTCTAATTTATCAAAACAGCTATCCCATCCAGCTCCTGATTTTTGGAAGGTTTCTGGAAAACTACTGAACTTCTGCATTAAATTATACTCAAGAACTAATATCCTCTTACTGTCACGTTTTTCAAGATGTCTGGCGCTGTCGCTAGACAACTGCCAAAAACTTCTGCTGTTCAGTTTACAATGCCATGGAAACATGCACATTTCTCCTCTGGTCATCTAATACCTCCATCATCTCCAGAGAGATCTGCCTGGATCTGTACACCACAGTTTACAGTTCCTTTAAATGCTTTCACCTGAGACTAGCAGAATGTTGGAGGCAGCCAGCTTGCAGATAGATGAGAGCCTCTAGAGAGGGTTTTCTGCCAAGCAAGGATTTGTGAGTAGCCCAGGTCTTCAGCATTGCACAAAAAGAGCAATTCTATACTGTTGTTTTCTTCAAAAATGTACATGTAGTTGTACATTTTTACATTTTTTTCAAAAATGTATAAATGTACAACTATCTACCACCCATATGGGTGGTAGAGAGTTGAATATTTGTCTGTCCTATCTAGGATGTTAGTCTTCCTGTTCAATGAGAAGCAGGTTTTTCCTTCTATTACATTGCATAAGCATTTACATTAATGGTTCACTAACGAACTCCAGTACAATTTTCTTCTCTATATACATAAAAGGATGGAAAATGTTCTGCCAATACCTCTATTATTGGCCCCAAGACCTTTTGCTTCATGGACCTAGGACAATATGAAATACGCAGGATGGGTTTTAGTATTAATCAGGTGTTGTGACTGTAATACTGAGAGATATGGCTAGGATTTCAAAAAGGTGGCAAAAAAATCCCAAAAAACTATAGGAAAGCAGAAGTCAAAATAAGAAAAAAATATAAGTTATAAAGTTGGTGTCACAGACCAAAAGTTATTCTGCAGTTCCTGGGGAATCCCTGTTCAGCCATTCAGAAAACACTTCTGAAGCAACACAAGCTGGCATTAGACCTTGAAAAATTTGAAAGTACTTTTTCCTTCTGAATTTAATTTTTATCATAAATGCTTCATTCAGCCACATTGAGGAGAACTTTGCAAATTCCAAATTTAAGTATAGAAAAAGAGTTAAGTGAGAAGCGGGATAAAAAGTTCTTTCAAGAGAGGCAAAGGTCAGGTAAACATATTCCTGTGCTGAGTGATGGAGAGGAAATGAAAGGAGAAAAGGAGAGAAGACAAACAAAGATATTCTAAGTTTTAAACCGTCTGTTTGTGACATGTTTAGGGACCAACACAGAGATAAATGCTGACCTCCTGAATGTGTGCCATGCAATTCAAATTTTCCTTCCATTGTCATGTCAACTGGCTTCTGCAATAATTCATTGTGACCAACAGAATCTGTTAGAATGCTGAACTATATAAGGTAGAAAGCCTAATATCTTTGTATTCAAGACTTCTATATTAATTTCCATGGTAGTACGGTATGTAACAGTGCACCTCAAACTAATATTTTAATATGGTAGTTTTGTGCTTAGTTTGTTTGGAAATTAGATTAAGAAAATGACAGCATTTTCTAACTAAATTCAGTGAAAACTGTAGAAAAAAAAGGTTGGCTACTTTTGTTTTACATTTCCACAGATGCAAGCAAATTTTCACCCAATGCAAAACTCAATTATAAACTCTTTAAAACAAGTTGAAACATTGCAGGGCAGAATTCAAAATTACTCAAGCTTTCCCCATTATGAGAAGTATTGCTGAGATTTGTTTAACATTTCATCACAGTAAATTCAGCATAACTATAAAGATTTGCAAACTTGTTACAGCCCTGACAGGAACACTAGCACAGTCAATTTTTTAATCCATGATGCCAGAAAAATAGGAAAAAAAAGAAAAAAAAAGAAAAAAGAAAAAATGAAAGAAGGAAGACAGCAATTCTAATGAAGCCTTTGGATACTTGTGGCTTTGGGGTTTTATCAGTTTGACTAGTTGTACCTGTGATGCCTATGTTTGAATTTAAGTGTATTTTTGCCTCATAGCTTTCATGAGTGGCTTGGCTTAATTTTTTAAGAATAGGATCATCATGAGTTCTTCAATTTGCTAGTTGTATCAAAAGAGTGACAGAAGTCTGTAAAGCTAAAAAAAAAATGAAATTATAAAATTGTTAAAATGAAAGATACCTATCTTGCTCACTTGCACTTTGCTACAGAAGACAGAAAAAATAATAAAGTGCAACAGACATATATTTAATATATACTTGCTTTGAACTTAGCAAGAAATTTCACACAAAGAGAGAAGATGATTAATGATGAATATATAAAAAGAACTCTTTCCATATGTCCTAGCAAACCTTTCCTAGAAATTTTTGTTATCATTCTGCAAGGGCAGTAAGAAAGGTCATTCCTTCCTGTAGTACAAGAAGTCCATGGACCTGCCTCAGAGAAAGAGGGATATATATATACATATAAATTGTCTGAAAGCAGTTGATACAGATTTCTGAGAGCAACTGGAACTGCTCTAAGAAATGTGTGCACTCGCAGAAAAATGCTCCATGAAAATTCACTTATTTATGCCAAAATATCAGCAAACTTAATGGCCAATCACTTTGAACCTGCATGATGATCTGCATGTCACAAGTTTAGATACGCTTTTCGCTCTCTTCAATAAATTATATTTCAAATTTTAAACTTGCAAGGTGCTGGTATTGTTCCAGCGCCTATGCAACTTCCAAAGTAAAACCACCTGGCATGAGTCATGATTTCTACACAGTGTAAATTCAGAAATAAAAGATTAGAGAGCAGGTCTCCCAGGACCAATAGGCCTACAGAACCTCACAGGTTACTTTCTCTAGATCTGAGTTCAAAGGCTTCAAAGAATGAGTTCAAGTGTTTCAAAGAATGTCTTTGACTTCTGTAAACATAAAATTCACTTTATTTTAAGGAGAGTCATCAAATTGTCATGCATGTAAATGTTCTTTAAAAACATTTGAACAGATACCAATTGAGTACTTTTTTTTTGTATGGTTAATACCTTCTTGTCTGTTGTTTTGCTCTCTTTTATATGCAGGCATGAATAAATGAACTAGAGAAGAGTACACGGTCAGTAGTGCTATGAAACATCATAGTTTTCTTCCTAATCCTCATTTAATATGTGAGCTAACAATAGAAGCAAAAGATGACATTAAAGGATATGCTTATTAAGAGAAATACAACAAGCAAGCAGTTTTATGGTTGCTGCTGGATAGAATTAAATACAGCTGGTTTTAAAAGCTTTAGTTTAGTCACACAGTCTTTTATATCAGTGTTGTCTCAAATTTGTCTTGCATTTCTTTTTGCATAGTAGGTGACTGCAGTGCCTACATCATGTTTTGTTGCAATTTGGGGCAATTAATCTTTTAAGGCATATTTAGTTGGGGTTGATGATTTCAGGCTAGCATGCTCTCCCCAGAAAGTTCCAAGTATTACCTCAGAGTTGAGCTCTCTAAAGATTTGGGAAGTCTTGATGCATGCAAAAATCTACCACATGCGTGTATTTTCACAACATTGCATCTTTTCTAAGCAGAGATGATGGTTTGATGTGTGAAGACTGGAAAACAGACCTTTGGTTCAGTGTTCCTGAAACTATTTTTGTACTCCTCACCAAATGAGTGTTGATGCTGTCTGTGTATGTTACCCACCCCTGCTCATGAGCTGCATGAAGCTGTTGAGAGGATGAGAGTCACAGTAGCCACTACCCACAGAGAGAAACTCCTGCTTCACCTGCATTTGGAACTAAGCTCTTTCTACCTCTCATCTTACCAACATCCACTGCAGGAGGTATTTGTCACAGTGACCCAGGACAAGAACATGACGTTGCACATGATTGTCACATGATTTACCTTTTAGCAATCTGTGTTTTCATCATAATTCCATCATAACCTTAATCCTAACGAGTATTTCAAATTGAAGTATATTGACGCTTTGTTATGAGGAAATAAATTTCCAGTCTGTACAAAAGCTCATCTAAGGAGCATAACTATGCAGGTGGAAAGACTGACCTATGAAAGGGTGTCTCAATGTTGACTGCATGTTTAAATGTAGAGCTGCAGGTTTGGAACTTCAGCTGGGCCTCGGCTGTGACACTGAAAGCAGTGCCACAGCACCAAAAACATCTTCCCAAAAAAAGCTCAGGGAAGGGTCAGGTTTTACACTGACAAATGATGAATTGATAATGCTTTCATGATTGCAATCCTTTCAATACGAGGGCAAATTAATGTTATTCTGCTTCTCCCAAGATCAAAACCATGCAACAGGCTCTTCACTAACAGATATTAAGGTTATGAGAAAGAGCACTCTCTGATCATGTATTATTGTATTTATGATGATGTTATTCTGTCTTTAAGGGTTTGCAAATGTACTTTTCTTGAGGCATAATTTAGAGGGTTAGTTGAACTTAAAAGAAAAGCTTTTAGAACTTCACTTTTCAGTGATACAGTGAGGTTATCTGTAAATGCTACCTTTTGTTTTTGTGTTCAAAAGTTTGTAATTACAAGATTGGCAATTTTCAAAATACTATGGAAAAGTGAGTTCTGATCTTCAGTCTTCTGAACTCAGTTGCAATTTCATAAAATTCAGTGTGAGATTATAATGTAGCTCAGACATCAGTTCCTGAGAGATTAAAAAACCTGTCCAGAAGCTATCCATTCTTTAACAAGTAATAATGTTAAATGCGAAGATTGAGTCATTAATGTATGAGTAACTCATTCTGTGACGTTTGTTACAAAACCATTTTCAGGTTATTACAATTTCCCCTTATGCAGAGGTATGAAACCAGTCAGATATCTATTGTATGAATGACTTGGCAGAAAGCATGGTCTGGCTGGAATAATAAGACAAGGTAGATGTCATTAAAATTATTCAGCTTTGTTCCTAAAGTTTTCTAAGTGGGATGAAGAAGGAAGAAAGAGGGAAGCCTATTGATAAAGCACTGATGCTAAAATTAAAAAGAATAAATTATTATTATTATTACTACTACTACTATTATCATTATTGCAGTTTAAATTGTTGGTTGCTATACATTTAGGGAAAGCTGAACAGTAGTCAGCCCGTGATTTGAAAAATATTGCTAATCTAATTCTAGTACTATTTGCATTAGTTGCCTGATCAACATGCTGAATCTTCTCTTAATAATCTTAATAGGTTATAGGTTTTACAAAGTGCAAGAAAAAATTCTTTTACAAAGTGCAAGAAAAGCAGTACCTCAATTCTGAACTAAGGGAACAAGGTGAAATTGTATTAGTTACTGCGTGACTGTATCACATCCCTAGACATACCAAAAGCAAATCCTAAACCTGAATGAACCAAGCAGTCACTTGTTCCTGAGAATTGAAATAACTTCTTTAACTATCCTCTATGAATTAAGTTGCAGATGAATAATTTATTAACTGGATCTCTGCTGACTACAAAAATATTATAGGTGTCTTAACCACAAGCAGTTACATATACTTAAATGTATAAATTAGGCATTTTAATTTCATACTGAGTCCCACCTGAAATAATTCATATGGACCATCCACTTAATTCCTCAAAAGCAGTGGTTCCAAAATGACAGCAGATTTTTCTTACAGCCAATCTTACCTCATGCCACAGACTGAAGGGTGGCTCAAAAAAAACAAAACCAAAAAAAACCAAAACCAAACCCCACAAAACTATAAACAAACCAAAAATCTCAAAAGCCCAAATAATACTGTCCTAAATTTAGCCCTGACAGGTTTTTAAACCACTTTATGAAAATTAATCTTAATATCTTTGCCTTCTTTATCCCAAACTCCCAATTTAACTCTGGTACAATATAATGGAAGTGATGGAAAGTCACTTACGATATTACCTTTCACGTACAAGCCCTAAAGTTTACTTTAGTTAGTGAACATTTCTAAACTCAGAATTTATTATATCTCAGAACTCTCTACATTTCAGAATCCCAACCAAATTCTAACTCTTGCAATCACACCACCATTAGAAACCTAATATTGCATACGTTAGAATCCAGGCAAAATACCCTGGGCACATCCAGAAATAATATTACTTCAAATCCTAAAGGAACTAGCCATAAGCCTAGATTGACTAATCTGTCTAGATCCTAAAATAACAGGAGCTGCTGAGACCTTTCATATCCACAATAGTGAATGCTACATATACTTTACTTCCAAAGTAATACCCTGGAATTTTATATATTAAACAGGATTATAATTATAATATTGGATTTATTTCTAGAGAAATTATTCAAATCCATCAAGTTTTAGGACCTTTTAGATGGGTTAGCAAACTTGCCCACAATATAGCTCAGCTCCCCTTCCATTCAGTGTTACTGTATCCCTAATTGAGAGACATTAGTTTTTCCCAAACAAATCATGTCAGGTTTGCCTTTCCCCCTGCAGAATCAGATATAAGAGTCAGGAAGAAAACTTCTGGAAGCCCAGCAGTCGCTGCAGCTCATGTTCCCTGGCATTCCCAGGCAAACCTTCTATCTAGACATAACCCTAATCCTGTTTATGTTGCTTGTTCACATGCACCAAAGTCAAGGAGAAGAGGCTGGATGCCTTCAAGCAGGTTACAAGGTATAATCTTCCTGCTCCTCTCCTCACCCTCCAGATAACCCTGCTGGAAGCAGCTGTCATGTGCTGGCACAGGCCACTTGTATGTGGAAGAGGTATGAATATACGAACCAGCTATGTGTATCTCAAGAGCTGCCTCTTGTATTCTGCTTGTCCTTTCTTCCTCAGTCATCTGCTTCTGTGTGGAGAATACCTTACAGTACCTCCCTTGTCTGCCACAGCTCTATTAGCAAGGCAAGTTATCAATAAAATAAAAAGCAGCTGTAAAAAGAAGAGGAATAAACTTCAAATAAAATAAATAAGCACTGGATTCAAGTGGCAAGAAATATTTAGTCTAGACACAAAAACCTTTTCGTGGTTTGAATAGCTAATTACCAAAATGGATTCTTGAGGTGATGCTGTTGTGTCTCTGAAAAAATTGGCAAGTTTCTATGCTGGAAAACAACATTCATGAAAACGAGATCTCATAGTTCCTCTTGACTTGGTCATCTGTGATTTTTATTCAAATAACAGAGTCAGGTGATGCAAAAGAGGACTACTATAGCCAAACATAAATCTGTCTTTCCCATGAGACTGAGGAAGAGACCACCTCTAGATTCCTGCAGTGAACAGTGCTGTACCCCAGATAAGCTTCATGTCTGAATAATCCTGTTGTTTTCTTTCTAAGTATCAAGAATAGCATATTTCTGGTTCTGTATTTTTCTTTTGGGTCTATGCCTAGCATTACTTAGATGCCAATCAGATTCAAACTATGAAATGCTTTAAAGGGATGAAATTTGTATCTTCTCTAACATAATTGATGCACTTCTTGAGGATGTTCCTATCTATATTTTCACATTCTTTAAATGAGAAATGTGAGTTTCAATTAACAGGCAAACATTTCTATTACCCAGTTCTCTCACTAAAATAGATACTTTGATATCTTGAAGAGTATGTTCTGCAAGACTTTACAGAGTCCAGACAAGCCCTATAACTTGCACTAAATCAACTCTGCTTTGTCAAACCAACGATCTGGGCAGGAATAGCAAACAGCATTAAGCTGTCCCACTAAATAAAGAAAAAGAAAATGTTCTAGAAGAAACTAAAAAAAAAAAAAAAGCTTAATTGAATCGAAAGTTTCAAAGTTTCAAAGGTATTTCAGGAACTGAGGGAAAAAAAACCCCAATCTGCAAATGTCTAGAAGATTTATGGAAGCCACAAGATATTATGTTCTTTAGTACTTAACGTTGTGACTACTACATAATGCACTGCCTGATTGCAGAATTCCTTGCAATTAATAAAAAGTGTTATTTCTTTCTTGTACACTGTACTGATGTAGGAAAGAACAGGCAGCAGGAGTCATTTTCTAAGGGGTTTAAATAATATAAAATTAGTCTTGTTTAAGTTTCAGTGGTCAAATTCTGCTTATAAGAATAATTTTCCTAATTAACTTGAGACATACTTCTCTTCCTGATGAAATGAAAAGAGTTGGTTATTATTTGTTTTGTTTTTTTTTTTTTTTTTTCATTGTGGATTCTCATCTAACACCAGGTGAGGTATCAACCATTGTCCATTATTCTTTCTGAACATCTGTTAGTTTCACGGCCACCCTACTTTACTTTCCATGGAGTTGGCTGATCTATTCCCACTGCCAAAACCACAGCTCAGTGAAAGAGGGCTGGAATGAGTCAAATTTTGATTTACAAAAGGCTAAGAACAGCAGATCATAGCAGGACATCCTCGCTCCTTCTTCATTCCCAAGGTTGATATAGATTCAAATTCTGCCCAATTTTGGATTTTCTTTCTTTTCTCATTCTCTCCCTCATCCCACAGTGGGCCAGGGAGGGTCTGTAATCAGCTGTGGGGGCTTAGTTGCCAGCTGAGGCTAAAACATGATACTGTGGAAGCTTGCACTAGATCCACGTTTGTTAAATTAAGTAAAAAGGCAAAAAGTCCCAAATCAGAAATGCCAACAAGTGGCAACGACGATTTAACCTCCTTAAGGAAATGAAAAATTATTTTACTGTGGTGCTGTTTGTCCTTTGAAAGTGATCAGGACTTGATGAAATGAAAGGAATAAAAAAATTCCATGTCTCAATGAACCTTATGTGTGTACCTGTGCAATTCATTATACTGATAATAAAAAACCCAAAACATTGTAACTTGCACAATTCTGAGCTTTAAAAATATGTTTTTAAATTCAGGATATTCTTTGATTCTATTATAAGGTGTGTCACTGTCAGATGTTACAAAATGATGTCTGAAGTCTTGTATGTCCCTAACTGGTGAAAATTCAAACAAATCTCAACTTTAAATGCTGTTTCACCTTCTCTAAAATGCTGATGTAGGGATGCCTCATAACTTTACATTTTTAAAATGATCCCTTACAAATGAAATAATGTTTGTAACATTGTTCTGAAAGCAACAACTTGGAGGAATATTAAGAACAGTTCAGCATCTCGGTTCTCAAGTGGCACTTCACACTTCCCAGGAAAGGCTGTTTAGCACTCTAGAAATATAAGCAAGTATGTTCTTTTTCATTTAAACAGACTCTGCTCATGTCCTTTAACAGCCAAACTGTTTGCCTTTCAAAGAAAACATTTGGTTAGATGCAACCACAAGATTTTTTTTTTGATCACTATAAATAGCTGAGTTTTGTTTATACAATGTGATTTAAGCTTTAGCACAGCTAGCAAGATGTTGTAGTGCACTCTTTAGGAATACTTTTATTTGAGTTTTTGCTAATATTCCTGGAAAATCAAACCCAAAGTCTGAAATTTTGTCACTCTTATGAGGACTCCAGGTCTTCACATGCATCTCAGGCCAGTTACTGCTGCAAAGCATTGGTGGCAGAACATAACTAAAGATGAGGTTTTGCCTGAAAGCACCGATGTTTCTTCAAGCAGCAAAAAATTGGTTGCCTGGTGGAGCACGTTCTTCATTCAGTCAGTGTTAAAGTGGGGGCTATGCTGTGGTCAGGAAGGAGTTTTTGTCTGGTCAGATGGACGGAGAGATATTTAGGGGGATAGCTGGGAGGAAAGACTACCTTTCTAGTCTCTCCTCTGCCCTGCTTGTGTTACATTATAACTTTTGAGACCTTATTCTGCTTTCTGTTCCAAGAAAAAAAATATAAGTGTCCCCAGATGATACATATATATGTGTTCAGATAATGTGAATAGCATGCTAAGCAAGGTATGTGCATTTGCCTGCTTTCTTTACCCTCAAAAATACCAAAACATGTATGAGCAGGTTGTCAAAGCAGAATACATGTAGGAAATAAAGGGAGGTATTGCTGAAAATGCTGGGGACATTTCACTGAGTTTGCTTTTCTTACACCTGCAAACCATGCAGTTTTCTTTACATTTACTTGTAGCTTGCTCACAAATGTTAATGTGAGCAGATATTCATTAATAAATCTAAATTGACAGCAGACTTCAGTTAAAGAAAATACAGTTAAAGAACTTTATGTTCCCAAAGCTTATCCCAGCAGGAAATGAGGGCAATATGCAGATAACATATGTGATTAAACCTATGGTGCCAGTAGGGAACCCTGATGAACAGCACATAGTAAGTACTGGATTGCAGACAAAGTTTTATGTCCTGATAATGCCCATCACATGCCATGTGAGCACGTACAGCGTGCTCCCCTCCTGAGCAGCTTACTATCTAACAAGCACATTTTATCAGTGTTCACAAAAACTGAACACACATTTCAACACATTCACTGATGGTTTGTGAGCTAAAAATGGCTACACTTGTCCTCTATGTTATTTTCAGTGAAACATTCACTAAATTCTCGTAAAGTTGCAGACCTCATCTGTCTTTTGCCAATGCAGAGGAAATGTAGATCGTGCAACTAAAAATGTCATTTGCAAGGTACACCTCAGATTAGATTTTGTATATTACTAAACAGTCTTTATTGAGAGACTAGAAGCTTTTTTATTGTATTCACAACAGTACCTTGCAGCAAATGCTCATCTTTTCTCTACAACATTTTCCAGTTTCAGCAGGGACATAATTAGGCAGCATTACTAAACAGCTGAAGATAAGATATCCCTTGCTAGGCATTTATCTGGTGACATTCATTATGAATAAACACATTTTCATTTCATTTTAAGGAATGTCGTTTTAAGAAAGATGCATATATATTGCTGTTAAATTGCAGCCTGAATAGTCATGATCTCTAGTTATTCAGATTGTTTGGGATGTATTATTTCCAATTTAGCAAATATTGTGTTGCAAGAGGATGAGGTTTGGAAAAGAGCTGTCTAAAAATAGAACTGCTGATTCCACAATGGTCTTTACTTTACCCTCAGGCTTTATGCCTAACTGAGCAGCAGTGCTTGCTGAGGTGCCGATGCAATAACCTCATTGAATGTACTCTGCTATTTCTGGCTTATCACTTCAGCATCTATACAGACTTCAGCTTTGAAATCTGCCTCTCCTAAAGTGCACATATAACAGCAAAAAGCTACATTCTCTGCTAATCATATGTTTAAATAATTTCAGGACATAATGAAGATTAAATATATGCAGGAGGACATCTACAATAGACAAAATGGCTATGAAGAAGCTGTAATGGAAGGGACCCTTTTCTGAACTACTGTGTTTGGGTTTCTGTGAGTCAATGTTTTTTTCTCTGGATTTTCAAAATATACTCAGTGCTGTGCTCTGGTACCTTCCACAGACTATATTTAAAGCACCATAATCATAAATCATATGCTACTCGATACCCACAGGCACAATCAGTTATAATTCAATTGGTTAGCCTTGCTAAATGCTGCAAAGGTCTCAACCACCCAGCTGAGGTGAGGTTTAACCATCTGCTTCAAAAGAGTAGCAGCAGAAAAGAACTAACAGAGCTGACATGCAAGTCTCTCAAGGAGAAAAGAAGCCTTGGGCTGCTAAATGTCAAAACTGCTTACTTCTCAACCCACAACAGTGCCGAGTCAGCTGCGGAGTTCAAAGATAAATGTCCCACTGAGCCTAAACACAAGTGCTTTGGCAATTTGCTATGCCTGAAAGGAGGGTATTTTAATCTATCATGTTTTTCCTTTATCAAACCCATTACACCATCTGAAGCATCGCAGCTTTGTTTCCAGATTAACAACACATAAATGTACGAGCAAAGCAGAATAGCTGCAAAATGACGGTAGTCCCTTAACTGCACTTCATTTCCTAGCAGATATATAGCTGAGCAGATGCACGGGTGGCTTTCTGAGAGGGGCAAAATGTCTGCTGTGCTACCTTCTAACCTCCCTGCCAAGGTGCTATGTAAACACTAAATATTGTTGCCTTTAATTTCTTTGCTGTTTCCCCTCCACACTGAGTGCAGACTTCCATGAGGGTGTGATTTGCAGGTTAGTTTGAAGCCTAGGATTCTTTCATCAACAGCCCCCAAACAGAAGTTAACCTAGACATGGGATCTCACTTCTCAAAATCCTGCACCATCATTACTGCTACTTGTCTCTGCCTGCAAGGAAGCTAGTGCCTAGCAAAAATAACAGGACAGATCTTCTTCCAACCCAATCCTTCTTTAGAAGGATCCATGTATTTTTGCACAACATCAAGGAGAAAATTAAAATAAGTATTCCCTTTAAAAAGCAGAGCAAAAGTAGGCTGTGCAATATAAAGAGAGGACAGAAAAACAGGGTAAAGTATTCAGATGCTGCTCTTTGAGCCCAAGGCTTGGGCTGCTTTGATATGGCCTCCCTTGATGCTACAGATATGTTGGGTAGCAATCCCCATGGAGTATTGTCTTTCAGGCATCCAATGAACCAGTCCCCAAAAAACAACAGAAAAATCCCTAAACTAGTCCACATGACAACAATTTTCCATAAAGAGATCCTGCAGAGATAATTTTAGATCCTAGCAGTGATGTTGACAGATCTGCTACAAGGGGCTCCAGAGGCACTTGCTCTTGCCACCTCTGGGGAGGCAGACAGGCATTGGTTTCAGGCATGGACCTCTGATGAGCCCCATTTGTATCTATCAGCTAGGTGCACTTCTTGTTTCATACACAATGACACCCTACTGACTCAGTTAGACATTCTGAATTTCAGCTTCCCTTATACTAAACTCTCCTTTTGAAGTGTGGTAGAGATAAGGACATGCTACACCTTACAGGAATGTAATTGATGTCATTTATAGCAAGAAAACTTTAAAGTTGGGGGTTTTTTTAATGATCTCTTAAATTCTTGATTTTTTTTTTTTTTTGGTCAAATACTAGTAGTGATTTTATTTTTATTGTACATATATTATTTCTAGTAGTAGATGCTGTGGAGAGATGCCAGGTTTCCAATATAGCCCTGTGTTCACTTAATTATGAACAAAAATTATTTGGCATCTTACACTCTATATACATGGTCTCATACTCAAAATTACTTATTTTTAAATGAAAATTTTAGCAGATATCTGCCTATTCAAGCAAAATAAACAAGAAATTGTCCATGAGCAGCATTTTCCTCACACTTTAAGGGCACCTTGAACCCCATAATCTCATCAAGCTTTTCCAAATGCTGGTCAGGTATTGCAATGGATCTATAACACTGCATTAAGACTAAGACAGCCAGTGCTTTTAGAAGACTGCTGGTGTTACAGCTGGTCCTTCAACAGCAATTTTTCATTTAAGTATTAACTATATGCTCCCTGTGAATGCTAGTGGAGTTGTGACTATCTCTCACAGCCAAGGAGGGAGATGAAAGTGTAAATTTGAAAGTTATTTGAATTAAGGAATAAAAACCAAAACCATGCAAAATTATTAAATTAAATTTCTGAACTCCAATTGTGTTGATTCAAGTTCAGTATTAATTTATAAGCACAGTTCATAAATAATTTAAACAGGGAAATTACTGTGTATTATGTTATTTGTGTTGTCCCTAGCTATACAAAGTTTAATAGCAAGTCTCAAGTAAAAATGGTGTTTTAGAGATATGTGACATTTCTGCTGTATTTTTTATGATTGAAAGAGGTTTAAACCCATCATACTTAGATTTTGCATAGCCATTACACCCACTGTATTGTTATTTGCTAAATATAAGCAATTCAAATCCGTCATGAAAATATTCCAGTTTTTTAAACCGTTCCCTCTACTTAGAGACCGAGTTGATGTATGGTGGAATGGAACTCTAATATACTGCTGAAGTCAGCTTTTAAATTAATTCAGATTTCCTGATCTATAACTCAGAGAAAGTACAGTTGTGGCAACTGTGTCTTTGTGTCTGAACCCCAGGCAATAATCCTAGGAAATATGTCACCTGTCCTAAGGTATCTTTTTTGTGAGCCCATCCTATTTGCTTTCTAGTAATTTTCCCCCTCACCTTTGTGAAAATATGTGGCTTGTGCATTTTCTGCATTTCATCACAATGTCACGACAACATCTACATCTGATCTAGCTGTCCCTTTGTATTAATAAGCATTTCCTTAGCTCAGATTTCTGAAGTATTCGTTCACTCTGGTCAAGGGCATAAAAAAGCTCTTATCATTTATTTTGTAATAGCCCTTGCCTGTTAATCAAACACTGCACACTTTCTATTGGCTATCAAATACAATAAATTAATGGATCACCTGAGATATCTCCATCAGACCAAATAATTTTCTCCCATAAGTAACACATGACAGTAGTAAATTTAAATTCACAAACTAAATTCTTCAAACACCATAACTTCATATTAATACTAATGGAGAAATTTGGTATCTTGAAAAAATATTTTTTGTCCAAATTAGATTTTTAGTGCTCTTTTTATTAAATCAGAAGAATAGAAAAACAGATTTTCTGTGTTTTAAAACCATATTTATTTGCAATATTAATCTATACATACAAAGCTGGTATGAAGTTTGTTAACCAGGATACAATTTCACCTGAATTACGGATTTCATACACAAAAGACTATGCACTAAAGTTTGGGTCCCACCTGGAAACTCAGAATGTAACAACTTCAAATCAATAAACCCCCCCAAGTATTAGTTAAGAAGGATGGTCATTAACATAGTCTGTTTGCTGTCTGAACAGGAGATGGCTCCAGATAGCCATACCCAAGGGGCACTAGCATTTTCTAAGTGCAATGTAACATTATCATCAAGTTATAAATGATGAGAAATCTTGCAGAGAAGATGCAATGCAATCTGAAAAAAAACCATGTGAATATAAAAAGAGAGGTTTGTCTCCAGATCCAGATCACTTGAATTGTGAGCAGTGTCCAAACTCAGGAAATTAAAAAGAGGTGGTGATCCCCCATAACCTATTTGTTTCTATATTTGGTAACTGTGTTAATATCAAGGTTACAGAAAATACATATTTAGTTTACATCAAGGAGTTGTCTGACTTTGACAGTGAGTGGAGCAAACTACCAAATTAAATGGCATTCCATCCATAGCAAGGTGGTGATCTCAAAATCTGGAGTACTGTGTATCCTATATTAGACTACCTCTTTCTAACACTCCAGAGTATTAAAAAGTCTTCTTCATTTTTCCAAAAGGAACAGATTTTAAGCACACTTACATCTAGTCTATTTTAACAGAGCCAGCAAATTAAAAAAAAAAAAAAGAAAAAGGTAAGACTCTTGTCTCTGAGGCAACTAATATCAAAGTTCCAAAAAGAAAAGTTTAAATCAAGAACTTCCCTCTTTACAGGTAAAACCCCTTATTTTTGGGGAAAAAGGCACCATAACTGCTCCAGCACATACTTATGACTTCCAGAAGTGGAAGAACTTCTCCATGGATCCAGAAGGTGTGCTGAAATTTTCCTTGGGATGTCTCACAATTTTCATAAAAATTTTGGTGGGTTTTAGGAGTTCAGGTCAGACATATGAATATATGGAACCTATGTATATAATTGAGGGCCTTGGATCCCAACAGGCCAAAATCCTTTTGTGGATGTAGCTACACAGAGATGGCTACTATTGTGGAAGACAAAGGAGCTCTATTCCTTAATGCCTTCCACCATCATCTTAACAATCAGGAAAAGCAGAGCAGGACTATCCTAATGAGACCATCCTTTGTATATTTTTATAGCACCTGTTTCGACAGCACATACCACAGTGAGACAAGGGAAGGATAAACAAGAAGAGATTCATTTTCTGACTTGCAGCCAGGCTTTTGGGTATGGAAAAGAGTGGAATGGATGTGGAAATGGGCTGTAGTCATTAAGCTGTGGAATCAGCAATTTGTTTAGCTCTCACAAAGCCCATGACAAAACATTCATTGACTTAATGCAAATGTTTTAGCCCCAAGTAACACACAACAATACTCTGCAGGCTCTTTATTATGGGTAAAAAAAAAAAAAATCTGTGCTGAAAAAGCAAAATACTTAATGCTACTTTCAGAAAAAAACATCTTTGCGGTGCCTAACACTAGTTAATTTAGAAAATAACTCCAGCTGTGCTGTCTCCGCTCCCCAGTCAGCTGACATTCCTTTTCAGCTTGTTGACATGTTTTCTTGTGCCTGAAAACATTGCTTTTTTCCCTGTTCCATTTCCTTGAGTTTCAGATTCAAAATGCAAATATATGGAAAACAGCATATATGCTGTTTACAGTAAGCAGCTAGAAGCCTTCATTGCTTTACTTTTTGAACAAGAAAGGAAGGTTGGTCAGTCTGTTAGACAAGAAGCTGAGTTCAGAGCTCAGTTCTCACATAATTTTCTGTTTCATTTCCACAGTCCTCTGTAAGTCATTTAACACACAGCACATTGCATATTTCACTGCACGGAATATAAAGAATAATCACTGCTTGGACAAGAAGTCAGAGTAGCAAGAATGCAAGTGAAGAATAGCTGGAAAAGGGTTATTTCAGGTCAAAGAGCTGGTACACCAGCTAGCACACAGCATCTGAGTCAACTGCTGACACAGAGAAATTTGGAAGACAAACAGAGGCCTCATATAGAAACAGGGAAAGAAAATGAGTTTAAAAAAGGCCACCAGGAAACTCTATAAGTATTCTGCCATCAAAAAATGATTCTGTAGCACATTGGAAAGGATCATACTAAATTACTTTTTCAGAGAGGCAGAGTAGATGAAATTTTTAGTAGTTCTCTGCAAAAATTAACAAAAAACCTTAAAATAAAAAAAAAAAAAAAAGAAAAGAAAGAAAAGGATGGCGATAGCTATAAAAAGATATCTTCTACCCAAGTATACTGTAAGGAACTTGGTGTCTGTGGAAGAAAAAAGTTATCCAAACATCATATGTTCCCAACTTATGAAGATCCTTTGCCATAACCACCATATCACAGGGTAAACTATAACCTATGGGCTTGCATGGGCATGCATGGGTATACATACCCATAGGTATAGAATACCTATATGCAGTATACTCATATACCTAGTAGAGTAGCATTTAGACATCTATAGAAAATATAAAAATTTGCATTATTTCTCCTTTGGGAAACTGGGACAAGGCACATGTTTTAAGAAAGAAGTTACATGAAAAAAATTAGTTCAAATGAAAGGCTCAAGAAGCTATCAAAGAAATATATCAAAGAAAAAGATGAGTTACAATAAATTTGTGTGTCTACTCTACATGACTTAGAGAAAAAATGAAGTAGAGAAGCGAAAATGGCATTATTTTAAGACAGTCTCAGGTTTTTATGAAAGACATCTAATATTTGCGACTTCAATTTTGTTTATTTAAAAATTATTTCTTTGAGGAGCACTCAGATCCAATTCACGCTTCTTGTTGAGTAACCACAAAATAGTAAGTATAATTTAGGAAAAAGAAAGAGAAAGCTGAAAGTTTCAAGGTGATCCTCCAATGTCAATTACAAAAATTTAAAAAAAACCCAAAAAAGGTTACATTCACAGTATCTTTGACATTTGGTGATCTCCCAAGTTTCTTCACCTCCTACAACAAAAAATAAATCACAACCTGAACATGAAATGCCTTATGCTTTAAAGACAAAACCCTCCTTGTTCTTCATCCTAAGGTTCTAGTGGAAACCTCCATAGGTCCATCTCCTCTGATTCCTTCCTCCCAGCCAAGGGGAACATGACTGATTTGCTCACAGGAACTGCTACCCTGATGCTGTGAATTGGCCAGGGATGAAGCTTACTCTGGAGAAGTACTCCTCCAGTGCTGTGGAACTCCTTGCCTGAAAAAATACATCACTACTCATGGCTCCCACACAATTTTCCTTTTCCTCATATGCCAAGCTTAAAAGCAGAAACTCATAACCAAACTGGCATCAAAACAGCTATTCCCCCCAGAATATGCAAGTTACATTCCAAATGCTCTCATGTGAAGATGAGAATACAACTTGAGAGGAAAATTGCTGCAACATTGCAGGCCTGACTCTAATTGTGCTGATCTTATGGAAACAAAACATCCCACTAAGACACTGTCTTAGATTGGGGGTGTGTAATCTATTTGCCATCTGTTAGAGGTGGAGCAGTTTTCTTCTGTTAATTGGGCAGTTTTTCTTTAACTCTTCCACAACCAATCCTCCCTCCAGCGAGTTATCTTCTGTCAAGTCCCACTGATACAATTACATCATCCCTCTGTGAGAAGCTCCACCTATGGGGAGGAGCCAAGCATTCCTACCTGGATATGTTCAGAGATTTGGAACAGCAGAGACAGCTTTTCCCCACTGGATTCTCGGAGAAGCAGCTGTCTTCTCCACTGGATTCCCAGAAGAAGACCAGGCCCATATATACCACTACTGGACCTTCAGAGGAAAACTACACCCTTTTAGAAGATCACGGCTCCAACAGAATCACATCTGTCACTGCAGGAGGACTGCAGCCACCATTTAATCAGGACTGCTACCAATATCCTGACCAACAGGGTGTTAGGTTGTATTCTGACTCTGTCAGTGTTTTTTGTTTGTTTGTTTGTTTGTTTATTTTTTACTATTGCATTTGTACTTCTTTTTAATTTTCCTAGTAAAGAACTGTTCTTTCTATTCCCATATCTTTGCCTGAGAGCCCCTTAATTTCAAAATTATAATAATTCAGAGGGAGGAGTTTACATTTTCCATTCCAAGGGAGGTTCCTGCCTTACTTAACAGACACCTGTCTTTTCAAACGAAGACAGACACCATGCCTGTGCAGCAGATCCCGTGCTGTGCATTCCAGGCAGCTTTCCTTGAGCCAAAGAAAGGAAATGTGCCCATGACTATTTCAAACAGCATGCACACCCCTTCCTAGCAAACATGCTTGCTGCAATGCAGGCTGCTTTTGCAGAGTGTTTAATTCAGCTTCTTGAAGAGTCTTCCAACCCGTTCAATGGCTAGGGTCTGAAAGACACAAAATCCACTGGACTTCTATACTGCTTTGTGGGTTGTTGTGCTTCTTATGCTAGGCATATGTCCTAGGAAAGTGACTAAAGGGCTTCCAGGTACTGAAGACATCCAGTTTTTGTTTGTCTCTCAAAGTTACAGTGACACAGCTGGTTCTCCATACAAGGTTTATGAATTATGAACTGACAAACCTGTATGGGAAAAAAAAGCCAGGAGCAGAAAAAAAACCGAATCCACATACTGAATATTTACCTAAAACAGCTATGGTGCTTGACATGAGAATCATTGATTTTAAGACCTGGAAAACAAAGGACAGTACTTGAATACATTAATGTAGGAACAAATAGAGAACAATATCTGGAACTGAATTTATTTATATTTTTATTCTTATTTATCAAGGCAGTTTTGTAATCTTGAATTCTTTTTTAAAAAAAGAAAATCCAAAGCTGGAGCACTGGTGCCCAAAATCTGAAGCAGACTACAGCCTTTCCAGTGGTTGCTCTCTATACAGATAAAGTAGGGATTTTTCCACCATAATTTGCAGCAAGGATACCACCAAGACAGCAGCAAATATACTTCAATGCAAATTAACAAGGGCTATTATTTTGCCATTTATTATAAATCTCTCTCTGACAACACAAAGCACGTATTTCACATAAGAAGCAGCTTTACAGCAAGGCCCAACTTAGTGCACCTCCTGCAGTTAGCAACAAAAAGCATTCAAGTTATTTCTCAGATACCACTGTTATTTCAGAATACAAAATTTTACTAATTGCCATCCTGTTGAGTCACTTTTGCCTGAAGAGCAAGACACAGAAATACTTGTTCCAATACCAGCATCACCACCAATTCCTATTGACATCAGTAAGTGCCCTGAGACCTTCAATATTCAGAGATTAGCTGAAGTCATTAGTCACAGTAGATCATATTGTTGCTGTTAGTCATTGATTTTCTATTTACGCTTAATGGCAAATATAGCACTTACCAAACTGCCAAATTAACAACATTGGCTAGAAAACTGAAGTAACTCCAGGAATGAAAAAAAAAATAAAAAATAACACAGTCTAATTTTTTCCACATTGTCAATATTTGCTCCTTGGAGCAGATCTGAAGAAAACAGATCTACATTACTAAGTTCACTTTGGTCTCTATAGAGACAGCCCAGAAAACTGCTAAAATATGGCAAGGTTTCAAAACCCCGCAAAGATTCCTTAGTCATACTCTTATTTAATTTCCCTGATAAAATTCCATTAGCTGGTTGTTTTTCTCCAAGAAGAATTCACATCTTATTAGAAGGATTTCTTTACTCTGAATCTATCTGATGTTATTGTCTCTGGCCAAATTACTAGAATATGGAAGATTGCAGGATATACCTTCTTTATTTGTGGGTGAGACTGTGTTTGTCGTTTTATATAATCGCCAACCACAAAGACAGCTCAATCCTTTAGAAAAAAAGGCCTCTTTCACATTTTTAAAAACTCAAACTTTAAACTTTTGAATTCCCTTAAATTACAGACTATCAAATAAGATTAGTTTAAAAATTAGATCAGAAATAGTACTGATAATTTTTTTCTAAAATGTTATTTAATACAACTATGGTAAATCTTGTCTTTGAACAAAAGTAAAATCACAACTCTTCTCTGGCATAGTATGATTATAAACAAGACATAAAAATGTTTATTAAAAAAAAATATATAAAACCTAAGCTGGGAAGAATATCAAGGAGCTGGAATAAATGCTTTTGCTGCTACACCTTTATAAAGGAACTCTTGTGAAAGAAATAAAATAACTTTCTCTCCCCCCACCTTCTCCTCCCAAAGACTTTGTTTTCTTTCACTAGGAATAAGCAGCCTGATAAATTTTGCATTTTCACTTGCAAGGGTTGGAGTGGAACATTTAGCCAGGGAAAATTACATCATAAACTCACAGTCTAGCATTATTAGCAAACAAAAAATGCCATTCTATTAATGAAGATTGGAAGATCTGAGGAATATAAAATCTAGCATCTACTACTGAAAGCAATCCTGGCAGCAAAAGGCAGTATTTTTCTTAATGAATATTTTATCCAGAAGGCTCTCACCTCCCAAATTCCTGCAGCTGAAAACCTAAACAACAGAGGATGAAGTAAAAATATAAAACAACAACAATAATATCCCCAACCCCTCCCCAGACTTTTTTCAAAATTCCCAAATATTAAATAAATGAGAACATGTCAGAAATCATTAGTCTTTGTAGACTTTAGTAGAGTGTACTAACTAAATGTAAAAGCTATCAAAGTGTAGCAAAGAATTTCAACTTTCTTTTTCACAGGATGAAGAGAATTGGCAGGGCCTCAGTTACTTTTTTGGGCTCCAAAGAACAACCCAGATGATCTGGAGCATAATAAGAAATATTCTTAATATTCAGTTACTTTTAACTACTTCTCAGGAGCAACCTTGATTTTTTTCCTTTCCCTTCATCCACCACGCCTCCCATTTCCTGTGATACCTTTTGGTTGCAATTTTCAATCCTCGTTTGTATTGCTTATTAGAAGTTTTCATAAAATGCTTTACAGAATGGGTCATTTAGACCTTGTAGAATATTTTCTATAGATCACAGAAGACTAAATGATCACTAAATGAGTTTGTGCATTTGCAAGAACAGGAGTCCATTCTCAGTGACAAAAGTGGTCCCAACAAGTCTTATCAAGAGGAAGATAAAGAGGTAAAAAAGAAAGCCTTCAGCATTACCCTGCTAGGAGTCATACATGGAATAAAGTAACTGGAACAGCAACACACAGATTTATCTTGTCTCTGACTGACTGCCATGCATCATTTTGTCCTTTGCTTTTGCCTGTTCCTCCCATTTTGATTCAGCACCTCCTTTTCTTACAACCTATACCTGACCAAAAATCCCTCTTTACACTCATGAAAATTTCTTTTTGCTCAAATTTTCTACTTTTACTTAAATGCTGTTATTGGTAATCTGGGATGATTTGGGGTTCTTTGTGTTCTACTCTGTGCAGTTCCAATTCTAAATCCTCTAAAATGGGGTGTAAATTTAATGAAATATTGGTACAAATGCCCCATAGTAGAGAAAATAGAACCCTGATATTCCAACATATTTCTACTACACTGGATATACCCTGATAAACCCACTGACTCTGGCTTTAGTCATACCATCACAAATGAGAGACATTGAGACCATTTTTTAAATCCTATAAATATTGCAAACTTTTTTACAGTTTTGGGGGTTTTTTCATACAAATCACTTCCTTGGACAAAGCAGAGTCATTCCCATGAATACAAGATTATGTAAAAGAGATAATAAAAGGACACAAATAACTGTAAGAAATAAACTGTTGATGATAATTTACATTAATGTATTATGCTACTACTTAAAATCAACAGAGCTACAATTTGACCATAGCCTTAAAGGACAAGTAAAGAAATATAGACATTAAAATATTCTATTATTCACTCCTGCACAATTTTCTGAAAATCACACAGCACAAAGTTTACAGACATCTTTTTTTTTCAGCTATTAATGACCTCTTAGAGCTACTCTACTCCATATTTTTCAGTACTACCATATGCTAGTGGATACAGAAGTAAATCTCCTTGAAAGTAAGAAATGCACATTGATGATTTACTGGAAGTTACTGTGCTGTATAAAACACTTCTAATCTAGCATGACTAATTATTTGACAGTGTTTGTGTTCAAGGAGAACAGATACATCTCTTTGGACCTTGGCCTTGATAGCCTCTGTGTAGCCAAAGACTTTGCAGGAAGGTCATTTACTGGCTCTAAACCCTGAGATGACCAGCTTGGAGGGTGATTGTTTGGTTGTAATCAAGGGACCTGTCCATACAACTGTATCTTTTGGCAATGCTGGGATAGACAAGACATTAATATCTAAGAAAGGAAGATTAACCAATCTCACTTTGTTAGTGAACAAGTGAGGCATAGATCAGTGAGATGACTACACACACTACGAGTAAGCAAAAAGTGAAGACAGAACTTTTAAAACCCTCAAATCTTTTGACTTACTGATTTAACTTACCAATTTAGCTTTCCTGTATTTTCTTTCAATTTGCCTTCATGGCTGTTTTTACCCACTGTGTTATCCCACTACATCGAGTGTATCTCTCTCAGCCTGAAAGTTACACAAGAAAGCAAAATGTCATAATGTACCTAATTTTCCAAAACCCTTTAAAATGTCACTGGATCTGACAACACTGGAAGTGTAATGCTGATTTGTTGGTGGTGGTGTTTTAGAAATGCTGCATTGTCTTTTTGAAATGATTTTTTAACACAAACTGGTGTCTACATGGACTTTATGAGTACTGCCAGTTAAATTCTTAACTACATCACGTTTTATGTATGAGTTTCCATCATGATGAATTAAGAGTTTAATAACACAGCTGTCAAAGAAACTAACATCAGAAGAACTTTAAAAGCTGTCTTTCAAAAAAGGTATCTTAAATCTTATGAAGGATAAAGCACAAAAAACTAATTTGATGGAAAACAATCCATAGACCTTTGACCCTGGACATTTACCTCCTTTTCCTCTAAATTGCTTCTGATTTAAATGGAGGTATGAATGATGGGAGAAAAAAATCTGCTACACATTTCTTAAAGAAAAAATTCCAGTTCAATTCAAGGGTTGATCTATTACTCAAAGCCCCTTAACAAGGATGAACTAGTTGCCTTGAAGAATTTTATTTTTCCTGTCTCTTCTCCTTTCCACTTTGAGGAAGAAATTACAACCTCTGCTTGGGACATGCTTAATTTTACTCATATAAGTACTGTAGATGATGCAGCACAAATATTACTGCTTCATTAATTACCATGATCAGTCAAAGTCATCAAGAGTCATAGTGAGAGGAATTACATAAAAAATTAACCAGAGAGAGAATCATAGACTCATAGACTCATAGAATAATTTAGATCATTGACTCTCTAGCACTGCCAAGTTTGCCAGTAAACCACGTCTCTAAGAACCACATCTATATGTCTTTTTATACTTCCAGGGTAGTTGACTCAACGTCTCTGAGCAGGTTGTTTCAGTACTTGACAGCCCTTTCAGTGAAGAAATTTTTTCTGGTATCCAACCTGAACCTCCCCTGATACAACTTGAGGCCATTTCCTCTTCTTCTGTCACTTGTTACTTGGAAGAAGAGTCTGACCCCTACCTCACTGCACCCTCCTCTCAGGTAGCTACAAAGAACTGTAAGGTTTCCTCTGAGCCTCCTCGTCTCCAGACTAAATCTCCCTCAACTGCTTCTCACAGGACTTGTGCTCCAGACCCTTCCCCAGTTTTGTTACCCTTCTCTGGACAGGCTCCAGAACCTCAATGTCTTTCTTGTAGTGAGTGGCCCAGGAAGTGAGCACAGGATTTGAGGTGTGGCCTCACCAGCGCTGAGTACAGGGGGACAATCACTGCCCTGTTCCTTCCAGCTTGTATCAGCACACCATTGCTGATACAGTCCAGGATACCTTTGGCCTTCTTGGCCACCTGGACACGTGATGGGTCAGGTTCAATTGGCTGTTGACCAGCACCCCAAGGCGTTTTTCTGTCTGACAGCTTTCCAGCCACTCAGCCTGTAGTGCTATAGTGCTTTCTCCCAGCCTGTAGCACTGCCTGGGGTTGTTGTGATGCCTACAGTCAAGTGCAGGAGCTGGAACTTGGTCTTGCTGAACCTCACACTGTTGGCCTCAGCCCATTGATCCAGCCTGTCCAGATCCCTCTGCAGAGCCTTCCTACCCTCCTGCATATCAACACTCCAACCCAATTTTGTGTCATCTGCAAACTGAGTGAGGTTGCTCTCAATCCCATTATCCAGCTCACTGATAAATATGTTAAACAGGACCAGCCCCAGCACTGGTCCCTGGGGAACACACTAGAGATGAGCTGCCAGCTGGATATAACTCCATTCACTATCACTCTCTGGGCTTGGAAATGCAACCAGTTTTTTGCCAAGGGAACAGTTCACCCATCCAAGCCATGAGCAGCCAGTTTTTCCAGGAGAATTTTGTGAGAAATAGCATCAAGGGGTTTTCTAAAGTCCAGGTAGACACATCCACAGCCTTTTCCAGCAAATAAAGTAGGAAAAATGGTTTTTTCCTCAGGCTGTTAGTTACCCATAACTAAGGAGAATTAATCAAATGTTTCAACTGATTTAAAAAATAAAAGTGGTTCTACATTTTGTCAGACCATATTCTATGTACAGAATATAATTTACTTTCAGGTGAGCTTAATTTCAGTAAAAACATTAACCTGGTTTTGCTTTCCGCTGTGTTGTGTCCAATTGAGCTGACATACCCACAACTCTTGCAGTGCTGAGGTCTGCAAGGAAGTACAGTGACCTCTGGTCAGACTCAGCACTGCTGTAAATTGAGAGAGCTGTGATTGTTCTTGTATTATGTGGGCTGTGCATGCAGAAACTGAGGCTCCTATAGTGCAGTGAGTGCAGTGTTTGCTGAGGGCTGCATCAGAGTCCATCCAACCTGTCCAGAAGGAGAAGATCCACTCTCTCTCTTTCAGCACTGTTACTTTAAGCACCTACTTACGAGCAGCATCCTCCCAGGTGGATTCGTGTGAAGTGAAGTACAGTACATGAAGTGCTAAAACAATTTTTCTGTGCAGCTTTGTGTGTTATTTGGCGAAGACATGTGGCATCCACATGGAGTTCACAGAGTATACAGTCACGGTTGCGTGTTTTCCCTTCCGTGGCAGCACAGGTGCTGATAGACTTGAGTTCTATTGCCTTGTTCATCATTCACTACAACTGAACTGAATTCCTAGAACTAAGTAACTAACAAAATAAATAAATTAATTAATAAAATCTGTTGTATCTTACTTTATATCCTCCTCACAGAATTACCTCTTTTTGTGATAATTCAAAACTTGATGTTTGATCATCAGCGCTATGATCTTAGAGGACTTTTCTGACCTTAATGATTCTAAGTTTCTATAATTCTATGACTTTTAGAAAGCTAGTCATTTAGATAAGTTTAGGATGGAATTTTGTTTTGTACAAAATTCGGGCAGATAGGCTTTCTGAGATTGATTAATGTTCTTAATAACTGTTAATTCTTTTGTCTCTGTCTAAATTTGGGTTCTTGGCAGATGTAATGTTTCTTAGAAACAGTTTTATTGCACAAGTAGGTTTTTATCTACTTTTTAAAAAATCATATTACTTTGATAAGAAGAGAAACATGAAACCAAACAATATTCTCACTGTGGCAAATTCTTGATGCTCATTTTTAGCAGGGAAAATCTTCCCATTAAATTTTTGAAGCCACTTGAGCACACTTATTAAAAGTCATTTCTTAACAAAGGTGGAACCTAGCAGGGTTTGACTTGTTTCATACTTTTTCTCAATCCAGAGTTTACTATTTACATCAAAGTTTGTGCTGGAATGTATGGGACTCTAATAATTTATTTTTATCTCTCTGTTATTTTTTGCCTTTTCAGTAACTCCTTCATTTTATAAGTTCTAATATAGATTGATTATTATTTTGTGAGTGGAATTATACGCCTCCAAAGCATTCCCTCTGAGTCAGTCTGTGGAAGAGAAATTCATTCTATCTCCATGCACTGTAAATAAATTGTATGCTAAAGACATCAGCCTTTTTAAATATCATCATGTCTTTTTTATGTTATGCATCTTCATCTTTCCAAGCTCAATAAGCAAACTGTTATGAGTCAGACTAGCAAAAAGAAAAACCAAACAAACACAGAGAAGTGCAGTATTACCTCTGCTTTCCAAATCATTAGGCATTTTAAATTAGATTATGACATTATAATGTCTCAGCTAATATTTAGTTTTCCCTTACCAATTGCCACTGTGAAGTATATTTAATATAGTCCACAACTAAAGGGAATTTGAACAAGATTATTTTAGGTCCATAGTTCTGCAGAAACTATTGTCATTCACATTTAGCAGTTTCTAGGTCAGCAGTTAATCTTCCAGCCAAGTTCTAAATCAATCCTTATTCTTAAATCACTCTTAAGTCTTGAATGATCATTTGATGGCATTGATACTGAAATCACTGATTCTTCAAACATCCTTGTACTGCAAGGACACTCTCTAAAAAAATTAAAGCCTCCAACCCAGTCCCAGCTCTCAAAATCCCAGTCAATAGTGTCCCACATTCCCTCTCCAACAGCAGCCTTGATCCTGGGTCCCCACACTCTCTTCTCCCAATGCCCTACCTCAAAGCCTCTTCATTAGTTCCTTCAGCAATTTCAGAATATTTCAGAAAGCAGCAGAATATCTCAGATAAAAGGCAACAGACAAGACATGGGAAGGCAGAGAAGAGGAACCTTCATTGTCCAGGGAAGGGAGAAAAGAGACTGAATCCAATTCCATCTGCTGAAGAATGTCACACAAAAGAGCAGACATTAGGAGAACCAGATGGTTCTTGTCAGGTCATAAGCCTGGGATAGGGATTGATCAGAAGAGCTCTCCCTCAGACAGAAACTGTCTATTCTGGGATCTTCCTCTGGAATAAATCCCATCATTGAGACTAGAACTGAGAAGTTTATAACCCAAATGTCTGTACTGCACTAAAAGCCTTGGAGAAAATCAGCATGGTACAAGACATACAGAAAACAACAAGAAATTGTTATGCTCGTTCCAGGTAAAGGTCATTTGCTGCAGGCCAAAGCTGTGTGAGAGAAGCTGCCAGAAACTTCCTCCAAATCCAGCAGAGCCAATTCCAGATGGGTCTAAGATGGACATGCTCCTGGCCAAGGCCAGGCCAGTTAGAAGCAGTGGAAATGCCTCTGTGATAACATATTTAAGAAGAGGAAAAAAGAAGTTATTGCACAGTTGTAATTGTGGCTGGAGAAGATCAGGGTAATAATACGTGAGAAGAGCAACTCTGCAGACACCAAGGTCAGAGAGGAAGGAAGGGCAGGAAGTGTTCCAGGTGCCAGAACTGAAATTCCCCTGCAGTCCATGGTGCAGACCATGGTGAAGCAGCTGAGCCCATGCAGAACCATGGGGATGCAGAGATCCACCTGCAGCTTGAAGAGAAGCCCCATGCTTGAGCAGGTGGATGCCTTAGAGGAGGCTGTGAACTTGTGGAAGGCCTATGCTGAAACAGCCTCCTGGGCAGGAGCCTGCAGAGAGAGGAGCCTCTGCTGGAGGCAGGTTTGCTGGCAGGAATTGTGACCCCATACTGGATCCGCCTGTCCGTGCACACCGTAGAAGAGTGCACCCACACTGCAGCAGTTTGTGGAGGACTTCTGAGCATGGGATGGACTCCTGTCCAGACAGGTTAGAGATCAGAACAAAGTTCTTCACCCAGTGGTGGGGCACTGGAACTGGCTCCCCAGGGAAGTGGTCACAGCACCAGCCTGAAAGAGTTCAAGAAGGGTTTGAACAACACTCTCAGGCACATGGTGTGACTCTTGGGGTATCCTGTCCAGAGATTAGAGTTGGACTCAATTCTTGTGTGTCCCTTCCAACTCAGCTTATCCTGTGATTCTGCATAAGGCTAAACCACATTTAAAATATTTAATTTTGTTAGGATTTTTCCTAATAAATTTCTTACTATTTTTAATCCCTGCTTCCCTCATCTATCTGTCCTATCCATCCATCAGTGTTTTGTTTTATCATAATTACTTAGTTTTTGCTTTTCTGATATTTGGCCTGAAAGGACTATTTCATTTTCTCTTCACACAGCTTAATTTCCCCCCTCTCTAAATCTCTAAATTGCTATGTACAAAATACATTGCATCGAATACATGCTGCTATAGAAGCTGAGAATAAATGGTTTGGCACCTGGTAGATGCCGAGTTGCCAAGTTACCACTTCAGATATCTGCAATCTCATTGTTAAAATGCTGGTAGCCTTCATCCTTTGCTCACGTACACTATAGAGTTATAGGAAATAAACAGTCATAATGAATAGAAAATACTACAATTTGAGAAGAAAATATGAAAAAAAAAATTGACAAAAAGCCCCTGGAATGGTTTTGTGAGACCTTTAAACATCCTGAGTTATTTCCTTCAATGCTAATGTCCTTAATTAAATCCTCACCAGCTCTGCACTAACTCCGGGGTAAAATTACAATCCTTGATCTTTTCATTGGGTTTTCTAAACTCTCCCATTCACCAATTTCAATTCTCTTTGCAGAGAAGTAAAGGCTGAGAGAATTAGGTTTGTTCATTAGGCTAGAAAAGAGAAGGTTTCTGGGTAAGCTAATCCCAGCCTTCCAGTGCCTGAAGAAGGAGAGGGACTTTTTGCAAGACATTTAGTGACAAGACAAGGGGGAATGGCTTCAAACTGAAAGACAGGAGGTTTGCATTAGATAAAGATGAAATATTCCTTACTGTGGGGCTGGGGATACACTGGAACAGGTTACCCAGAGATGTGGATGCCCCATCCCTGGAGGTGTTCAAGGCCCAGCTGGATGGAGCTCTGAGAAACCTGGTCCAGGGAAAGGCGTCCCTGCCACCAGCCACAAGTTGGAACTAGATGATGTTTGAGGTGCCTTTCTTAAACAAAACCATTTTGTGATTCCATTATTTTTCAAGTGGCCATGCCTGTATTTCCTGCTTGTAACACACTATTTCTTCTGTCTTCATCACCATCTTCCTCTTAGAGACACTTTTATTAGTGGCACCTCTCTGTATTAGTCCTAAAGTCAGGTAGTCAAAAATAATGACATTGATAATACTTTTCCTAAATCCATTTTTGTGGGATGGTCACTGTATGGTGATTGAGATGAAAAATGCATGCCATATTAAAAAAAAAAATAAAAAATTAACCTGTACTAGACATCTCTTTTTGCCTCAGTGGGTTTATGTTTTGTGTCAATTCATTAAGTTATGCTTTTCCTTGCATTTTCACTTCTTATTCTAACAAATATGTTCTAGCAAGTTAAATCCTATTGTGTTTGGCAACTTCCATACATTTTAGGGGGATTTTTTAAACAGAAACTGGTATATCTGTGGTTGAAACTACGTATCAAGTTGCTAACCTGAGATGAGTAAACACAACATCTCTAACACAATTTATTGAAAAAACCTCTTTTTAGATCTCTCTTCACCTTCTGTTATTTCACTCAGAAATTATTGTTTCAGAAATATTTTGGAGCAACAACACTCACAAGTTGGGAATTATTTTATTCCTGAAGTTATTTATTATTAAATAGCAGCAATATTTTAAAATTTGTTTTTCCAGCAAAATTATGTAATCAAATGATGGCAGTTGAAGTGGGAATGAGGAAACAATAAGGAAATGTCTGGAAAGCATAAGAATAGATGCGGTAGAAATATTATTGTCAGTCTTGCAAGAACTTTTTTTTTCTTTTTTCTGTATTAATATTGTCTTGGGTGAGATTTAATTTTGTATTTGACATTTACTGTTTTTCCCAAGCAGCACTCTGTTAGAGTGTTACCTTGATGTCCTTTGTCTTGATTGCTTGAATGAAATATAGTATTAATTGTTTCTTTGGGCTTTTCTTGGACTGTATTCTGTATGCATTTGCCTCAGCTTTGTTTGTTTAATTCTTGCTGTTCTTATTTTAACTTTAATTAGTTCAGTGTTCCTCTTTCCACTCCAAGTTGCACAATGCTTTTTAAAGTAGCAAAGAAGTAGGTCAGGAGGGAATAATTCTGGTCTTCAGGAAATGGTGATATTTTGCTCTTTTTTTCCATTATGAAATGGAACTAAAATGACCTGTAAAACATATTTTCAAAAACATCATTGAAAACATTTAGGAAAATCATATTACTTTGTTACAAAAATTTCTAAACATTTTGTTATTAAAACATTTTAAAACAATGTGCCAAATTATCCAGAATTTCCAAATATATTGCTTTTTTTTTCTAATAACTTTGTCAAGATTCAGTACGTTCCACACCGGGGTAATTTTCAGGCAAAACAAAGCAGGCATTGCAAAAAGAAACACTATGACTTCTGTCTCTTAGAGAAACCTTTCTGCTTTCTCTTTCCTCCACACTCACCTGCTTCCCTATTTTGTTCTGAACAGCACCAAATAGCAGTGCTGCCTTCTTTTTACTCAGGTTTCTGGCAGCCCCTCTCCTGGTGATTCCTGTTCATGGCTGACATCAACTTCAGAGCTCTGACTCATTTTATAGCTTCACTGCAAGTTGGCTTTCTTGCCTACCTTTGAATTGGCAACATCTGTTATGGCTTTGTCACAGCCAAAATGCAGAACTCTCCCCATCTGGAACGACTAACAGCCATGCTTTACACTACCCTACTTTTGGCATGTGACTTCCCTGGCTCCAGCTGGTCTTTTTCTGCCCTCAGCCTCCATAATTTCCATTTGTTCTCCTTCTGTCAGGGCTTCAATACGTTCATAGGTCTTTGACATATTTTATTGCTCCCACAGACCCATTCTGACCCAAATTCAACTGCTCTCCTGATATTGATGCACCCTACACAGCATCTTTCTATCAAAATAAAACTGTCAATCTTTTCTGGTTTGTCTCCCCATTTCTGTTAGTCCAATGCATCCAAACATTTTCTTTTCCAAGTTTTCTCTGCCACTGGGCCTTTTGCTAAGCACTACTCTTTCTGCTATGCCAGTTTACAATTAGGTATTGACTCTGATTCACTAGGTATGTGAAGCTTTACAGACGTTTATATTTTCCTGATAGCTTTCAACTAAGATTAGTAAGGACACATCTACAGGACACAAACATTCTTCAGTAATTCATCTTGCATTTTGATTTCTGCAACATCCTGAAATTGGGACCGAGCTAGAACTGCTTGAGAATTGGAGAGGATAAGCATGAAGAAATTGGACTGGAACAGAGGACTCAAGGGGAAAGGGCAGGTAAAGGCATAATTTATCAATACTCAGAAAAATAATCAAAAAATGTGTACCTGTTACAGTGCATACTCTCTGGAGTTTTACATGGAACCTGGGATTCCTAATTGTCACAATTTTCTTCACAATTAAACAACAATTTGGTCTTCTGGTGGTTGACTATTGTTGCTACCAGTCACTTTAATTTCTCAAATGACAGAAATTCACATGAATCTAAATGCTGTTACTCTGCTGGTGAAATACACAACATTCAGAGTCAACATAAGATGATGTTTTTCTTTTCACAGCATATCTAGGAATCACCAGAAGAAAGTTTGTCTACTGAGAAAATTTAAGTCAGGAGGCCTGTATCTGTTCAGCAAAATGGGTAAAGTAGAAAAGCAGGTGAATGGTTAAATTGTGCAGGAAGATGAAACACCAGGTGAAAGCACTGTCATTGTAGCCCTCTAAAACACTCTCCAACTACAGCTGAACTCCCTTGCACCAGGACTTTGCAAAGCACCCTTCAAGGGAAAAAAATGAAAGAAAGACCCATAGTATGTTTCAGCGGACATGAAATACCTGCTCTGGGGTTGGATTGGGATTTTATATTTAAGGTGACTGCCACATGCCAAATTCCTACTTCAGTTCTTGCAGATGGTGTGAGAAACCACAGTACTGCACCATTTGGAAATGGAAAAATTGCACTTTCTGTAAAGTTCCTCTGCCAAGAGTCTGGACTGCAGAATTGTTTAGCATGTGTGAGTCGTGTTCATGCCAATGGAAGCTGTGCTTCGTATTTTAATAGTATGGGTTCTACCTGCTTGTTTAATGGAAAAATTTTGGGGCCAGTTATTTTTCAATTTAATTTTTATGCCTGTAGGTTAAATGCCTTCCATTTGCCCATAGAACAGCAACAGCACACTCTCATCTCAGAAAGATCTTGAGAAGATTCAGTCATTAATACACACCTGACTGAGGCCCCAGCTGAGAGCTTGTGAAGGAGATCCAGACCTAGCTACTGCTGACATAGTGATTTCAATTACTCTAAGGGTCTTCAGAGCAAGCTCACAGGGCATGAACACGATGATTCCTAAGTAGTGTTTGCCAACATTAAGCACAGTCACCTTATAATTATATCTTCAAAACACATTTTGAAAATTAAGTAAGCTCTAGAAATGATGGGGTGAACATAAAAGTATTATATAATTAGTTATTAAATGGGCATTACCAATTTTGTGCACAGGAGGAGACACACATTTTGTGGAAAAAAACAGTATGTGAACATATCCAAATGTGTATGTGAAATAAAATTAATGATGGGTGATGAGGCATCCTTTTTTATGAAACATCTTTACTGGGAAATGTTTGACAGTATCATTTCAGTAGTGTTATTCTAATGTAAGTATGTATGTGTAATTGAAATAATGAATATTCTGCGCATACTCTTGTTTTCTCTTGATTTCAGCTGATTTCTGACTGGTTCTTCTCATTAATTTTTCATTGGTCCCCAGTACATGATAATATGTTCTGCTGCAGTAATGCTGATTGCTCAGCCTAACTTCTAGTGAATAAAACCTGGAATATATTCAGTGCAGAGCAAGTATAGTACATTTCAAGGAGTCAGCACAGTCAGCTCAGATCACTTCTTGTGCATAAGCAACAAAAGTAAAGCGCAAAAGCTGTGTAGTACCTCAGAATCTCTGAAGCATGACAGACCATTCCCAGTGCTTTCTAGTGACACCTTTTGATGACAAACCCGTGGTCTGTGACCTGACTGAATGCACAGTCATGTTCCTCTCTTTTCTGTTGGCATATTTTTCCTAGCAATGAGTCTGTTTAAAGACCCTTCTAGTGGCTGAAGAAGAAAACAAAAGAGAAAAATCAATGTATAATTTAAATATGAGTTGAATACAGTATGCAGTAGCAATGCAAAGTATAAGCAAACCCTGTTTGCAAGCTAGGATTAATGACCTTGTATCACAGCTAGGATTACATCTGGCAAAGGTCGAACATGAAAAGTTATCTTTAGATTTAAGACTTCAAGTTTCAGAAAAAATTAAGTGATGAACTGGCCAAGGTCCACTGAAATACCTGAGTCCAGGAGGTACAGTGATCACACTGACAACAGAGGTTTGAAATAAAATGGTCCAAAGTCAGTTTTCAAGAAAAAATAGTCACTATAGCAGCACTACCGTAAAATATTTACTTGGCCAGAAAGATTTGAGTCTTTTGAATGTCTTATTTAATAAGACACACAATTGTACTTCAGTTGTACTGTGATTATTACAGTTTAATATCTTAATTTTAGCCAGTGTGAAACAATGACTATGAAGAAGGTGCACTGGATTAGTGTGCTAGGAGATATTACTCATTTACATATTTGTTAACTCTTATGTCTCTCGATTCATTGATATTTAAACCTATGAGGGACTATGGAATTATTGTGATCATTTAAATGGATTTCTTGCAGAACATAAGCTGTAAGCCCAAACATTGATGTCTTAAATCAGTAAACTCTGTTTGAGGTGCACCTTTCAGAACAAGTACCTTGCTATATTCCTTCTTCTTCTCACCTGTACAAGATCTTGCTGCTTCCTTTGCGTTTTCCTCTGAGAAAAAAAATGTCTATTTTCATCTGAAAACTCCTAGCAAAAACCCTTTTTCTTAAATCACTCACAAACCCCAGCTGTCACTTATTAGATCCTGCATATGACAAGTCACAAGTATGGTTACTTTTTGAGCACCTGCTGTGTACCAGCTCTGAGCAGTTACTGATACAGCAGTGACAATATTGCTCCTGAGTTATTCACTGACACATTACACACACAGACTATGATTCTGTGATATAGTTTATCATATGTACAGGAGGCAAGAAGGCAGGTGGAGAGTTATCATGAACTGTCTTGAATAGTTCTTTTAAGTGCTCTTGTTTCTGCCACAGCCGTAGAAATCTTGCCAAAAGGGGGGGACCCCAGGGATGTAATGTTACAGAAGTCTTTATGTACCTTTCTGACTAGAACAAATGAATGGCTGACATCTTTTTGTGCAGGCACGCAGGAGTGCTTCCAGGGAGGCAGAAATAATTTTTCATATAGCCCAGAATTAATCAGAATAGAAAGTGGATCTATTCCCATCCTTTCCTTGTATGTGAGCACCTTCTAAGGCACCCACAGCAGCCACTCTGCTGTTTAACTGAGAGATTTATCTGGGATACACAAATAATGGTCTAGAAATACATTTATCTTTAAATACAGAAGAGCCAGAACTGCTGGGAAAGAGAGAAGAAAGCTGGTGGGAAGTGGAGGAGACTCTTCAATTATTTTTTCTTTCCTCCCAAGGCCCAGTTGTTTATTGTACTTCACAGCACACAAGCCCCATGACTCCGCTCTGCAACAGCCACAGCAGAATCCTAATCTGCCCCAAGTTCCTGAAGAGTCATTGCTCTGGCTTCAGCCTCTGGACTTTCTCTGGGAAAGATAGATCCAGATATCTCCTTTCTTCCTTCCAAAATATTTCACTGAACCTAAGGGCCAAGACTTGAGATTAAGGCAGTTTCTTATCATAATATGCAAGATATTCTTCTGCATTAAGCACTGAAAAGTAACCTGGAGACTGGAGGAGCACAGCAACAGCCCTGTGATTTCTAAAGCAAGCTGTACAGAAAACTGCTGTCCATCCCTTGAAGGAGAAATGTTGTATGTCCTCTTACCCTTGGTGCAACAGAACCAAAGAGAATTGTGTTGAACCAAATACACCATAATATAAGCTAGTTCTCCATAAGAATGCTATATTTACTGTATGCACTATACATGTGCATACATATGTATTGAAACAGTATGTATATGTGTACCATACTTGCTGTATGTACTACATTTTAAACTACTATATGTTTTTAATATTTAATTAAATATAATTTTTCATCCTATGTCCAAACCACTCTGACCTTTCCTTCTATGTGTCAAACTGTGTTTATAAATTCCTAATGAATTCTCTGTGAAGAATGCAACAAGAATTACAGCTTCTTTCAACTATAGATACCCTGAGTGAAGTGTATTGAGCTGCACTTTTCTCTGACTGATGAAGTACTGCAGTGTTGCAAGAGGAAAAGACAGGATTTATCCATGAAAATCAGATGCCATAGCAGCAGAAGAAATTATGATAATGTGCATAATTAACAAAAGGTACCTCTCACACTTTTATCTCAAGATTTTACACGTAAGGAGATTTTATGTTGCAGTCATGCATAACATCTGCAAATGTCACATAACCAGTTCATATGAACAATGCTGATACTGAATTTATTGTAAGCTGGGCATGCTGAAATGAACAGCTTGAGTAATTCAAGAAACTACAGTAAATGGTTTCGGCCTTCTCTTCATTAGCAATTTTTTCTTTTCTTGCACAATTTTATGTTATTACTTTTTACTATTGAGAATTTTCATTAGACAGTCTCAAAGTTCTGAGGCTGAACATGCCTAAGAGAGGAAAACTATACTGTTTTTTTAATAAACTACAACTGAGACTGAGTTAATGGCCAAATCAGTGAAAAAGCAGAGAGTCAGACCCACTGGGCATCTGAGCTGAGTCCATCTGGGCTCAGATATAACCACCTGCTTGGAATTATTTTGAAGGCCTTGCTACAATGAAGACTTTTCTCATTTGAGTTATCCCTCTCTAAGGAGCTTTCTAAAACACAGTCCAAGTCATCTTAGCTAAAGGATGTTTTGTTTAAAATAAAAGAACTAAGGAAACTCATATTTAGGTGTTATTTCGAGCACCTTTAGAAGTATTATTATGCCACCTGAAATTAATATATATAGGTATAGATACAGATATAGATATATAGATAGATATAGATTAGATATAGATAGATATAGATATAGATTATATAGATAGATAGATAGAGAGAGAGAGACACAGATATAAAATTAGGATCTAATGCAGTGTTCATTGAAGCCAGTGGAGGTGCACTTAATAAATTGTGCATCTGGTCTCTACAGAGTCAAGTGTAACTTGGTACTTTTCAGGAATGCTACCCTCTGAGTAGACAAATGTGAAATCAGAAGTTTTATCAAGCTTAAGCTTCATCGATGATTACATTCATCTTGCTTATAACACTGGTTTTTAAAGACAAGATTCTCAGGTTAGACTTTAAGCTTATTTCATTGTCCCCTAAACTGCTCCTAAAACGGTAAGATAGTAGACAAAATCAGGGACAAAGTGCTGAAGAATGCTGCATAAATCCGTAAAAATTGTGTCTGCAGCAAAAGGAAATTTCTGTGTATTAATGGAACCATGCTGCATATCCATCATGCTACATTTTATAGGCATGCTTGAAAGCAAGATGAAAGAAAGAAAATCGCCTTTCTGCAACCAAAAGAGAAATGCAGTTTACTGTTTACACACTATAAGACAATTAATGATTCCAGAAACTTAATGATTCTGCTAAACCCAGTACACAATTATGGTACATCCAGAATTCCCTGACTTCTGTATTTTTTTCAGCATCAAATACCACAAGATGTTTAAAAATGGTTGGGGATTGAGAAGCTTATTGTATTGGAGATGTGAATATGCCTCCTAACGTATATAGGTGTGTCAATCCATGACGCAGGGCCTATACAAAGTGTGCAGGATCAGATGCTCTTAACCACTGCACCCACTGACAGGGGTGGGAGTTTAAATTTATGAGTATTTTCAAAGCACAATATGTATATTCTTTAGGTATAACCAAGATATTACATTGTTTTCTCCTTGTACAAGGATACAAGCTTATGTCATACATATGTTGAACTCATCTGGGAGACCAGGAAGTTGAAATTTCAAAGTTTTTCATTCAGACTATTTGTTGAGCTCAACTGTGTTAGACTGGTAGTCCCCTGGGTTCCACTCTGCCCTGACTTTAAAAGCAAAGACAGCAAGTGCTTCCTCCTTTGCTGTTCCTGTCAGAAAGGTGGTAAGAGAATGCTGGTAGCTCTGCATGCAAAGTTACATCTTCTGGCGATGTTGTAAGACAAGAATTTGAATGCTGGTTTTATGGACCTGATCCTGAATATGAAAACAGACACCTGGATTTTGGCATCTAGATTATGAGTCCCTTTGCTTTAGGTTTCAGATTCCCCGTGCAGTGTGGTGGGCAGCATGGCAGTCCAATAAATCATACCAACTTTATGCCACTGAGAAAAAGGCAATGCCTAATAAAATTCTTAAATGTCTCCCCTTTCCAGATCTAAAGGTCAAAGCCAAGTTCAAGTTGACAGCTCTGAGCACTGAGAACCAACACCCTGTGTGCTACGGAACCACAGCCTTATTCATTTCTCATTCCACTTCCTTTTAAAATCTTACCATGAGTGTTTATATGGTCACATGTGTATCCTACATTAAATTTAATGAGAGAACCATGTAGTTTGGAAATGACACTGTTGGCATCCATGGGGTTCTTCATCAGCTTTTTTTTTAAATTTTGAACTATTCCCTGAAGCCTGCTGTTATTTCTCAAGAGCCTGAAATCTTAACATTTATTTTAATCAAGCAATACTCTTTCATAATTCACAGAATTATTACTGTTTTCACTAAGACAGGTTCTTTGTGGAATAATAATATTCAGATTCCATGGTTTAAATCCCTACCTTACTACCTGTTAGAAAAATACATTTCTGAATGTGTTTCTATGGAGACCTGACAGGATTAAGACACAATTTATAATCCTGGTAATTGCAAATCTTTAGTTTTCAGATCTACACAAAAATGCTAGTTTGAATAAGCTTTTTCATTAATAAATGTTATTTTATTTTCATCTGACATCCAGTTTTTTTTTATAGAAAGGAATTTTATGTTTGAAAAATAGTAGACAGCAAGAAGATGACACAACCAAAGACATGTTAGGGTATGTTTTTCAAACAACTCAGGGACTTAGAAGTGTAGACGGCATCTAGGCTGCTCTGACTGCAGAAAATAAAAAGCATTACAATTTAAATTACATCATTCTGCTTTATTGACTCTGGCTATGCTGAGCATCACTAACTCTTTTTCTTTAACTTTTCCTCCTGAGTCACTCTGAATTTATCCCAGTTGTTTTTGGTTTTGTTTTTTTTTTTTTTTTTTTTAACAGAGAGCTTTACAAATCCTTCCCATAAAAGAGAGTAGCATGTCTGTAGCATGGTGTCTACCACCCTACATTGTGCCAAGAGAATATGGGCTACGTGCATGTGATCCACCAGCTCTATAAGTTTTGTACTCCAGACATATTTATTCAGAAACTTCCACCAAGAAACATCATTCTTTAAAGTACATTTGAGGGGAGAAAATGAAGAGGAAAAAAGAAAGGAAGATAATGCTTTTGCTAAAAAAACAATATCCCAAGGACCTTTAATTTAGTCCAGTAGAAACACTCTTGATTTCCTTTATCTCTTGAGCTGAACCCACCAACCAGACTTATTGGGACAGAGCTCAACAGACCTGTGTGAGGTTTGGTTCAATCCTACTTGAAGAGTTAACCACAGATTGATTCAGCAATGCTACACAAAGCATACATCTAAGAGTTCACCTGTACCCACACGAGGAATGTTCCATTGTCTAATAGACGATAACATTTTGTTTTTCTATTAATGGAATGCCCTATGGAATACATGTGAGATTCATAATTCATTGTTCCTGTCATGGTGCAAAAGGAGAATTCCCACTGCAGGGCTGTCTGACTGCATGTCCTGGGGTCTGACTCCCTGCCCTCAGCAGATCTCCAGCTCTGATCCCAGTAAAACCAGAAGACATCGCATAAGACATCACATATATTCTGTTATGCATCATCACGGAAAAACATTTCTCTTACTTGTATTCGGCTTCTATATGCTTGGCTTTTGTATTCATAGGCTTTTTCGATTTTGCTTTATTCTTTGATGTAAGTGAAGCAATCTTTTGATGTAAGTAAAGCAATCTAATAAAAGTTACATAATCTTATTCCAGAAGGGGCAGAGAAGGGGAACAAAGATCCACTAAACAAATTCCTTTTTGTCATAAAAATCAGGATTCTGTCAAATATATCCTGGTACTTATGATCTAGTCTTTGCATCTAAAATGATGAAATACATTGGATAGAGAAAATACAGAATGAAATTAATAAACAAATTCAAAGAAATGTTTAGGTCACAGAACCTTCGTGTCTATAAAAAGAATTATACTTCAACACTAAAGATGACTCTTTTATTAAAGAGTTGTATTTTGCCTTCACTGGTTTTGAAGGATATTTTTTTCCAGGTTCTTAGATTTATAGAAGCCATCATCATTCCTGCAGTGTGTGTCTTCTGATAAGGCTATGTTAAGCATGTGCTGCTAATGTGTATGCCTCACAGAAGTCTTCATTACATACTGGAACTCAGCAATTATTCTCTTTTAGGGGAGGGATTCAAACCATGCCCTTTAAGTAAAACCAAACACTTTGACTGATTTTAAAAGCTGTGGCATGGAGGTGAGCCTGCTTGCATCCCGTAGCTGTGCACAGACAGAGGACTGAAGAGTGGACATATGGCTCTGTGCTGCCACAGGGCAGTGATGCCAGTGAATTACAGCCCACAGGACTGCATCAGCTGTACCACTGCTTGGAACCCCAAAGTGAGCTCCACAGTCTATCAAGATACAGTTCTTTTTGCTTTCATTTATGCTCTTAAAATGACTTGAAGATGTGTTGGCAGTCACAGCTCTTTCTGAAGGCAGTTTGGATTGCAAGTGCTCATCTCAAAGTGATTAAAGATCAGATTTATGTAAAATGTAAATATTTCATAGCATAGCTGTCAGCCCATTCTGAAGTGAAAACAAGTGTGTTGACTAAAAGCTTTGGTTTGGTGTTTAGATGAGAACAACCGCTATAGTTTTTTGTGATTTTTTTTGTTTTGTTTGAGATCTATTATTTTAACTGTGTCTATTTGATAATCTGTTTGACTTAATCAATACGATTCTTGAATTGGTTATGTGGTTCTTAAGCCAGGTGCAGTCCTTTTGCCACATTATCAAGAGCTCACAAACAGTTCTCTTGCTTGAGGACTGCAGTCAGCTCCATGAGACAGCACTTCTGCTAATGTGCTCTCATGATTTTTTCTGTGAAGCCACACAGGAATGGAACTCGTTTTCCTTCTCAGAAGAAAAAGCTGGCCAGCATCTCTGTGGCTGAAGCTAGTCAACGGGTCCCTCTTGCCCACAGGCTATTTTTCCTTCCTACAGTTATTAGCCATGGGAAAAGATGATTGGGTCGCTCCAAGTCAGGTCAGACTACAGCTCTGAATAATGCTTTCCTGGGAAAACTCTCTTGTTCCAGGCACAGTAATACAACTTGGCTTTAGGCATGTGTGTTTAGAAGCTAGGATGAGTATGTTGTCTCTCTTTTTAGGTATCTGCTTGCTGGACTTGGAAATTCAGAGTGGTTTATCCTGAATAGTCTCATTAGGAGTCACTAAAGAACATGTTACTTTGACATGTCAGGTGAGATCTGCTCTTCTGTATTTTTATATATAACTTTAATTTCTAGATCCCAGATTTCCATATCTAAAGAAGTGGGCATTTAAATACAGCATTTACCATCAAGAATACTTTTTATTTACATGAAGTAGACCTCACATATAGTAAGCTTTCCTGAAGTATATGTCTGGAAAAATTTAATGTTTTTTGTATTATTTAAAATTGCATTCACAGTTGAAGGTTTGACCCTGTGTTCATTTAATCAATTTCTGGTATCTATTAGAAATATCGCTCTCTCAACCTTTGTACCATCCATGCTAAAGCAGATTGCTCCTTATCACTTATTTCTTATGTCTCTTTGTAGAATAAGAACTGCTTTCAGGATGAAATGTTTCTTTGAATAGCATATAAGAAAAGGAAAACAATAAAATCAGAATTCATAAAACTTTCAGAAAGTGCGTAATTTAATTTAATTTGAACTAATTATCCCTAGAAAAAAATTGCAGTATTTTTACAGCATTATCCATGGCTTTTGCTTTTGCTGTGGCTAAACATGTGGCTGTGATATAAATTGTCTCTCTTTTAATTTAAAAGAGCATTACACTGTTCTGCAAAGGGTCTAGATACAGGTAGGGAGAGGACATATTTTATTGTCTCAAATAAGTATTTTAAAGTACTCAAATTTGTATTTTAAGACTTCTTCAGCAAAATATCAGGCAAGCAGGGGGGAAAAAGTCTTAGATGACATATTAAAAGAAAAACCTCCAAAAGTAATACTTTATAAGGAAGATAGGTTCAAAGACATCACTGGGTTCCAAGACAAGATTGGGAGTCTTGGATTTACTTCTTGCTCCATTGGGGGTTGTTTGTGTAGTTTAGTTGTTTAGTTTCTGTTTACATTAATGTGACTATGCTATTTGATCTACCAGTAACAGAACCTTAAAGTAGGCAAAAATGTAATTAAGTCTCTCTTTAAGGCCACTTTTCCTATTGAATGTCATGAGAAGAGAATTATAACTGAAAATCAGATCTCTTTGCTTCTGTTTTCCCATTTCAAGAATAAATGGAATGGAAAATGAGCAGAGATGCGGCTTTGGAAAATCAATTATTTGGATCACCTCAGTAAAAATTTGTTTGATTTTTCACAGAGGAAACCTGTGAAATACTGAGAATATTACAGGTGCTATGTTTATAGTTAATTCACTCAATTTATCATTTACTTTTGGTGGGGTTTTTGTTGTACTTTTTTGGGGGGTGGGTATTGTAGAATTTTTAGGCCAGGTAGTCAAAGGCAATAATTCCTTAGCATTTCTGAGGTTGGTTTTGGAAAAATAAATTGCTTGTTAGTGCAAAAATGAACTAATGGGCAGCAACAGTGTTTACCTTTTGATTTATTTGTTTTCAGTTCACTAATACACGTAAAATATCAATGAGTTGGATTTTTTGTTAATTTCTGGTTGGTTTTTTTTGGGGCTGGTTTGTGGCTCTTTCCCCTGGACCAGAAGAATCTGCTGTTTTCAAGTGCTCTTCTCTTTCATTTTGCTAATAAAAATCCCTGCCTTTTGTAGATGGTTACCATTTTCTTCCCTCTTACTACAAACCCCCATTGCCTAATACTCAACAATCAATTTTCTTAACAAAAATACACAGGAGATTTAACAGAATACAAGAAACCATATCTTGTTTTTCCTTATACCCCCTATTCCAAACCCAATAATATCTAACTTCAGGGGACGGTAAGGTGCAATCCATTGATTAGAAAGTCCTGTTTTAAGCTCTGGGCCCCCAACACAAGAACCTGGACCTGTTGGAATGAGTCTAGAGGAGAGCCATGAAGATGACTGGAGAGCTGGAGCACCTCTCCAGCTATGAAGACAGGCTGAGTTGGGGTTGCTCAGTCTGGCAAACAGAATGCTCCAGAGAGACCTTATAGCGCCTTCCAGTACCTAAAGGGGACCTACAAGAAATCTGGAAAGAGCAAGGGCAGGGAGTGACAAGGTAATGCTTTAAACTGAACCAGAGTAGGTTTAGATTAGCTATTTAGAGGAAATTAATCAATGTGGGGGTGGTGAAGCACTGAAACAGGTTGCCCGGAGAGGTTGTAGATGTCCCATTCCTGGAAATGCTCAAGGCCAGGTTGAATGGGGCCCTCTGCAAACGGATCCAGGGGCTGGCATCCCTGCCTGTGGAAAGAGATGGGGTTTGAACTGGGTGATCTTTAGAGTCCTTTCCAAACCAAACTCTTCTATTGTTTGAAACATTATATTAGAAGGAGTAGAGAGAAGAAAAAAAAAAATCACAGGTAGTTTTGGCCATGGTTAATACGCTGCTTGGGTATTAAAAGAAGAATTGTAGTGGATATTAAAAGTCTTATGGACTTACATTTTCTCAGCATGAGCTATTGGAAAATAATACAACTTTCAATAAAAGTGCTAGTCTTTTATTATAACCTTAATGCCCACCATCATTCTGGCTTTCATTGCAACTTTTAAGGAATAAAATGTCAAGCACATTCTTCAGTTAGTAGCAACTGATTCCTTGATGAGAAAATTCCTGGTGTTTAAAGCATCTGCCAAGCATCTTCACCCTACACTCTCTGTTGCTAATACACTGTTATTGGGTGTGTGCTTGTGTGTAGGCATCTCTCTGTCTATTCAGACACAGATTATAGTGTATACCTTGGCATTTAAAATTTTATCAGTCCATGTGTTTCACATGAAATCCAAGAAATTACATGCCTCAGAAAACTTCATAAAGAAGAGGAATTTGACATTAAGACTGTTGTGACTTTTTGAGCATATCCAATTGACTACACCACTTAATTTTCTTCTCAGGTATTAATGTTACTTTTGATATATTCCACACCATACCCATTCCTTTGACATCAGTACAAATTATAAGTGTAAACTCAGTGAGAGAAAATTTAAGTCTGTGGTACTTACAGTTACAGATATAGCTTGGCAACAGAATTTGCAGCATGGAAACCAAGAAGTAGGTTGCATTATTTATCCCATTGACCTATTATTTTCCTACCCTACTGAGGCAAATAAGTGTATATTGTTAGTCAGAAAATCACTCTCCTTCAGGTTTATTCTTCTTTAAATTTTATGCATTTTGTTTGTTTTTTCCTCTTTCCACTGTTAACTTATACCCTAGGCTCTAGTATTCTAATCTGATATTTTCTAAGGCAATTTAGGATTTCTAGTATCTATAGAGATTATATACTCCATATACCTAACAATATGATTTTCAGGTACAGTGTGTAGGCAACTGAAGGTAGGGGAATTCAGTCTGTTCATTTACATTGACTCTGGATCAACACCTTAACTTTTGAACAAGAAAGAAGGTAAGATTGCTGGCAAAACTCCTTCAGCAATTTGTCACTAATTTGTAGCTGGAGGTCATAATAAGTTTCCAGCTAGATTCACATAGACAAATTGAAAGGTCAGTATTTGAAAGAACAGTTTTATCTGTGGTTGCTTCACTTTGAGGTCTGTGACAGGAGTTATTTCCTATTCCAAATGTCTGCAAATGCCAAGTTTCCCAGGAAAAAGGCAATAACTGGTGAAGACTAAATGTTTACAGGGAACTACTGTGTCTGGTGCCCCTTATTGAAATCAATTTTGTTCAAGCAAAATCTTTCTTGTCCAAGGGAGGCTAATTATAAATACATCTGCAAGGACTTTAACATATGTTTAACTGCTTACAAAATGGCTCTCTCCAGTTAAAGTGAGGGAATTACATGGTGTTGTTAAATTAAACATGCATGTATAACTCCTGAAAAATTCAGAAAAATCTGGAGAACAATAGATTCTATTAAGTTTTGGTTAACCAAAACTGTGTGCTCTTGGATAGTTTAAGAAATCCTCTGTATTAGAGTTTGATTCTTAAAGGAAAAAACCCAAACAACCAAACCAGGAATTGACTTGCAGGTTTCCTTCTGTTCTGCTCATTCCTCCTGCCTCTCTAATTTTTTTTTTTTTAAATCAGAAGATTAAGTTTGGAGGGTTTTGGTTTGCTTTGTTTGTTTGTTTGTTTTGTGTTTTTTTGAAATTTGGTTGGAATTCAGGTTTCTGTTCACATGCTTGCAAATTAAAACATGACAGTTACCACCTTTAGCTGAATGTGACAATAAGATTTTAGCTGATTTTTTAAGAACCTTTTTGATGACCCAATTATCCAATGCGACCATTACAGTATGGTTTTCCTGATAGCCTAGCAGAAGTGTGTGTGAGAGATAAAAGCTTTGGCTGCTGCAGTGAGACTCTGGTGAATATCTTGTTACAAGAATAGCTACTGAAACACTTGTTCTGGTTTTTACACATGCATCTCTCTTCTGCAGCTTATCCCATAAATGGTCCAGCTGTCCCTGCCTCAGTCCCCTGATAGCCTGAAAGTTTAAATGAACACAGAAGATGCATATGGAACGGAGAACATGGGCCATGCCTTCTTACAGAGTCACAAGAAAACTGAGCAAATGAAAGAGTTATTCTCTTACACACACTTTCTTATGACATGCAGCTGGCAGCTCTGAGGTATCATATGCCTCATATGACAGTGAATGTCTCATGGATGTACAGAGCAGGACAACTCAAACACAGAAGTACTGTCACTATGCTGACAGTCCTCTTAAGAGGAAGGATGACACAATCCAAGTGAAGTTCAGGAGCCTCTTCAAGATGAGTAACTACAGGAAATGTTAACAAGCCTCAGAGAAATTAATAATTTAAATTATGACCGTACCAACTGCAAAAGGACTTGAAAAATAGTAACATTTCATAATGCTAGGGATACAGAACTTGGGATAAATTTAGAAAGCTCCTTCATTCACACACAAAGTAATGTTTGAATGAGGTTTGAAAGTTACACTGAAAGACCACATAAAAAAATTATGGTGACAGAGGAGAGCTCTGGACAGAGGGAGCAGCAAAGCAACCAGATATCTTTCTGAACAGCAAGCAAGTTTTTTAACATCATAAAATGAATGTTGTTAAACTAACATAATTTATCAAACATGTTTCTTTTCAGTATTTTTTCCTGCTTTTTCTTTCATACAGGATTAAGAACTGAGGCAAAAGGAAGACATGCAGGTAAGAAAGACATATGATGAATATTCTTTCTGTTAGCTCTGCAAAATACCGTGAATTATGATGTATAAAACCATCACAGAACGAAATAATTTCCTGCCACTTCAGCACAGGCTACATTTTTTACTACTAAAAAAATAAATAAAACTATTTCAAATAAACAGCAATGTGATGAGGAATGTAGAGATCACTTAGCTCAACAAATTCTAGGTGCTATATGCTTTATCCCAGTCAAATTTTGTACTGTGAGGAAACTTATTCAGGTAAATCTGCATTTACCACTGTGTTAGATTTAGAATTAGACAAAAGGGAAATAGGAGTTTATCTGCACTGGTTTTTTCATTAGATTTTTTTTTTCCCTTTCTAGTTCTTCCAGGTCCATAATCACCTTTTACTTTAAGAAATTGGTGCTCTGAGCTAAACCACCTATTTCACAGATTGGTATGTAGATACAAGCTATATGATCAGGGAGGACTTAATAAACAGAAAAAAAAAAGGAAAGTCAATTCTATTTTGCAACCAGATTTTAACATACAGGAAATATAAAAGATCCATCACATCTTTCAATGACAAATTTCCTTCTCTAATAACGCTGATGGTCAGAGATTTCATTCTGCATAGGAAATGAGGGATTGTTCATTTCTTCCTTGCTTACTTAGGATTACACAGAATTTCCTGAAATATAAATATTGAAATTCATAGCTAAGGACCTATAATTGGTTCTAACTTTCAAGAAGATATGTGTCATAGGAGACCCTCATTCCTTTTTACATGGATGAAGGCCAGCAGCAGTCTTGCCCTGTAAAATGTTCTGGAACACTTCACACTTGTATCAATTGACATTAATCCTCTGTTTGTACAAGAAATATCACAACCATGTGGGAAACATTTACTGGACAAAGCAGCAAAGAATTTGAAAAAACATACCCAGTGTGTCAGTGACTGATGAGCTTTATGTTAGTGGGAGGAAGAACAGGCATTAAATCAAGAGATATTTATGCAAACTTCATTTTACTGTGTATTTGGCCTTGTTATGATGTTATTTATAGCTATAATTTACTTAACCAGTGGTTCTGTGTCTGGCTCCTGTTTCAAGAATTCATCAAAAATTCATCAGCTGGTCTGTTAAATAATATATACTTTAAAATGGAAAGCAACAAACTATAAATGACACAGGAGGGAAAGAAAACACATGCTGCTATATATTCGTTTTTAACGGACATGAATCACAGAAGGGAGGGCAGGAAAAATGAATGGGAATATTGGTTTGCAAGATAGTAAATAGAAAGAGTTAAAACATGTTCCTCTTTCATAATTTCTGAACTTCCCCATTTCTGAAATTTAATGGAGGGAAGTACTTTTACAACACTGATCAGGAATCCTACCTTCAGGTCATTCTGCCACACTGCAAATTGACTGCATTGCACAGATCCCTGCTTGGTATAAAGGGCCCTGATATCTGTGACCATAAAAACTCATGGGGAGTTTTGGGTCCCCAAAATGTGAAACTCATTGGTTCTGAACCGGTAGCTACAGCTTTGCTGCAAAGGTCCACTCCTGCATTTCCAACCTGGTCCTAGGCAACATCACAGAACTGGTGACAGGATTTGGACACACTATTTTGTATTATCTTTGTATACCCTCATTACCTGAAAGAAAAATCTTCACTGGAACCAGCACAAATGCTGCTGTCAGCAGTTAATGGCGTGCGTTCCCAGACTTGTAGTTTTTGGGTATGTATCTAGCAAGTACTGAGTAAGAGGAGACAGCTCCGACAAATGGGGAAATGGGATATGGGAAAGGCTTTTTTGCATAACCTTTGATCCATGGTACAATAAAACTGTGTTCATGTCATTGTTAGTTGCTGTGCTGCTGTCCGAGTTTCTCTACTCCCCCGGGCAGAGGAGGAGGTCGCACCGGCTGAGCTGAAGGCACGGCAGCCGACAGCCGGGGGGGGGCACTCCCTAGATGCGCCGGGGCGTCCCGGGAGCGCCTCAGCAAGGGGTAGCAGGGAGCAGCAGGCAGGCGAAGTAGAAGAAAGAAGAGAGGGTCCCTCCTCGGGGGTAAAATCCAGAGCCTTTTATTAACACCCGGTGCACCAGCCGAGCAGGGACCACGAGGCAGGAATACAGCAGCTTATAAAGGGGGTGGAAACACGACACATTGACCAATGAGGGAGAACTGGGGAGTGAACAAACTCGTGAGAAACATGCCGGCTAGCCAATAGGGAATGTGACAGGGAGGGACCCTTGTTCCCGATCCAATCACCCACCGAAGAAAGGAGAACTTTCTGGAATATGGGAAGGAGACAGTGGGTGATGGACAGAACTTGGGGAGGGATTGACAGAAGGTAACCAGGGAAACAGGGGAGGAGAGAACGAATTGACACTCTCAGAGAGAGAGGTTCCAGGGGAGGGGGAGAGGGGGATCCCAGGACTGAACCATTATAGCTTTAGGGGGTAACAGAACACACCAAATGAATCCTTGCACCACAACAGTTAGTGACAAGAAGATGTGTGTAATCCTTGTGGGATTCATCTGTTGGTGAGTCTTAATCACTTCTCCCTGCATGCTAGTGAAGGGCTCATGTCAGCCGTCAGAGTGCAGCCAGCAATGCTCAAACAAAAACTTCTTAAAGCCTTGCTGGTAAGAGTTCTTATTTTGATTCCAGTTACTGTCAGAAGAACTGCACAAATCCCCAGGCGTTTCATGAAGTAATGAAGTGGAAGATTTCTCCCAGAGGAAGATGGACAAAGTTAGAGAGACACATATTACCTGGTATTAGCAGTGCCAGAGTCTCAGGAGAGCCCTATGCAGAGCTTTCCAACGAGCCTCTGAAACTACAGCAAGTAATGGCATGTCAGAGATTCTTATAAAATGGTGAGATGGACAGAAAGGCTCTTTGTGAAGGTACCCAGCATTTTTATGCTAAAGAAATCAAGAAGAAGAAATCAAGTTATTCTGGTTTATGGATCGCTGATCAAAAGATTTGCAAACACCATACGTAAACATTTCTCAAAACATTCAAGTTCAGTTGTAGAATTGAGAGTCACATTTCCTCTAAGGTATTGGTCTAAGCTATTTCAGAAGCTTAAAAGTGAGCTGAGATTTCTCTTGCTGAAATCCAGGTATGGTTGTCCTCCTTGCTGGTATATACCAACATAAAGGTGTGAGCCCCATGGTCTAAGGGAGTTCTAAGCTAATGTGGGAGCCTGGACCCCCTTCTGCTTTGGTTTCCTTCCTGCTTCCAGGGTCTAATTCAGTATTTCTGCTGTTTCAAAGCCACTTCTTATATTTATTCCAAATAGAAGAAGTTATCACCCTTCTCTCTTTGATGTCTTCTCTCAAGCTTTTGTGAGGTGGGCACAGGCTCTGAGGAGCTGTGAAACCTCCCTTTGGCCAATCAAACAAATAGGTCTGATAATTTCAGCTGTATTTCTAAGTCATAAATTAGGTAAATGTATGTGCCTTTCCATGGACAATTTTGAATTTAGCATGGTCTGTTGACACAAAAGTTTGGGATTTACTGAATTAGAGAACAGAAATAATTAGAACAGAAATAATCAGAACTGCAATGAGAAATGCCATCCTGTTGAAGCTCAGCACAAAACTTGAGTATGGCTTTTTCTACATTCTCCTTTATATGCAGCTGCACAGATGAACTAGTTTAACTTCTTTATAGAACTGGAGCCCAGCAAGCAGAGAGTTAATAGTAGAATCAAATATTTCAACTTTTTAGGTGATAAAGAGGAAAAATTATATATTTTAGATAGCTAAATATACCTAGTTACATACTCTTGATGGAAAGACAGTCCCCAAGGAGTTGTTTCTCCCCAGAATTATATAATGAGCTATTGGACTGACTTCAGGAAAAGTTATAAATACAGTGCTAAACAAGACTTCTTGCCAGGATTTTAAGAAACCTTTAGTATTGGGATCAGAAGTGATGAGGGTTTTACCATCTACAGTATTTCTGGGCTGTTTGTTTTGTTTTCATTCTCTTCCTGGATCTTCTCTTTAAGTAAGTTCTGGGGAAGTATTTGCATCAGTTTCAAAGTTCAGATAAAGAGAGGTTTGTTCCTCAAAGGAAAATTCATCCTTTTTGTTAAGGAGACAAAAATGTCCATCAGGGTCCCTAACATTTTGATACTTCTTGTTTCTCCTTATTGGGGTGGATTTTGGTAAGTAGCAACAGCAATGACAAAGAGTCCATCAGATTCTTAATTTGGTTGCTACGTGGATTGGTCATTTTCTCATCTAAAAGCAATGAATCTTCTGTCTTCCCAGGTTGCCTGAAAATGACAGTCTTTGTCAATTATTATTGCTATCTTTTTGCATTGTTACCTTTCTGTTGTTGCAATCTTACATGCTCTTTTTCATTGATGTTTTATTTGTAGTGGTTACCCACAATATAAGATTTGCAATGAAACAATACCAAGTGAGTCAGTGCCTTCAGAAGAAAATGTAGCTGATAGCATGCTTCTTATTTGTGTGATAAATATTTTTATTAGAATTAGATTGCAGATTCCTCTTCTCCCCCATTCTCTTTAACCATTCAGAATAATTATGTGTGAATACAAGACAAAATATTTCTTTATCTTCCCTCGTAAGATAATTGTTCATAATGGTAAAAATGGCTGATTTGCATGTTTGCATAATGAAATGCAAATGAAGGCAGACTGAGTGGAGGGAGAGCAATGGCTGCAGTGCACAGGGCTCCACAGGCACAGTAGGGTGGCTTGTGGACTCACTAGGCTAAGTCAGAAAGCCTTGCCAATACCAGTGTACCAAGGCAAGAGTCAAACTCCGCTCTGCTGCAGTGATTGTGTTTACATTTTAAGAGGCATTTAATAGAGTATAAAAGTGAAAATGCCCACAGATTGGCTCTCCACAATTCATTGTATGGGGGCACAGAAATTCCTTTGTCTGGCTTTGTGTATTTCATCAGAATAATTAATGGGCCTGACAATTTAATTCTGTGTAATCATATTGTTATAAGCAACTTTACAACTCCTCATTTATCAAATTCTGCAGGAGAAGCAGAAATGTTGCAAAAATAGGCACAAAAGAAAACCTGGGCTCCACTGGATGCTGAGGTACCTGAAATTTCAAGAAAAAAAAAAAGCCATAATACATAAGTATGAAAAGTTGATTATTCCAACTTTAAAGTGAAGATTTTGTGCTGCACATGTGAAAGAGTAGAAAGTAGATTGGACCCTTCCTGTGGTTCAGATTACTGGTGAACAAAAAATCATGAAGAATAACAGGACTTAAAGGACATAATGGGGCAATGTGACTAGTATGACCCCGTAGGAAAGGTATATCATCTCTTTGAAACCACCTTCACCCTTCCTGATGACACTTTTCCAGTTGAGAGGCCAAATGCTGACCAAACACAAAGTTTAGAGTCTCTCTAACCATCATCCACATCCAGTTTTCTAAAGTACCCTCAAATAATTACTGTTATACTTTCATAAAAGTGACTTAAGCACTTTGAAGGTTAATGGCTAATTAAAGACAGTGGGACATGTAGTCTAAAGAGGATTAATTAATGATAATTTATTATATAAGTGTTTTTAAAAACTGCTTTATATTGTACCAGACTATCCATAAGCACAAATGCTGCATCACATTTGGTACAAGAGTTCTTACCATTGTTGTTCTTACCATTTGGCACCCTAATGCCATGCATTACTTTTGAAGGTACAATATTAAGATTTAAACCCTAAAATTTATGAATTATCTACAATTAATTTTAGTTCTTACCAAAATTATGTATAGTATTCAGTTATTCCCCAAGGCATTAGGCATGCAGAGTTCACAAAAGAGATCTGGTCTGCTGTCATTTCCAACCTTATGTGATAGAATTTTTTCAACCAAAGTGATAGAGTCATAGAATACCCTGAGCTGGAAGGAACCCATGAGGATCATCAAGTCCAACTCTTAGCCTTGCACAGGACATCCCAAGAGTCACACCATGTGTCTGAGAGCATTGCACAAACACTTAAAGTCTGTCAGGTTGGTGCTGTGACCACTTCTCTGGGGACCCCATTCCAGTGCTCAACCACACTCTGGGTAAAGAACCTTTTCCTAATATCTAACCTAAATCTCCCCTGGCACAGCTTTGGGCTACTCCCAAGTCCACGTATTTCAACTCAGATCTGAGTGTCTCAGGCGTTTCTGCCAGTTGTTAGCAGTGACTCTCAGGTGCAGTGGCAAATTCTATGGCATTTCAGATTTGAGGAAGATGTCACAAGTTTCTGACAGCATTGTTTGTTTGGAGTGACAGCCCTACGAGACCCTGGGGCAATCTATTGTGACTCACTACTGTTTTCCAGTGTTGGGGTTTTGTTTTTCCTTTTTATGTTTTGGGGGGTTTTTTTTGTTTGTTTATTAGTTTGGTTCTGTTTCCAAAGAAGCACAACACTAGTTTCACACTTCCAGGACACCACCTCATACCAAGGAGTCTTTGTCTTGCCTTTTATGTCTTTTTATTCACTTTTGTCCTTACTAACCAGGACTGCAAATATTTTAGCAGCCCAGAGGTTCTTATTTGAGATTTCTTTTAACCAAAAGCAATAAATGCTATTTTGTAATAAAATCATACTAAATACAGATTATACTCTGACTCTGCATTCTTTCTCTTTAAAATTTCTATTCTTTTGTGTTTTTCATTATCTGCCAGAACATTGCCTACACATTATAGAGGGTGTGCTTATCCAAGCTGTGCATATTTTGCACTGACATTCTAGGACCCAGTTTATCCCCTTGGTCAGTGTTAATGTACACCTGGACTTCACCCAGGGATGAGCCAAACAGCTCCTTTTCTGAAGAAGCCTGACAAAGAAGTTACTGCTTCTTGAGGTTCCATCCCTCTCTGTTCTATGTCAGCACCAGAACCCTCAGGTTTGTCTGGACTCCAGTGATTTCATGCTTGTCTTCTGTTTAATCCTCTCCTTATTTCAGATCCCTATTTCACTGCACAAGTTATTTAACCTTGTAGGGACAGTGCTCAAATTGATGTATTCTTGCACTAGGCCTCTGTATGTGTAGCTTTGCTGCAGAAATATTTACTATTGGACTTTGAGGACACAGCTAACAAGGCAAGAACAGGCTGGTTTCCAGGAACCAGCACATCACGCTGGATCAAATTTCAAAAGCTGAAAAGTATGAATTCTAGGACAAAAGCTCTTATTCAGAGGCAGGTGTATATAACTGGGACGTCTTTGAGGTGAGAATGGCATCTGGCTAAGCATCTGGCTGTCCTTTTCCTTCCTCAAAATAAATACGGGATACATGCTCCAGCAATGGCTGTCGCAAGTGTCAGAGCACTAAGCACACCAGGTTTGGCTGCCTGGACTTAGAATGCACAGAGATAAAGGTGCCAGTGTCAAGCCTTGAACACTTGGAGAACGTTCTGCCAAGAAGACCTGTGAGAGCTTTTTCTCCCTGTTTTCATGCCCAACCCACTTTGTTCTGGGGCTGCTCTTGAGCTGTGGCAACCTTCTCTGAAAATGTTCTTTCACCTCCTTTGCTCTGATCCTCTTTTGTGGTTTAACCCCAGATGGCAGCTAAACACCATGCAGCTTCTTGCTCTCTTCCTCTCTAATGGGATGGGGAAGAAAATCAGAAGGATGAAAGTAAGAACACTTGTGGGTTGAAATACAGACAGTTTAACAGGCAAAGCAAAGCAAGGAATTATTCACTGCTTCCCATGGGGAGGCAGGTGTTCTGCCAATCCTGGGGAAGCAGATCTCCATCACATATAATGGCTACTTGGGAAAGCAAACACTAGCACTACAAATCTTCCCCCTATTTTCTTCTTCCCCCAGATTTATTTGAGGAGCATGACACCATCTGGCATGAAATATTCCTTTGGTCAGTTGGAATCAGATGTCCCAGCTGTGTCCTAATAACCACTATGAAGAAAATTAACTATACCCCAGTCAAATCAAGCACAACACCATGATTCACTGATGACTTTCTGGCTCATCCTCAGATTTGCCTCATCCCTATGCACTGGATGGATGATTGGTCTATTGAATGATCTTGCCTATCATCCAAGACCTGCTGTCTATGCTCAGACACTGTGGGCTTGTTCCTCAATCCCTGCTCCCTCTGGTTATGGAGCAGCGCCTGCCCTTACTGGTCTTTGGCGATTAGAAAGAAAAACTGTCCTTGTGTACCTAGAGTTTCTCCCCAGGACCTCTAATTTTAATGCAGTTTTGGTTTTTGGTTTTTGTTTTTTGTTTTTTTTTTTTTTTTTTTTTTTTTTTTACTTTGAAGCTTATTCTTTCTTGCTAAATATCCCATGTCAAGGAAGTTGGTACTAGATGATCTGGAAGGTCCCTTCCAACCCACACATTCTATGATTCCATGAGCAGCTTCAGTGACCAGTATTCAAACTAGAAAAGACTAATTCTTGCTACAGGTTTAAGATCTAGGGAGAGGACTATGGTGGAAAACTCTGAGATTTTGAAAATCAATTTATTATTCCCTGCATCCTAAAACTGTGTAGCTTCTCATTGTCATTCCTTACGCTTAAGGAAAGTTGTTACTTCCTCAATCCTCACACAAGAACACTCACACACAGACACTCTGCCGCCCTGCCCCAATTCTTCAGGGAAATCTACAATTAAAATTATGCCTGTGAGGAGCTGGACTAGGAAGAAATAGAAGAAATGTATTGTGTAGAGGTCTTAAAAATCTACTGTTTAGGATTATAATCAATTTAACTTTCTGGAGGAGGAGGTTGGCTCCATGAGCAAAGAAAATAAAAAAGTTATCAGCATTAAATTTAGCTCTTGGGGTGTTGTGGCATCTATCTATCACAGGCCTATTCATCCCACAACATAAATACCATTCCCAAATCATTTTTGTCCTTCCTAGAGACTGTGTAAATATAATGAAATGCCTTCTGCTGTCATCAGAACCTGTTGCTCCTTTGTTAGCAGGACCAATACATTCTAAAATAGAACATTTCTTGGAAAATCTACTGCCTGTTATGGTTTGGAAGAATTGTTATATAAAGGGGGTTTTTTTGTTTGTTTGTTTTTGGTTTGTTTTGTTTTTTTTTTTTGTGATGTCTGCAAGTTAGACAACAATGACTTAGAGAATGAGGATTGGGAAAATATGTTGTGGGAGCAGTTGGCCCCAAAAAAGGCACAATCAGTGAAGTAGGGAGCTAACATCACAGCTGATTGTATCAACAGCTGATGATACACCTCAGTTCATCACATATGGCTGAAGTTCTGTAATTGCACTGAAATAGTTGAGCAATAGTAGCATTGATCTAGGTCAGAAAATACTATTTCTTGTTCTCCTTGCACATGTGTTAAATTTAATTCAATACATTAAAACAGGTTTTTTTTTTTAAAGACTAGCAAAGACTTTGGAGAATCCTCATAATTGTTTTAACTAGCTGACTATGAAAACAGATTTAATCAAAGTGTTATCTCAGGTAGACAAGAACTGCAGCCAGCAGGAGGACAAAATGGGTTCAGTTTCCATGGAAATTTACTCAAAGGAAAAGGAAAGGTAAGCACTTCACCTTTCGATAAGTTATTAAGTATACTTTAAAACACTGTGAAATCAACTACTCTGCTATAAAAAAAAAAATCAATTAAATACAATAGAAATTTTCTAACTCTACACCTATAAAAATAAGCAGCATAAATTTCTAGAGACAAAAGGAGCAAGGGAAGGGTTCAAAACTGTACCTGTTAATAAGTTTGCTTAGTAACAGGCACAGTCTGCTGAGTGAACCAAAGCTGTCTTTACCAAAGTCCTATTCTTAGAATGATCACTGCATTCTGCAAGCTCATCTGTGACTTTACTGGTTAAATCAAAACACTACCTGGCCTGAAAAGAGTCAAAAATTATGAGGATTTTTATGACTACATCTACCAATATAAATGAGGGGTTTATGATGTTTTTTATTGAACATCATTTTATACTAGTGATATTTGGGTTTGTTTAAAAAATTCAGGAGTCCTTAAGTTGGGAGTGGAAACAAGTGATTTTTAGTAAAGGACACAATTGCTGCTTGAATATATTGACAAAAGGGGGGTTTTATTAGTTTATTTTAATCAGCAATATATTTATGTTTGGATACAATAGTCGGTAATGTGTATTTGTATCAGTATTCAGACTGTTTATTTGGGTTTTTTGTTGCCTGTCTGGAGTCTGAAATACCCTAAGGGAGTCAGAATTACAAACAAGGTCTGTATCAACTCGGTTATTGGTCAGCATAATTCACAAATATAAATATCATCTTAGTAAATTAAACAGCATTAATCCAAATGCAAATGCTAAATTCCATAGGCAAAAGTTGTAAGAGGCGATTATTAAAACTCAGTTTAATTTCAGTGAATCACAGTCCTTCTGAAGTCACCTCTGCTGCCTGCTGGCTGTACATTAAATTGCACATCTAATAGAAACCAGCCAGTGTCTTTTGTGACACTGACATATTTTAAAGGTAAATTCTTCCCATTAATTCATTATCTTGTTGAATGAAGGACTTATCATGAAATTTTGACCCTTCGCTTCAGCCTTTGTGATGCAAACAGGTAATTCCTGGTGACCATAAATCCATCGTACAAGCAGTACTGGTATAAGCCTTCCTTCATTATTTCTTTCATTACGGAAGCAAAGCAATCATTTGTGCTCTGTTTTCATTTCCTGAAACCTACTGATTTCCAGAAAGGCTCAGTTGTGATAAACATCATAATTTCAGCTGTAAATGTTAGCTCTTACTGCTTTGTCCACTAGAGGTTTGTTTTCCTGTCATTTTCTATCATATAAATGGTGAGTCTTTCATATGAGGTAGTGCTAACATAAATCCATAATAAGTAATTAGACCTATAATATTCTTGCAGAGATGTTGCCATTTAAGCTAGCTACACTGGAAGGTAGCTAACAAGTTCCTGAGATTTATGTAGTAATTATCTTTGCTTTTAGGGTCTGATCCAGATTCCATTGAAGTTAATGCACGTTTTGTCATGCCGAGAGCAGTTGGCTTAATGCTTTAGGGGTGAACTTATTAAAAAATAATAATAATAATAGTAATAAAAAATTAAAGCATAATCTTGCTTTGGTATTAAAGTAGTATCATATTAAGGAGATAATTAGGCTTGATAAAACATTATGAGTTTGGCAGTCAAATGCAAGCACCATTTCAGAATAAGAATTCTATTTAAAAGATACACAAGATCGTTGTTAGTCAAAGTAAAATAGTGCTAGGTCAAAAGAAAGAGTTCAGAATTTGGCTGACTTTATTGTTTTTTACCTTTTGGAAGGCACTGGGACTTGTGCTAAAACAGATATCTGTCTACCTGAAAAACACTTTCATACAAACATATATAGTCTCACTTTGTGACTGGACCTCTCCTTTTAGTCTTACAGCAATTACAATGTTAAGTAGATATAATAATGAATATCACATTGTTAGCTTGTGTACCACATAGCAGCATTGTGTATCTCTGAAAGCATGGAGCATCCCTCATACAATGACATAAAAAAAAAAGGCATTTTATTTAATATATTTTCTAATGCCGAAATAAACTGCTGTGCAATTGCCTGGCATTTGGCAAGCAAGAAGCACAGTTCCAACAATGCTGAGGATATCTTAGTTATGATGCTACTATTTTAGATCATCCAGAATGTGTGTGTCATATTTACTCCTGAAATGCTTCCTCTGAAGGGCTAAACTGCTATTTTAATTACCTAAAGCAAATTCCCCCCCAATCAAAAACAAAAACAAACTAACCTCTCAGATGCAGATAATGAGAACAAATCAATAATACCATTGTAAAACAGTACCAGTTTCGGGAGACAGATGCACAAGTAAATAGGTCCATTTGTTTTGAAATCCTTCCTGAACATCATGACTCATCTTCTGGTTCTATTTTGGGCTTTGTCGTGTTTGTGAGTGTGTGTGTGTGTGTGGCTGAGGTCACACGAGCCAGTAATGCAAGCAACTGCAAGAAACTGAAGCACTGTGTGTTGTCAAAAAGAGTAGTTTATTACCTGGATTTGCTGCATTGAAATGTCTTTTCATACTCTGCCTGTTCATAAAAGGATATGAGCAATAATCTACCTTGTCTGCAATGACTTAAATCTTCTTACTCAGAATTGGAGCTAGCTTCAAATTTCTTCTCTAGGTTACATCAAATCTAACCCTTTATTTTCAGGGAAATCAGGTAAAACCAGTTATGAGGTTTCTTTTATTTCATCGCGAAAGCAGTGTGGGAGAACTCAGAGAAATAATATATATTTAAAATAGAAATAGATTTCTAGGTTTAGATAGCAGCTTTTGCTGTAATAATGCCCTCAGGAGACTAGAAGGGTCACTTTTTATGCATTCATCCTCTAATTACAAAAAGTCAGTACGTATGCAGTTGATGAAAAGCATGACCATGAGTGCTTTTTTAGCTTGTGTTAAATTTGAGGGCTGCAAAGAGTGCAGAACACTAATGTTCAGAGGCTGGGACATCTGCACGGAGATGTCAGGCTGGGGCTCCTTCAGGGCACGTGATGAGTCATCTGTGGCTGGCAGAGAGTGCTGCTCAGCAGGGTGAGCAAATCCCCCTGGCCAGAGCCTCTCCTGCCTGGAGAGAGCAGATCTGTCAGGAAAGGAGGGAGAGGATACACCCACCATTCACATAGAAAATGCTGTGCTTTGTCCAGTTTTTAAGATTTTAATTTGCCCTTTGGAGAGCTGGGAGTATTGGTGGATTTTAATACAAACCTCTGGATGAAATGATGACAGGCTCTTAAAGTCAGTGAGAAGAATAAAGATCCACTAGTTCCAACAGGGCACTGTCACTCTGCACTCACTGCTTCAAAGCAGTCCTTGGTTTTAGAGTTGACAGTTTTGGAATTCCAGGGACAGTATTGTGTTACAAACATGAAGATAATAAAGCCTGTGAACCATACTAAGCAGTAAAAATTCTGGGCAGTATATGTCTGCCTCGATCCTAACTTTCAAAGAAGACTTGGTTGGCAGTTTGGTTTGGGGGTTTTGTTGCTGTTGCTGCCAATTACCTGTTTAATTTTTGAATTTTTATTTTATTCTTTTTCCACAGAACTCCAAAGCCTTTCACAGTATGGAGAGCTACTACATTTTCTAGCTTAATTAGGATGAGGATGGGTGTTTTTTAAAACACTAAGATTTCTAGATCCATTAGGCGGCTTCAGCAGACTCTAACAAAAATAATCTCTAGATTTAATTCTTTTTTCCAGTGTCCTGAAAATAATGTCCATAGGAAGAAAGTAATCTTATGGCTAGAAACAACAGGCCCAGCTCTCCATCAGCTTTCTGACCTGTTAGGCTCTCTTACCATTTCACCCAGGACTTGCTGTAATGGGCATCCTGAAACTGCTACAGCAAAGCTTTGAAAAAACAGAAATTATTTGCAATCAACAGTTAAATGATCAGTATAAGCTTTATGAAGAATTTTGAACACAAGGGCATCTGGACACCTTGGAGTCAGCAGATAATGTACACAAAAAAGTATTTTTTCAAACGATAGCATAAAGTTCCTTATGTTTCTTTTTCTCTTACTACATATAACCAGTATACTTTATGGTAGATGGCTTTAAAACCCTGCAAGACCTGTTCAGACTAACTAATAAAGCAAGTGAAGAAACAGTGGTTATATTTTTCTGATCAATGGTCCTGATGTCTTATGAGGCTACGTAGAAATAAAGGAATAAAGTGTTAAAGGAATAAAGTAGATATTTATTTAAAAGCCCTTCAAAGGATACACCTTGGGCAGTACGAGAGCCTGGCCACAGCTACACCCAAGATGGACTCTGGGTCACTAGTTTTCACACTTTTATGCATTTTGGTATATTTACATGTTGGGGTTAATTGTCCAATTACAGCTTCAGGTTATGAAGTCCCATCCTCCCAGACTGCTCTCCTCAATTTGCTGTTTTTGTATTTTTGGGCCTGAAGCTGCAATGATGTCCTTGGTTCTCAGCCTGGAAAAGAACTGTTTTGTCTAGCTAAACTGTGAAGACAACTTGCCAACACTTCACATGCAATTCAGAGTTATATACGGATGCAGTACAGAATCTGGAAAATATGAAAGCTAAAACTGAGGGCATCAATTCAGAGAAGCGGTCTAAACCATTTCTTGAAGAAAAGCTGGTATTTGGAAAAGATTTATGCTCCACATAGACTCCCATCTCTGACACATACAAGTGAATGTATCAGTGCCATGTCTTCCAAATTCTGTGTAATTTGTCTCATATATAACAGTTACAAGAGACTCCAGTATCTTGAATACTTCTGGTAAGAAAGTACTCAAGGAGTCTAACCAGACAGCAAAACCTAGTAAATGCTAATTAGAACAACATATGTTGTTATCAAACTAGAGGTATTAAACATACCCATGTTTATTCCTGTGGGGCAAAGTGACTTCAGCAGCATATACAGCAGCATTCCAAGAAGGGAAATGTGCGAAATATCCGATTCATTATTGTTGTCTTCATTTTGTGGCTGTAGTACCGAGATTACCTGCTAGTGGAACAAGCATATTTGGCTTACATTAAGTCAGTTGGAGAGCTTCTTTCATGTGTAGGATCTCATTGGATTATGGGTTAACTTGCTATGGTTCTCCAAAATCTAGTCTTCACAGCAAAACGACTAGCTGGTATCAGTAAATCCTACTTTAAAATAAAAAATTAGAAAGAATATACCTCTTCTAAGGTACAAAAACAAATCAAAATTACCTTGCCTAAATTCCAATTTACCTGAATTTCCATATGTACCGAGATGTACAGACCAGCTTGTGTCTATGGCACAGATATAAAAAGATATAATAAGGCAACCCAGTAGGAGCTTTTGCTTTGGTGTTTGGTTAGGTTTTCTTTGAGTCCAGACCATAGTGCTTGCCTACATTGTGGCAAAGCTCTGGCATTTTAATTAATGGAAATCATAGACAAGTTGCAACACATGACAATGAACAACGGAAGCATAAACTCCTGTTGTTGGTTGTTGCCCTCTATTATGGAAATTTGGAAGTAGCAGTACAAAGGAATCTGCTGAATTCTATAAGAAAGTGAAAAAGTAGAGATTTTTTGCAGAAATATTGAATGTCAGTTAATAGGTCCACTTTTCTCTCAAGGGAGAATGATTTTTCTTCTGTAAAGATTTATTTTATTTCCTCACAGTGTTCAAATGTATAAATTTCATGCAAGGGACTTGGTTGGAATTTACAAATTCCTATAGCCTTTTATTGTGTTTTATGCACTTGTCAAACCAGAATGGCTACTGTAACTGAAGTAATATAGTAGTCATTTTCTACGCCATTTGATTTAGGGAAATCTAATGTCTGTGGAAAACTTAACACTGGATTGAGCATTAATATTATTTCCTGCTCTTTTCTGGTTTAGTATCTCCCTTCAAACACAAGGTTCATTGACATTCTCCCAGTCGTGCTCAAGGTTATTAATTATGTGATCATTACTGCCTACCTTCAACTCACTTGTGGGGAATTTCCAGTCTCAGGCAATTACACTATTTGAAAAGTCCTTCAACGATTTTAAAGTTTTCCAAAAATATATAATACTTCTTCAGAAGTATCCAAAGCTTTGGGTGCTATTGATACATCCTGCTGCTCCCACCTTGCCCCACATGAGGAGCTGCAGTGGTAACCCCCAGCAGCACAACTGTGCCTTTGTTCCACATCCCTGATGGCAAGCAAAGTTTCCAGGTTTGCCTGGGCCTCCACACCAATCTTATCCTTTTGATGTGTGATTTTTATTCCAATACTCTTAAAGCTATTTCTTGAAATGGATTTGTGCTAAAAATAAGGACGATTGAACCCAAATGTGCCAGAACTCTATAGGTTTGATTTGCAGGGAACGTGCCTTTCTGCACTTTCATGATTTTAAGATGAAGTCTCCTGACATTTGCTGTTTAAGTAAATGACCTGTCTCTTGAAGACTGGTGATTGTAAGACTGTCTACTTTCATTTAGGTGAAATCTCTAGGCCTTTGACTGCGTGGTAAAGTTTGAAAAGTTATTCTGAGTTCACTTTACATTTTCAGGAACAAAACCAGAAGCCTTCAAAATAAAAAGTAACTTGAGGTTCAGGATTGTTTGGGTTTTTTTCTTAATAAGACTGCTTTTTGTCTGGTGGAGTTTAGGGATCTTTTGAGGCTCTCCATTTCTTATTTTTATTTTGGATTTTGGCAGGTTTTCTAAAGAGAGACCTTTTGCACATGGCAAAAGAGTACTTTTCCTCTACTGTCATTTTTGTCACTGTGGTCGGTGAAACAACAGTGACAACTGTTGAAAATTCCTTTGAAGATCTCTTAGATGACTACTTCTTATTAAGTCAGGCCCTAATTATAAGAGTTAGCATAAAATATGGATTAAGCAGCTAACCCAGAGATACAATGACATTAGATGTTTCAGAAATTGAATGAAATGCAACTGTGTTAGGTTTGTCAGATTAGCTCTTTGCTCTTGACCAAAAATACCCTATCTATAACAATATATGTATTTTGAAGTATAAAAGACCTAGGGTACAGATGTCCGACAGAAAAAAAAACCAGTAAGGTGTTGGAAAGAAAGGAAAACTGGGAAAACCCAAGTAGTCTTTTTCAGCAGTATCGATATCAGAGTGCTGATTAACATGGAGAAGTCAGAACTCTTGTTACTGACACAAGGCAGAGAGAGGCTGCCATGTTGCAATAAAATAGATTTCTGCTCCAAGGGATTTTTTTAGCTGGAGATGTTTTACTACTTCACAGAAATAAAGCATTGGGAAGTGCAAAATACCACACTGTATAAACACTGTCCAGCTATAGTAACTTTTGGCAGGCTCCCTGTAATAATTTTCTACAACTTCCTTCATCCTAATTACTAAACTTTGAATGCCACAAGTAGGTGGGAGATGTCTCCTGAATGGGGAAAGAGGCAGAAAGGACCCTGACCTGCTCTAAAAAGGTCAAAGAGAGAAAATTCCAAGTTTGGAGGGGAATTCCTCTATGAGATTTAGAAACCAGAATGAAATTATTATTGAAGAATGCCTGTATGTTTGACTCTGCAGGCTAACCCTTAGGGCATTTAATTGATAGAGGAAAGACCTTGTTTGAGAAGCATGCTCCATGTATATGTAAATGTAAATGTATTATATTATATGTATATGTAAATGTATTATTCCATCCCTGAATTTTAAAAATAATTATTATATTTATAAACACAAAACCAGATAAAAGTAGGTTTTCTATGGTAATATCCTTTCCTTACTTCCTAGGTTACAAGGCTGGGATATTTCATCTCTGATATAATTTTCACCCTCTAACCATGAAGTTTCAGAATATAGCACAGATTTTTGGGGGTTAGAATCTTGCATTTCAGTTAATATTCCTTCTTTTTCAAACCAACACTGAGGCTTTATCTCCTCCAGTGTTTTGTCCCAGCTCCAGGCAGCATGTCATGGCAAAGCTTACCTTGTATTGGCAATGAGTCCACACTGCTAAAGGGGAGCAAGGGGATTATTCTGTTTCAACCACTGTCATTCTAAGCCTTCCCTGAATTTCCTTGCCTTCCTGCAGACTCCAGGAACAGCAGGGTTTCTCAACCTCACCAGTAGCTGGCTGCCACTTTATAACACCAAGAGGGTTTTCAAACAGTGTATTCAACAAGTACAAACAGCCTCATTTCAGTATTAAATTACTGCTAGCTGGTAGCTGGACAATAACCAAGCCATGGCAATGCAGGAAAGACATAGACTTAGCAGTTCATTACTTTCTCCTTCCTCTTGCCAGATATTTTTTTCTTTTTCTTTTAAACAATGATTAGGGAAGTGTGTGATGCAACACAATGTAATCTAAACATTTCTTCCTTATAAAGTTTCAATCTTCACCAACAGCTCAATAAGCACTCATTTTAACTCCTCAGACTGTTTGTTGAAGCAGCAGGAGTAAATGCAGATTTTATAGCCTAACTGTAAGAGTGTTTGTCATGTAATAGAAAATCACTTTGAAATGTTTTTTCCATAAGCCTTTTGTCTTGGAGTGCAGAGGGTTTAGAATTTGCATAAGGTGGGTCAGTAGGCTTTTTAGGTCAGACCTATGTTCTCATTCCATTAAATTCAAAATATGTTGGAGGTTTGCCTTCTTCACATTTCATAATTATTTTCATTTTGAAAGTTTTTTCCTCATATTTCCTGTGTGTTTTTCCCCTTTGCCTATTCACTTCCCTCTTTTTCATCCCCCTTTTCTATGTAATTCAAGTTTTGATTGTCTAATCAGACTTGTTCTTACAATGGACTTAAGCTGTAATTGCGGAAAGATGTTTACTCACTTCTCATAAATAGAAAATGGCCAGGAAACATGCATACTACCTGTGACCAGAATATAATTAAGATGATAAGAAATGTTAATCTAGAGGTAAGACACTGCAGGGTGTCCTTACAGGTGGGACAGGAAAAGTTTCCAAAGGAAAATGCTCATTGCATTGCTGAGAAGAAAATGTTGAAACATTAACATTTAAGAAATATAGGCCATGGGAAAGGAAATATTTTGTGAATCAAACAGTAAATCTAAAGAGCGTATTGGTGAAAATGTAAAGAAGGGCACAAGAGTGAAAATAATGTCACGCTTTATGAAAAAATATCACATGTCCCTCTGGAGAGAGTCTGCACTTGGGATACCTCACCAGCACTGCACTTTCATCCTCTTTCCCCAGTCACCTTTTTCTTGCTCAGTCTGGATATAGCATTGTGCAGAAATAAGAAACAAATTGTGCTCACTATGCCAGAACAACCAATTCACCAGAGATTCAAGGGAAAATTATGAGGGAGGAAAAGAAGGAAGGAGCTCAAGAAATAAAAGCAACTGATTTGCAAAGGGACAAATGGAATAGTAATATCAGCATTCCTTACTGTTAATAAGCAGTGGCCAGCAGGCTGATTTAAAACAGCTATTTTTATAAAGTCACTTTTACAACTAGAAAGGGACTTCAATGTATAAATCTATCCCTATCCTTAAAATACGCCACTAATTCTGCAACACACATACAAGGAAGCCTTGTTTCACCATTTGAATAAAGAGGGGCCTTTAGTAAATGGAAAAAGTCCCAAGATCTTTGTCCCAGCTGATCCTTTTGCCCAACTTTGTCTGAACACATCCATGTGCTATAACCAGAAAATAGAATTTTTAGTGTATTATAAATATGTTTGGCTTATTTGCTCCTTTATTTTCAAAAAATATCTTAGTGCACTCTGCATGAATAGATCTGAAAGCTACAGAAAAACTAAGTGGTTTTCCAACAGAAGTCATAAATAGTAAATTCTGCAGAAAGCAGCCACTAATTCTAACATTTGAAAAAAAAATCGGTAGTGAAAGATGCTGGGATTTTTTATTTTTTTTTTTTTGGAAAGGCAGGTCCTTGTTACTTACAGATCTGATGCTGAATCAGTGTAAAACTTTATGAGGGATATTTTTTAAAACTTCTGGTGGAGCTGAGGAGCAAAGGTGGCTAAACTACAAAGTGTTCACAAGGACTGGAGAAGTGAACAGCTCGCAAAGGACCCTACGGCAATACCAGCACTGCCTTTGTAACCCAGGAGAGACAGAGCCACTGGGGAGATCATTATGCAGGGGTTACTCTTCAAAAGCTTCACAACACCTTATAAAGTAGCAAAACAAAACTGTGGCAGAGACAGATCTCTCGGACCTCAGCACAGTAGGCATTGCCTCAAAAATAGGTAATCCTTGCTTTCCCAATCCCCTAAGAGATCAATTATGGAATTCTTTTGAATAATAAAAAATAAGTCAGCTTTCAGTCTCTGCAGCTAACTTACCTTATATTTAAATTCAGTCCTCAGAAAGCCTAGCTTATGGCAGAGGCACTGAGGCACAGAGAGTCAGAGAAGTTTATAGCTTGTACTTTGTAATTTTTATATAGCTTATAGTGCCTTAACTTGGCATGAATACTGTAGGTATCTTGAACAGAAATGCTTTAAAAATCTTCTGGCTACAGCAACAGTGGTGTTACTGGTTTTGAGAACATAATTTCCATCCCATCATTTTTTGATGATCAAACTGTGCTGCTGCAGAGACACTAACCCTGGAGGGTGGTTTGGTGTGGGGAGCTCCAGGCAGGCAGTGTCACTCAGGCTACTCCCCCCTCTCCCACGGTCAACCTGGCATGAGCTACACCAGCAACACATTTCCCAGCCTGCAGCTCCCCTCAGAAAGGAACATTTACACATGAAATGCTGCTCTAGGATGAGCTTTTAACTGGTACTAGTTCTTTGTAGTTAATACGTTTGCTTATTTTTAACCTCCCACTACAAGTCCTTCTTCTGCAGGACTTCCAGATTCCTGGTTCTACCTCTAGCTTTACCCACACAGTTAGTGTTGAAGCATGCTGGTTGTTCATTTAACAGTGAGACAGCACCTGAGAAATGGGACAGCAATTTCTGCACCCTTGACACATGGAGCTTTTCCCTTACTCTGCTATGTAAAGATACTAACATAGCATGCAATCTCTCCTACTATTTTTGCAAGCAATATTTGAAAGCAATGTATGTAGAAGCAGCTCCTGGGCTATGAAGTAAATTTAGAGTGAGAAAGTTGCAATATGAATACACAGCTTGTTTTCCAGAACATGCCTCCTTCTTGCTGTGAAATCCCTTTGCAGAATGGCCAGGCTTGCACATAGTTGCTAGAAAGAAAATGTGTAACATTGCATACTTGTTTTTTGTTTTTTGGATGATTTGTTTTTTTTGTTTTGTTTTTTTTTTCTTTTAAAGAGGGTTTGGATTTACCTCGACAGAAGAGAGAGAACACTGTGGGTCACAAGCCATGTGACTCTACAGCAGCTGGGCTGGGAGGCCAGTGTGACAGCACAGCCAGGACTCCCAGCCCCAACTCCATAGGCACCTGGACTCCAGCTCATACCCAGGCACAAATCCTTCAGAGCCAAGGTGTGGGATTATGGGCTTTCTTGAAACTGAAATTGAAGCCTTCATCTACTAGGTTAGTCACCATAAATCTCATAAAGTTTTACTAGATGAAGTATTGATGTATGTGGAGGTGTTCCATTAGAATGCAAATTGATTATTTAGATCTCCTTTATCAGTAATGTTTTACCAAAACACTGTTTGGTGATTTTGATAATTAAGGCAAGTCAGATCATGCAGAATATCAGGATGGTATTTGAAAGGTTAACATTCAGTAGTGAGACTGTCAGAAACATCTCAGCCAGAACTGACAGTTTTATAACATCTTAGAAAATATACCTTTACTTTGCTAAGCAGCATTTCAGAGGCTTCATATATCAATGGTCTCAGAAGGAAAATGTGAACATTATTTTGTCTAAACAAAACAAGTCTGTTCCAATAAACTTTCTGTCCAAAAATAATTGGGCTAAAATAACATGACAGAATCAATGTGTCCTTAATATTAGTGTGATGTTCACTTGTTTTTGTTTGTGTCTATATACCAGCAAACATTTATAGAATGTGGAGTCCATTTGAGGTTCCATGGGTTTGGAGCCTATAGACAAATTCAGTAACATAAAAATACATATGATTTATGATCAGTACTTGAAATAATACTTCAGAAATATCGGTAAAGGTCAAATTCTTATATGTCCCCATTCCATCTTGTTTTCTATGGAAAACGTCAGTATATGTTGCTGAAGTCCCAGTGTGGTATATATGGGTCCACTTGTGTCATTGCACAGATCTTTCAGACTTATCACTGAGCAAATAATTTTTCTGGAGGTCACTGTGGTTTATGAAGAAGCTATACCAGTTCCAGCCAGCCGATATTAAGCTCAACAGAGTGCAAGGCATTTTCTTTTGCGTTACAGCGAAAATCTCATAACCACCTCTATCCAAAAGAAATATGAGCTTTTAGCAGCTTTGAGGCAAAACCTCATAATAAAAACCTTTTTTTATGTAGCATTTTTCATTTCAGGATTGCACAAAGCACTTTGATTCATGGAATTACTTGTAAGCTGAGAGAAATAATGATTTCAGCCTCCTGCAAAATGCAGACCTGTAGTTTTTCTACAGTGCCTTGTAACTTGGGACCACTGTAGTAACCTTGAGAAACCCCCATCAGACTTATTTTGAAAAGAAGGAAATCGTGGTATTCAGTTAAGTGGCTGACTCTCAAAACACACAGCAAGAAGTGGCAGTGCTCAAAATAAATTGAGATAAATCCAGGAATTACTTGTTTTACCAGCTGTGAAATGCTTAGCTATTTTCAGACATGCATTTCATAGGGGAAAAATAAGATTTGAGCACAGTCTTTTCTTTGTCTCAAGGACTTGTGTAAACAGAACTCACTGTCTCTAACTGAAAGGTTAAAAGCAGTGATAGAAACATACTGTTAAAAATTTTGGGGTTTCGTTATGGTATTTGGAGTCGCAATGTAACATAGAGAAGGTCCAGCTTTTCTTCTTCATATACCAGTAACAAGCCCAGTGGTGGTAGAAACAAGCCATAACAAGTGCTTTAAGGAGATTTTACTACATTTCTTTACCATGAAAAAATTATGAAATAATAATAAAAAAAGAGGTAAATCAAAAGACAGCAAAATAAATTGGAGATTTAACATTGTTTATTTTCCATGCTAGTAAAGGGCACTTGCTATTGCTTTCATGATGTATTAATGAGTAGAGCTGTCTGGATAAAGATGGAGCAATACCTGCAGAATAGCAGGTACAAAGAGGATATTACTTTAAAAATTTTTCTGAATTATTAAATTATGAGGTTTCTTTTTATCTACAGCATTGACTTTCTGAGATGCAGGGCAAGATATGCTATTCAAAGTTAAGATCAATGTAACACGGTTAACAGATCCAATTTATGGCTAAATTAAAGTTACTGGATTGCTCACTTGATATAGGAAAAAATAATGTTAAACTTAACTCAAGTTGCATGTACATCTTTTAGACTTGGTTTTAGATACTAGGTCTAGTACCTTTATAAAATGTTTAATAAATCCAATTCTGCCAAATTCTTATTTTAAGGCTTTATTTATAAGCTTCCATACAGTCTTTTTTAAAAGAGTTGTATGAATTTTTTTTTAAGAGGGTTTTTTAAAATCTAGGTTCCTTTTGTAAAATTTATTTTAGATATTGTTACTTCATCAAATTACAGGATTTTAAATACCTGAAGCCAGTGATAAGTCTATGGCTTGTAGGGAACATAATTTCCTATAAAAAAGTTTTCACTCTTTTGGGAGAAGTATTATTTTATTAATATGGACTTGTTTTTTTCTTTAAATCAGTACCAAAATGATCCACTTAATTATGAAAGATAATTTCTTTCTCTAGAAGTGCAATATAGCCTTTTATCTATTTAGAAGTTTGAGAAGTGTTTGTTACGCTTTGAGTCAGGTCCTGGGTATTGACTGAAAGACTCCATCCTGTTAAAGGATTTCTTTCATTGTAGCACTGAGTAGATGAAAGGGGTGTTCTAACAGGGTCACCTTGTTGTGTAGCTGGTTTCTCATCATTCCAGAATAGGCTTTTCCACCTTTACTGAAAATGCCAAGGAAGCAAAATAAAATTACCCATTTCTTCACCTTGCAAGCCTCACCCATTTCTTCACCTTAAAGCCAGTTGAGATCAGTGTCCTGTCTTTTATCACAGCAATATATATAGTTGCACACTCTACCAGAGGAATTTGTTAGGATTTTCCATCTGACTTGTAGAAATAGTTAATAGCTTTCTTTTTATATTAATGACATTTCTTTCAAGATGATTCTGTGCTGAGTTCAAGCTCAAGTACCCACATCATTGATTTTTAAGCACAAAGACGGTCCTGATTTCCCACAGATTCAATAATGCTAGGCTCCTTGGGAAATGGTAGTTTATTCTTTTTTTTTCATAGTTTAGGTGTTCAAATTTTTCTTAGTTAGTGCTGTATTGATTTTAGCTGCTAAGTGGCCCATGATAATGGGCTTATTTTCTAACACTGGAGGGGGGGAATTACTTTCTCTGTATCAATTTTCTTTTTTACTCTAATGGCTAGGAAACAATGAAAATTTGAGACAAGCTGAGATAAGCTGTGTCAGTGAGATTTCAGGGACAAAATGTTGGCTTTAAAGCATTTGGTTTATTTTCAAGTATGAGATGCAACATAATAACATGACTTCAAACTTCTGAATTCTTTCGTCTACAGTCTACATTCTTTGCTTGTACTCTCAGAAAACAAAAATGCTAAAAATAATGAAGGCTTTAATTTCAGCACTGCAGAAATGTACACTGAAAACTACTCCAGGTAGCATGGTAAGTTTTACATTGATCACCTGAAAAAAGATTATAACTTGAAGCATGCCTATATGGCTTACTGTGGCTATAAAATGACAAATTTAGCAAATTAAAACAATCTCTATGCACAGAACAATCTCTATGCAGCTGAACAACTATTATTAATGTGGTACAGAATCCATCAGAATGACATATTGCTTTATGCAGTGTCTTTGATAATCTGACCGGAAAAATTACCTACCCCAGACAAAAAAGCTGAAGAACACAGATGTATTTTGCATTTTGCACAAAAACACAGGAGAATTGCCCTTAGTATCTGGTATGCCCAAGGCCATCACTCGGTCTGCAGGATGCTGCAAGTGCTGCAGTTGGGGTTTACATTAAAAACTCTTGTCCAAGCTACTCAACATCACGCAGTGGAGGGCAGGGACGTCACCCAGATCTGAATCTTGTACTGCTTAATGTTCCCACCTTTACTTTTCCTGCTGCTACTGGCATAATGTTATTTCTGCCATATAGAATTACATGACAGTCCTAGAAAATTTACTGATCAGCAATAGCATGAGAACAAAACCTTCCTGAGATTTTTTTCTCTCCCACTTCTGAAATACTGGATTACCAAATCTAGTCAGAGTACCCAGGACTTCTGCTGTAAGGAAACTTGGGCTGCATGTGAGTCATGAAAGTGTGGGACAGGCAATATGACTCAGATTTCCTGGTCTGATTATGACACCTCTGGCTTTGAACCCAAAGCTTCTTACTTCTCATCTGAATGCCCAAAGTAGAAGAAAAACGGTTTCTGTGATAGCTCAGTAGTTTTGACTAAAAAAAGTTTTCTGCAACTTGAGAAATCCTTCCTAATGAAAATTGCTGAGCTTGATACCTGAAGTGTTTCATATCAAGTAACATTATAACTGCAGCTTGTTCTGCAGCTTCATTGTCCCTGCATAAGTCTTGAATAATATAAAGTTGGGGTTTGACAGATTTTTTTTTCTGTACTTTTTCTAAGGGGGTTGGGGGAGTCGTTTTGGGGTTTTTTTTAGATTAAGCTTTTATTTTATTTTTGGTCTTATTATGCATGCACTCTGGAAAAGAGAGAAATATCCCATAAATCTCTGTCTCTTGCACAAATAGACTCTTCCATTCTTGTACAGATGCCCATCATATTGGAGAAAAAAGCTGTTTTTTGTTGACCTTGGACCTCAGCTTTGATTTGTCTTCCAGAGCTCACTGCTAGACTGTTCAGGCCAGTATGAAGAATGAGTATAAAGTGTCAGGAATGTATTCCTGGGGAATGCAATGCAACTTTCTGTACTGATTTTATATCTGTGTGAGACGTCCAAGTGCTAGCTTACATATCTATAACTGAGATTAACCCACCATCTCTGAGTGACATGTAACCAAGTGATTGATCAGAAATGGTAGGTAGCCAAGCATATCAGAAATCTTACATGAGATCAAAATGTCTATAAGGCATGCAATGGAGCTTTTAAAGTTATTTACATGGTCTACACCAGTTCTGGTTACAACCTACCCCACAACTGTGCCATGACATGCCAGCACTGCTAAAGGAGTTTCTCTGTGCAGAGATTATCTGAGCTATAAAAAAAATGCAGAAAGATGTGTAACATAGTGATCAAAGATACTAAATATGAAAATTAGGCAGAGATTAGGAATCTTGAAATATGAAATCTTCACTTAATAATTGCCTGCATTATTGACAAACCACTCTTCCTTGTATCTTATGGTGGCTGTTCTTTATGGCATCTTGGAAATCCAGCAATGAATCCATCTAGGCATATCAGATATATGATATTTATGATAGGAATATATTCTCATCAGAGGAACTAAAAATGTAGTAGTTAGACATCTAAGAGACAGCAAAGGTATGAGTATAGAGAGAGCAGTCCACGGGAATAATCATGTGCAACCTCTCACTCTTCAAAAATACCAGCCAATGGGCTTGCAAAAACCCCACATTATGACCCCTGGTTCCTTTTTCTTAGTATCACATCTGGAAAATCAGAAGAACAACCTGCTCTAATGTTCTTTTGAAATGATGTTACAGAAAAAATTTTTCCCTTTGCCTGACAAAACTGTAGCTTCTTTTTCAAGTTAGCTGGGAAAGTGCTTTCAGAAAGTCTTTTCCTAACCACTCAAAGTGCCTGCTTATATAATTAGTACAGCTTTGGAAAACAAAAATTTAGTTCTTGAATTAGAGGCAAGTGTATGTTTACTCCAAAGTGTCTTTGTTCATTTTAAATAATCTAGAAGACCAGTCAATACATTTTGCAGATTAGCATGTCATGAAATCATAGGATTGTGGAAAAACAGGATTGGAAGCCATTGTAAAAGTCATCAGCCCTATTCCTCTGCTTTATGGTGGGGTCAGCCAGGCACTTTAAAAGTGGAGCCCTCACTCCACTTTTAAAGTGCCTGGCTAACCCCATTATTGGAAGGTTATTCCTGATAATGAACCCCCACATTTCCTCCTACAAGACAAGATCGATCATCCAGGTGTTCTGACTGCTCCTTCCTTTATAATATATTCCAGCACACTGTATTACAATAAAAATGAGCAATGATCAGTAGGAGATGCATCAATTTTTATATCATGTTCTCTTTTAATACAGTTCATTTTTTTTGCTGGTAGGAGCACTGGTGCAAATAAAGTGAGGAGACTTACAGTATCCTTTAAAATAACTTTTTTTTTAAATTAAGGTACAATTGAAAAATAGATCAGAGAAAAAGGAAATATAGCACTTATGGTTTCTGCTGATAATGTGATAGTTCAGATAAATGCAGTACTCTAAAAACATTTTTAAGTGATCAAGCAGATTTTCAGTTTTTCAAAATTATTGTTATTGACGATAGTCATATCTTCCCTAAAACCAGTATATCCATTATGTACAAACCCAATTAGAATCACATCAAATCAAAATAGACAGAATCTTTTTTGTAGTTTTTGACAACCTGTACATAAAATTTTTTGCAGAGTGAAGGTTGAAAAACTTAATGGAACATACTATTTTAACAACTAATGATTTTTTCAAGCAAAATGGCTTTTATATGATATCCAAATGTTTTATCTCTGATTCTTTTTCTGAAGCCATTGTAAATGCTTCTACAAGGTTGATTTTTCACACATTCACTTCAGTGTTAAAAAATAATTTTTATTAAATAAATTTTTAAAAGCATGAAAATTTAAGGTTGATATACAGTGCTATATAAATACTTCATTGTAGTGGATACTACAGATCTGATGTTAAAGTGTCAATTTACCAATGTATTTTAAGTATGAGCACAAAAATGCTTGACTTCAGTGGAAGTTAAGCTGAACCAATTTTCTTTACACACTGGTAATTTGCTTAATGCCCATTTTGCAGTGAGGAAAATAAAACTTGCCATTTAGCTTGACTCACTTTGTCAAGAGCAAAGGTAAATAGTTTGCTTCCAGCACCTTTCTACCATTACTATGCTACTCCTCTAGAATAAGAAGAAAAGCTGCTGAAGGGGAAGAAATCCATGACATCTGAACTGTCAAACATGTGATATTCAGCCTGTATGTCTGGTAACTGTAGAGATAAGGAAAGAGACAGTGCCGTCCTCTTGCCAGTACTGCTAGTGCAGAATGGGCAAACAATTATTTTCCCAGGCCTTAGTCTGACAGGAAAATTGGGGAGACAGCTTCAAGGCACTCCTCTGATTTGGCTTCCTATCTAGCCTCAGGTACAGCAGTTTTCCAACTGTAAAATAAAGATAACATAACTCCCCTTTCTTTCAAGAGTTAGGAAAAGATGTATGCACCAGATGCTCAAGAGAGACTATATGGGTAATCTGAAAGGTTCTAAAAATGCTCAGTATGATGCCTTTTAGAAACTTAATACTAGGTTAAAATTTAACGTATCTGAAAACATTTTGAAGATTTATTGCTAGTTGGATCTTTTAGGGAAGGAATATACCAAAAATTGAAAGAACAGTAATTAGATTTTCATTGTAATTTAACCCACTGAAGAACAGTAAATGACTTCCTGGCACCAATATAATGTTATCAGAGTGGCCCAAACCACAGATTCTGATCAAGCTTTTAGCAGACTAAACACTTAAATTGCCAAATTTTAAAAGAACACTTTCTGAAACACAATCCTTTAAAATTGTTTTAAATTGGTGATTCAAAAATATTTCAAATCATTAGTTTATCTTGAAAATCTCAGACTTTGGTTAAGAGCAGATCACCATATTTTGATGAATCCATTCAAAGAGCTCTTTATGAACTCTCCTTCAGAAGCGTGGGACGTGATAGTTAATGTAAGCAATTTCTACAGCATAAGCCATGGGGATAGGTTTCAGCTTAGACACAAATCCTGGTACAATTAAAGATCTGAAAAACGAGTACAGAATAGAAGGGCTGGCTCAGTGTTAACCTTGTGCAATTAAATCAATACTGTAATACAGACCCCCGAGCTGAGGCAGCGTCTGAGGCTGCCCTTCCTGTGCAGCCCTACTCGCTGCATGCTGCAGTGCATTGTGTGAATCCTGCCCTTTCCATCACAGGAAACTATTTAAAAATAGAAATGAGGTGCAGTGCTTACCTTGGGTCTCACTTTTGGAAAGGGAAGATATTACAGACATCAGAGAAAGATCTTATCCTTTCCTTCTAAATGCACTGGGTGCGAAAGACATCTTGTGTTAGCTATGCCAGCTGTTGAAATGCCAGCATTTCATGCCAGCTATTTTGACACTGTACTGGTAAAACTCTCATCTTTTGCAATTTTTTGGCAAGTTTAGAAGCCCAAAAGTAGGACCAGACCTGCATACTTGATGCAGAATGCAAGACTGCCTTTTGGCTCTGGGATCCCAAAATTTTTCCAGCAGTTTTACAAATAATTCTGTGGTTTAGTTTATCGTGGTTCACTTACTGATCAAACAAAATTATTAGGTGGACTCAAAAGACTTTTTTCTCGATAAAACTAATAACTTTTAAAAAACAACAAACCAAACCAAGACAAACAAACAAAAATAAAAAAGGAAAAAAAAAACCCCAAAATAAAAACAAAGCCGAAACCATGCATTTCCTGTTACTTGTTTCCCGTTTTTGAACAGTGTTTTTCTTTAATGAATGTCTGAATTAGACAATTTATTTCTGTTTAGAAAATGTCAAAAATATTCTGATACTTCAGGAGGTTTTTTATTACCCCTCATTTTTGTTTTTCCTGAAGTCCTCCTGAATTTTTTTAATCTTATCCAAATATTTTGAATAAATTGGAGAGGGGAAGATTTCTCTGCCAAAGGGATTTTGCTAAATAAATCCCCCATCTCAAAGAAGTGCCTATCTGTATTCAATGGTCTGTTTAAAATGTGTGTGTATTTGGTTCAGTCTTTAGAATTATAATCAGCTTAATATCACTATTAAGAAAAAATCCCTGTCAAAACTGATTCCATTGTTGCTGGTCTTGCTGAGCAGCTCAAAGACTGAATGGACTGTGGGGTAATTAGGCAGCTGGAATGGGATCATTTCTTATCTGTAAAGCTTTGCTCATCAGAACAAGGCTAGGGAGGATGAAGGAAGAAGAGCTTTTACTTTTGTCACGTGAGCCTAACGTGTTAGTTTGCATTTCATTTCATTTTATTAAAATATAGAGATGTATTTCATGGCAACCTGATAATTTAATTGTCATTATGAAACTATAACAAGATGATCCATGATTTTTGATTGAAATCAGAGTTCAGCTCTGATAAGCATGGAAAACATCATACTGATTTCCAATTTGTCCTGTCAGAATTATTTTTCTAAAGGTTGCTAAAAACTCAATATAATGTACTCAGATATTTTAAATATCATTACAGAAATGTAGTGATCTAATAAAAAAGTATCAATAAACATTAAGGAATCATATTTTAAATTGCTGTTATTTGTTATCACTTTTGTTAATTTCACTAATAGGCACCTTTAATGTGGATTTTGAATTCTAAAATTAACCTTCTATTTTTGCCCAGAAATTTTCTCTTCTGTCTTTAATATTATTTTAAAAATTTGCCAGTTATTATAAGGATTAGTTTAGTAAAACTCTTCATCTCTCTGCTTACACATTCACTTCTGTTGCTTGAACTGCAACACTCCAGTAAGTTAATGCTGAAGTGAAACCTATTTTTCATTATAGCTGCCAAAGTAACTGGTTTTTTGTTAGAAACAAATTGCTCATTTGCAATTATATTCTGATTTATCGGAGAGCATTTGTACAACTATTTTTTCTATTTCTTTTGGGGATTAATAGTCTTTGCTTGAGAAATTAATTTCAATAGCTTCTAGGCAAATCTTACCTACTCTAAAAACGCAGCTGAAAGTTCACCAAAATTATTTAACACTTATGTGGCTTCTTCATAATCTTTTCTTGGTATGCAGCAGAAATATAAGATATTTAAGAGGATATCAAGAGTGCCAAGTGTTTTCTGTAAAAACACTTGTCTATCACAAGAATTCAGGAGTTTCATAATCATAAGACAAACCTTGGAAAAGATGAAGTTATAAAAAGCATTTTGTATGCTGTACTCTTACCCTAATGCTTTTCTTTGAGATATGCTCTTCAGATATATTTTGCACCCTTTCCTTTGCAACCATTTGGTTCCTAAAAGAAAATGCAAACTGAGATTTTCTAAACTATAAGTTTCTAGAATCTGGCGGTTTAAAGAATATTTAGACTCTAAGAGTTGATAACTGGGCCTTAGGGACTCACCAGTTAATATGGAAATGGACTCACTACCAAGATCTCACTGCAGCCCTTTAGACTGGAGACTTAAGAGGTAAGAGATTTAGGTGGTTGTGATGTTTATTAATTAAGTAACACACTACCAAGAAACTACTAGTTCTCTAAATTAGAGTTGTGTTTATCAAAAAAAACCCCATAACTCCAAGTATTAGGTCACCATTGCAGTTCAAATCACACACATATTCTTTTCCTTTATTTAGTCTTAGGATACAAATCTGTCCCCACTTGCTTTGTCCTGTCATGCCACGGTATTCACTTGATGAGGAGCCCAGTGTGTTGTCTAGGGAGTTCTTCCTGGCATTCCATTGGACTTGGACAAAGTGCTGAAAGATTTGTAGTCCCTCCCTCCTCCAAAAAATTTCATGGTAAGAAAGAAAAGAAAAATAAACATCCATAAGAAACATATGGCACATAGTTCTTTTTGAAAAAGTCAGCATCATGCTGAACTAGATAGTTGTTACTGGAATTCTAAATTGTTTTAGCCAAATCCAGACCTCATGCCATGATTTTGCCTACTCACTGCAGAGGTCTGTGATATTTATCTTCTTGATCATGCATCTCTCATCATGTGTTTTGAAGGTGAGTGTGATGATCTGCCTGCTACAGGAGCCCTACTTTGCTCATAGAACAAAGCAGAATAATTTTTTTAGAAAGAGAGGCATGATAGAGACACTTCTAACTGAAGGGCTGGTGCTGGGCTGAGCTGCTAATCAGGGAGTACTTAAGAGGAGGTCACTAGAATGTTCAACCAGCACAGGTCATGCAGGTGTAGTTCAAGGTGTCTTAAAAGTTCTACATTAGTCTGTGGGAATAAAATACTAATATTAAGAGCTTACAGCACTTTGTGCTGCTAAATTAACACTACAAAATGGTAAGTCAGTACTCTGTCTGACTTAGATTACTTGTGGTTTTCATTAAAAGATGGGAAAAAGATACTTGTCCAAGAGAGTAGACTTTATTGCAGATATGAACAGTGAAAACTGTAGTGAGGCCACTTGGCTTTGTTAAAACATAAAATAACGTAGTCTCCAGTACTTAGAAAAATATCTGATCTGTGTCTAAACAACTTTATAACCCTATTTAGAATAAATAATATACAAACAATATGTTGTCCCTTGTTTTCCATTTGAATTAGGCTGGGAAGTCTTACAGGGATCAAATAGCACATGCACAGACAGGCATCCCTCAGCTGACTGTAATGGTATTTTATGATGTAAAACTAAACCACTATTCAAAGTCCTTAAATAAGGATATTAAAATTATGCCAAACTAGAAATTTCTAAAAATTGCTTTGTATTTTTGTGATTTTTTTTTTTCTCTCCACAAATGCATGTATTTGAAGAGAGAAAGAAGTAATTTTTTCTCTTATTCGGTATTTGGCAAATGCCATAACAGAGTGAATTAAACACCTAAAGATGGTCAGCATCCAAGGTATAAGAAAACTGTGAAAAAGACTCAGTCTGAGGCCCAGGTGTCAAGAGCAAAAGTGGAGCCATTATTTTCTTCTGTCTCCACAGTGGACCTCGTTTTATCTTTCATGAGAACCATAATGTATATACTTCAGGCAGTTAAGTAAACACTGTATTTTTTAATTCCTATTTAAGACATATTTAGCTAATTTTACAATACAGATGTAAGAGAAGTGAAAAAGATCCCAGAACTTTAAGTTTATGATCAGTGAATATTTTCAAAAGAAAAGAGCTTGCAGTCAAACAAATCATGTTACTGAAAAATAATTGGAGTGCTTTTGCCTTAGAAGCATTGCTTTTAAACCTTATCCAGTTTACCCTGCTCTTGGCATCCTGCTGCTGGCATCAAATAGACTAATTTTATAGGTAGTTACCTAGGTTGTCTCACAGATGTATATGTCCCAGGAGAAGATAACCATATAAAAGCAGCTTGGCAAAACCAGCCATTTACAAAGTGTCTCCAAACACTTGCTGGCTTTTGTAGTAAAATTCAGATACCAGCTGCCACAGCTCCCAAAGTGCTTCAGAGCCTGCTTCTCATTTGGACGGCAAAGAGGGTGGCCAGCTCTTTTTTGTCACTGTTGTAATTGAAGCACACTTCCAACAAGACTTCTTAAATTATTTTAAAAGTTGTGTATTATGTTTTATAGTTGCAGAAGAGCCTGGCTGTAAAAGTCAGCATCCCTCACTGACATAGTTTGCTTTCTGATGAGATCTGTCTAATCGCTGACTCTAGCAGCAGGAATTTGGGGCACACAGCACCTTGGAAGGATGTGACAGCAGGCCATACTTATAAGAGGTGTAGAAGGAGTGATATTTCTCATTTCTTAAGTGTTGTTAAGAACACTGTGTTTGCTTTTTTTTTTTTTTTCCTCTCCCCAAATTTGCAGCTGTCTTGTATAAATAACAGTTTTGTCTGCTTTGGATTTACATGAATGTGTGCTTTCATTTGATTTTGACCTTGAATTGCCTTGAATGAAGTGAAAATTCATGGTAATAAAATAGCAGGAGGGCATTCCTTTCATAGCTGTGCTGGAGTACCCTGGGTCCCTCCAGAGGATCTGTGAAGTGAGAGCTCTATTCCAGTTACTCAGGCCAGTTAAAGACCTGACTCCACAGCTGGGTGAAAGAAGTTTCTTCCAATAGGAGGTGATGACCATGAAAGCAATTCTTGTTGAAGCAACATAGATGCATGTTTGGACTCCAGTTTTTCTGCAGCACAAACTCAGAAGTCAGTGGAGTAGGCAGCTCTGAAAGCTGACCTAGGAAAATGACAGCCAGATTGTTGCTCCTGATAATTTCTACTGCCAGTTCTGTGAGTTCAGACAAGTGAATAATGAAAGCAGACACACTGAGAGTGCTCAAACCGAGGTGTTTAGGTCAGTCTGAATTTTCAACTGACTGCTGTCTATTAAACATCACAGGAGGAGCCAATGCAAGAAATGGCTGGTACAGTGTCTAGAACATGTGATTTTCAGTTCTTTATTTAATGTCAGTCACCTTCACTTGTCCAGTGCAGTCAATCATGAATATTAATGTGTGAATTCCTTGTTTGCAAGAGAACTAAATCCATTGTTCTCAAACTGCTGTTGCAGAATCAGATGGCTAATGGTATTTAAATAACAGTCCTGATTGAAGGGACTATGGCAGTTGTAAATTAGTGGACATCTGTGACCTTTCAGCATAGATGAAAAGTATCTCTGTGTCCTTTACCGTTGAATTCTGTGGTTGCTTCAAGGAGATCTTGACAACTGCTTTTTGCTCTGACTTTATGCAGTGCTTAGCATAACAGTACTGATTCTGCCTGCTTCTGGATCAGTTACTACAAATAGCACAGTAATAAAATCTTTTAAATACATTGGTCTAAATTATCTCCTGACCTTCAGCTATGTCCTATCAGCATCAGACTACAATTCTCCACAGGCTTTTTCAATGTTTACATCAATAGCCAAGATGTGTCAGAGGCTGAAATAGGTTTAGCAGTAATAGAAGAGTAATGAAACACAAAGACAATGTTATAGTATTATATGTTGCCTTCAAAGTGGTCTTAATGAGTCTTGATGTTAATATGGTTAATATGTAGTGGAGAAAATTAAAGCAGTCTGTAAACAATACAGAACCAAACAAACCAACCAAAAGCCAAAAATAAGAACCCAATGATCATAGTAAAAAAAAAAAAGGACAGAATTCTGAAGACTGAATTTGAATGCCATTACTTTAATTTCAGGAGGTATTTCAAAGTTTCTTAAAATTTTGAAACTTTCGTATGATCTTCTCCTTCATTAATGAAGCTAATGACAAATAGGAGCACAGGCAAAATAATCCAAGCTAGAGTACGGTTACCATATTGTGCTCAGAAGTGACTGGGGTTTTTTTTGAGGAGAGTACCAGCTGCAGGAGAATATTTTCCAGAACTGTATATGAACCAAGCAAGGCTAGAAAAAGGAATCCATATTTTTCTATTATTACATTCATGCATGGAAACTATGAGGCTTTTCCACTAAATGAAACACAGGAAAGAGAAAAATCTCCAGAATGACAAAGAATCACTCTGGTTTTTATTAGTCTGTGACTTGAGACAATGGCTGACATCAGTATTAGTTTTGTTTTGTCAAGTTGTTTTGCAAAATTTAGGTGGGTCATAACTAATAACAACATACAGGAAATCTCTAACTAACCTCAGCAATTATTTTTGTGCCTATTACTCTGTACTGTGCTGGCTGCCCCTTAGCATTTGTGTAAGCACTTTTGTACTCATTATAATCTTAGTCATGTGCTGCCAATATTTCAATAAGTACCTCCCACAAAAGTGTTTCCTTGTACTGTGTACCAAATGATGCACCCTTGTGCACAGAAAAGGAGGGAGAATGGGAAAAGAGACAATTTAGATTTTTTAGTACATTGCCTAAAAAAAGGGTTTAAAAAATCCCTGATAGTTTGTGGTATAAGCCATTTAATATATGTAAGTACAGAGAAACGGTGTGGGATTTGGTGGGGTAATTTGTCAGCATTTGCAAGACTACAATCCTAAAATTGTAATGTTTGGTGACATAAAGCCATCAGAATACAGGCCAATGTTGTTATATAGATATTCTCATAGTACAGTGAAAACTATTGCTGCACATAATAATGCTATTCAAACCATAATCTTTTGCTTGTAAACATCTTTAATGTGTCCTTTCTGCCTTAATTAGAGAAAGAGGGACCTAGCAGCACTATTCTAGGTCAATGGGTATTCCTTAGGATAAATATAGTTGGATTTGAAGGAAAAAAATTATGCAAAGCCAGTACCTTATTGAGATTTGTAGGTGGGTCCAGATTCTCATTTAAATTAAGTAGCCTGGGATGGTATTTTCCTATAATCAATGATATTTTCTTGAAAGAGGCAGTCTGCTAGAAAAAGTTAATCTGAAATAATACAGTTACAAGAAAGCTGTTCCCTTTGGGAATGGTGAAATGTGAAATAATATTTAATTTATAAAAAGTGATAAAAAAATCTCATTGCTGCCCTTTCTAGAGATTACCCTACCACCTACCCACCTGACATTTCACAGAAAAGACATCTGGATTATTTAAGTGTTGTCTTTTCTTAAGATAAACTTCCTGATTTGGTGTTACAGTTTCTGGTGTTACTTGCAGCTGACTATTACACAGAAACAGGGAGACTCCTCTATGAGTGCCTTTTTCTGCTAAAGATATTTCCCAGCTTTTATTGTTACTGGCCACATTTACATTGAGAAGGCTGAAATAAAAGATGTACAGCAGTCAGGGTTTCTACAAAAGCATCCTGACTAAAATGTCCATTAGTATATGAATAAAAGCATCTCTTACATAGCTATTCTTTCAGTTCATCAGAGGTTTTGGCCTACAGTTGCAGTGCAGGCTACCTCCTCTCTCCTAAAGCTTCATCCCACATCTGCATGTGGTGAGGTATCAATGACCCCTCTCAGGAGTGACCAGTTGTTAGGTGGAGGGTACTTTCTCCAGTGAAGTGAGATGCATAGATCTCCTGTGCAGAGAATGCCCACAGTTTGGCTAAGTGAAGAATATGGGTCTGTTTGTATGACAAAAACCTGCACACTCTCATTAGCCTGCAAATACTCCTGGAAGAACCCATGAACCTTGTTGTGCAAAACCACGAGTATTTCTTAATACACAGCTTCATGATAATCCACATAACTGTTAAGGTAGCAATGCTTAATGGATAAGGCCCGAGAAAGAGTTTAGAAAGGTCCTGGAGATATCCTTTGTGTGACCTTGAAAAAAGGCTTTCCTAGCTTCACTTCTAGGGCTTTTTCTCCCTTTTCATTATTGGAGATTTGCTTCACAGTAGATCTTCAGCTTCAAACCAGTCATTGATGTAGTACAAATAGCTAACAATCATAATCATTCAAGTAACAATAGCCTCTCTTTTTCCTCTCTCTCCTCTTTTACCTTACTTTAAAGTAGGCAAAAAATAAACTGAAGAGGATTTGAAAGGTGGGGCTTGAAGTGTGTTGACTGACTGTTAATATCTTGTTGTGGTTTTAATTATTGTGTCTTCCATAACCTGTGTTTTATTATATTTTCATTCTCTGGTGAAGTAACCTGACACAAATTTCTGTAAAAACACAACAGTCTGTCAGCATTGTTTTTAGATTAACATGCTGAGTTTCTGTGCCAGCAGTGCTTACCTTTACCCAACCCAATCTCCAAAGTAAAATCCTATTTGTTAGAAGTCTTGCAAAAGGACAAAAGCTGTCTGAGGTTAAAGTCCTTTCATTAAAGAGATACTGGCCTTAACTACAGTGTTTCTCCTAAATATCTTTGCTTAATTAATTAAATATGTATAAAATAGCAAGAAACCAAAAAAGCTGTGAGAAAGTGTCTTTAGCCTAGGGTCAAAATTCATATTTCATCTTTGGTTTCTGTCTATTAAAGGACACGACTACCACATTTCTGTGTTTCCTTTTGATTTTTGTCTGTATATATTCAGCTCTCTTGCCTTCAAAGTCATCTGTGGGCAGATTTTTTGGCTGAGGCAGCCTGTGTTCATGTTCTTCTGTCTCATCAGGGGCTGGATCCTGAAGTCTATTCCTGGGCGCGGAGCCAAACAAAGGGCTGTGCTCAGCCATTGTGGTGCTAACGGGAGAGCATAGCATCAAGTGACCACGGGTTGAGCAGCAGGTAACACAGGTTTTGTGACAACACTGCAAGGGGGATAGGGTGGATATGGGGCAGGCAAGAGCTGGAGAGCAGCTTGCAGGTGTGAGAAGTGTGCTACAGGTGGTAGAAAGCAGTTAAGGCTATTGGAAGTGGTTGTCCAGCTTAGGAGAAGCTTTGGAGAAAGAAGTACAGAGGACTGGGCGTCAGAGGAGATGGGGATCTCGTTTCCCAGGACCCAGAGCACCAGGTGAGGGAGAGCAGCTGAGGTGTGAGGTGGAGTGGGGTCTATAATGAATGACTGCCGGCTAAGCTGAGGAGAGGACACCTCTGGGGAGAGGGGCAAGAGGGTTTGAGGGGATGAGAAAGGCTGGGGAGACAGGCTTGTCTGTGCTTCCATGCGACTGATGGGAACACTTCCAGCCAGGATCTGTGGTGGAAAATTGTGCCACATGGTCTCCACATGGATCTGCACTGGTCACTCTCATTCTTCTCATCTCAGCTACACCACCACTTTTGCTTTATGAAGCAATATAGAACTTCTATAGGCAAATAAAAACTGGGGAAAGGATAAGGTCCCTTTAGTTTTTCTACAGTAGTTTGTTCTGTTTGATACCCTAACATGAAGGTAAATGGCTTTCTAGTGAAGTCATCCTGCTGGCTGAAGGTCCCCAGGTGAAAAGACTTGTTTGTATGTATGAAGATGAAGCTTCTGACCTAAAACCTTTAAAGAATCTTGCAGGCATATGAAACCAATTCAAATTTCTGTTTCTAAGAGATAATCCCCTGGTACTAATGACTGAGGTCTATAATTTATTCAGCAAAATGTCCCAACTCCTTCTTCCTGGGGTTTCAGGGCTTTATGAGTTTTTTATCTCTTTTATTCTTTTAGATTTGATAATCCTATTTAACCCTCCTGCAAATGGGACCCCAGGGAGAGCTTTTCAGTTACACACAATTAGTTTTATAAGCAGCATTATTAAATCATCCATTGGCTGTTTGGTATTTTTAAATTCCTTTATAAATAGCAATAGAGCCTTTTGTATGAAGAACAGAGGGTGGCATTATATGAAATCATTTCAGACTCTAATAATAACTTTTTCTGCTTGTGAGTAAAGCTAAGAAATGAGCTTTCTTGTCTAAAATTTTGTTCAAAATCCTTTCCCTCACTCATCCTTTCTCATCTTCATGATTTTCCCTCAGATGCATAAAATAAGGCTTCGTTGGATCCTGAGAGAAAAGCAAGTTCATGGAGCAGGGCCAGCCCTGAAGAGTCTTACTAGGTTGATGTCTCCTTGCCTAAATTTGAGAGCTGTGCTCCTCTATCAGTTACCCTATTGCCCAAGGCAGCATGTCAGAAGTTCACAGTCCAGTCCAGCTGGTCTTGGACTCAAGGCCACAGAGCTGGAGAAGGACCATGGTTGCTGCTAAATAAATTGAGGAGCTGTTTCCTGAACTGAGGCAGGAGGGAGGCAGGTGCTGGAAAGGAGCCTGCTGGGATGCATGAGGACCATGTGAGTCTCGTGGTTATAAGAGTGCAGGAAGGGTTGGGTGAGAGCAGGCATCTGCCCACTCCAGACCCAGTCTCTAGAGGAAATGGTGAGAAATAGGACAAGTGGAGGGTAGTATTTGTCCCTGCTGCATTTTCAGTATCCAATTCTGTATTCTATATGAAGTCAGTGGCTGTAGAAAAACCACCACATCCACTAGGCACATTTTTTTCTCTGTGAATTTGCCTGGTTTTCTTTTGCACCCATGTATGATTTTGTCTTCAGCAATATCCCATAACACCACATTCCCCAATTCCTCACTGTATGGAATGGTACTTTTGTTTATTTTTAAACCCATTGCCTGATAACTTCATTCTTATGAGACAGAGTGAGCAGTCATTGCATATTCACTTCCCCCTTGTCACTCCAGATTCCCATGGTTCTCAGGGTATTGTGCTTGACAAGGCTGTATTTTAGATCTTGTACTGAATTCAACACAAACATAATGTTTAAGGCTCTGAAGTTGTGGAGTGGAGCTGAATGCACTTCATCTTTGTCTGCTCTCCTGGGACTATTGTGCTGCCATCCCTATTCCTGCCAGGCCACGTAATTTACATTTTAAAACCTGGGATTTAGAATGGATATGTAAATCAACCTTTCTGTTCATACAGTAACTCCTGATACACAGCTTTAAATTTAAATCTGAACCATAAATTTAAGATATAGGCTGTGTTCCTGTCCAACTTATGCTGAAAGGATCATAAGAATTTGATTTGAGAAAACTGAAATAAAAATTCAATTAAAAAACTTATCAGCACGATTATTTCCTTCTATGGAAGGCTCAGAAGCTTGTCTTGGTTTTGACTGTCCTTTTCAAATGAGGATTTATCTTTTTGAACTTACATTCAAGATTCTCCAACACAAAAAAAAAGAAAAAAAAAATAAAAGAAGCATATTCTTGTGAGAAGAATTTGGTTTTCACTGGTTTCCACTGCAACATCCAAATGCCCTCTTCTCAAAAGTGAGATAATGCTGTTTCTGGAAGCAATATCAGCAAATTAATTTTGTTTATGAACACAGTAAAAGGGGTGTGCATTCATCTTTTTAACATACAGGATTTACAAATGAAGAGAAATGTGTATAAAGATATTCCTCATTTCCTGATATTTACTGAACCATTATCTTTTACCTCATGACCTTTTCCACTGCTCTTCTTAGTCTTACAAGACCAAAATAAAATTATCGAGAGAGTCCAATGGACAACATAATTTTGTTTATTTTGTTTAAAAATATATACTGTAAGCTAAAAAAATAGATTATCTACATATATATACACATTGGCAAGAAGTAGAAAATGGCACTTTTTGTACTAAAAATAATCACAAGTTATTTGAGTACCCCATAGTGTCTGTAGGTATTTATTGGCAACATATCTTTCAAGAACAATGGTTATCACTCACACTAGACTAACATTTCCTTTACATATCTACAATTTTTCTAGGGCCTTGCCAGAGAATTTAATGGTTGGTACCTCACACTAATGGGACAAACATCATTTGCTACAGTCTGTTCTTGGGCCTGGTGGGAAATACAACCCTTTTCTCTTTATTTTATTCCCATCTTTTCACAGGAAAGCTTCATATCTGTGACACAATCACAACAAAACAGCATAGCTTTGTATCTCTATTTGGTACAGCTGACCATAGCTGAACAAGCTGTTAGATGATGAAAAAGCAGGATCCCTAGTTTAGATGGGAATACAGCATTGCCATCTGCAGTTCTACATAACTGCCTTTGTTATTTGGTAGGTCATTGTCAGCTGGATCACTTACTGAGCCCAGAGATGCTTTAGGAGTAGGTCTTTAGAGTCAGCTCAACACAACAAAATTGAGTTGCTCCTTTGGAACTGCTTAATGTTTGTTTTCCCCACAGCTTAGGTTTACAGAAAGGATTTGTGAAAATCAGAGTTTTTCATGAAAAAATTACCTAATAAACACTTCTCCGCTCCTCCACATTTTTCTGTTCTCAGTAGGAAGAAACATGGCTGGTGCCTCCTGCCATTTTCTCCCCTAGACAATTCCACAAAGACACCCCATAACATGTAACTTGGTCTTGGCATCCAGCCTGATGCCTCGAGCCTGGCTTTGGGAGTAGCCCTTTACTTACATTTTAAAAGAAACTTCCTTTTCCTTCCCTAAACCTCTGCTTTCCAAAAAAAGCAAGTGAAACCTAAGAAACTGAACTCTTCGCCAAACCCAACTAGAGGGCTGTGACTTCCAGGGGAGGATAATATGCCTTTTCTCTCCAATCTTTACTGTTATTAATTCAGAAATATGTCACTGCACTGTGTCATTAAATGGCATGAAGCATCAGCACTGCAAGATGAATAGCTTCCAACTTCACTGGAAAAAACCCAGCATTTTTAGTATGAGTGACAGGTTTTCCTTGCCACTGCCCACCGTGGAAGGTGTCTGCCCCACTCAGGTGCTGACTCAACCAAGGGAACCATTATTCCTGTTTTCATGGGTAGGCGGATTCCTGAAGCAACAGATGCACTCCTAAATTTCCTTTGCTCATTTGCCTAAGAAGCACCTATTCAGAGGATAGAAGCATGAAGGAAGGTGAGGGGGGTTTTCTGCTTACAACTTCAAAGGAAAATGGAACTGGCTGACACAGCTGTTTTCCACACAAAGAAATTAGGAAACCTGGAAACACAGGGTCATTTAAGGCAAGGACCACGGCTGGTATTTTTCCTTGTCTCCTCCCAAGAAGCTGTTAATCTCATCTCACTTTGAAGAAACCCAAGAACGTATGTGTGCAGGCTCATGGGAAAGCTGTTCTCTCTTGACAGGGTGGGAGGAAAAGAAAAAAGGTCAAGAACAGATCATGTTTACCTAAGCCATGTGCTCCAAGCTGTGTGTTGCTGTTGAGTGCAGCTGCTTTCACTCTGAGCTGGCATTTCGTGGTTTTGAATACTAGACCACTAAATAAAATATGGGGTTTTAATACCTGCTTTTTTAAAAATATATCCAGTGTGGGCTGCTAAAGTAAACAGAATATTGCACGAGTGCACATTTCATTCATATGAGCAGAAGCTTAAAGCAAAAACAGGAGTGCAATTAGCAACCAGCAGTCAAAGGCCCTGGAATACAGCACAACTACAGGCAGATATAAATTTCCTTTTAAAGAAATATACTTGGAGGACATGTTGCATAATTCTGCAAGCTAAGGAGAACACTGACTCACTGAGTCAATATTTGCTAAATTTGCTGGGCCAAATTCCACTCTTGTTCATGACAGAAAAAGCTTTCAGAGCAAAGAAAGGGCCTGGCCATGAGAGTTACAGGCAACAGCCTCTGGTCCCTGGGCCCTTCCCTTCCTGAGACCATGACCACTGACTACCTTCTTGGGATGGATTTTCCTTCAGCTTCAATGGCTTTGGGCCACTTGTCCTTTATATATGATATTTGGTAGACTTGTGCCATTAGGAATTGGTGCTTCTGGTAGCTTTTTCTACTCTTTTGACTAGTATTCATAACAGAAAAATGCAGGACTGAACAAAGAAATTACTACATGTCCCTTTGAAAAAAAAGTAAACACACATTTACTAAAGATAAGAAATTAAGATGTGGGAAAAAGGATGGTAGCACAGACTCATCTTCAGAAACAGATGCAAGCTGAGTTGCTTGGCTGTTGCAGCCAGGTTAACAAAACAGGGAGAAAAGTAAAAGGAAAAAAGTTTTAAAAATTTATTTAACAGGGCTTTAAGCAAGGGAGCATTGCCTGCTGGGATGCATGAAAAGCAGATAGTAAGACAACCTAGTGAAGCTGAAAGATTTGCTTTGTGATCTCCTCTGGTATTTCAGCTCTGAGGGAGCAAAAAAAATATATTTCCCTGAGGTTTTAAGTCAATTTGTGTGTGGCCTCTTGCACCACTACAAAATCCTGTTCAGGTTTCACAGTCTGCTATGAACAGGGTTTAAGGCAGAAGCAGCAGCAGTCTGGGAAACCTAAAAAAATTCTCAGCGAGTTTGTATTCGTTGTTAATATTTTATATTCCAATATTTACACGTGTCTTTTTACCTTTAAAGAGCTCTATTAATATATTTTATACCTTTTCCTTACCTAGCAGCACAAAAGAGTAAGACAACATACTCTCTCATCTTTCAGGGGATTTACTACCTGCAGAAGGAAGGACAAGCTGGCTCTGCACTGAAGTGCAGATCACAAAAGAAATTTATATTTTCTCTACAGCCCTTCTTAAAACTGTATGGGGAAAGATATAAAATCGGTGCTGGCACCTAAAACAACAGGGAGCTTTGATAATCTGACTCCTTTTTCTCCACCTTTCCTTGATCAGCAATAGCAGCTAGTGCTCTATGGACTGAATTCCTCACTGTCTTGCAAATCAAAGGCAAGTCCTCTGAAGGCAGATAACTTGCATGTATGCTAATTCAGTAAATACCCTGATGCTAGAGGACCTTCTGCTGAATGAATTTATCTATTATTCAGACAAGTACTTCTTCCTCAACCTCCTTCCTGAGCTATGGGTACTTTGGGAAAGCTTAATGAAAGTAGAAAAGAAAAAGGTTAGAGGAAAGGAGAGGGGAAGAAAAATGTCTAAACATAGTTTTATTTTAGAATGGCAAAACCTCCCTTAGTAGAAATGAACTAAGACAACAGAGGAAGTGCAGTTTCTGGACTGAAGTGCTATTCTGTGCTACTCCTGAAGGAATTTGGCTTTGTCTTGTCAACCACAAGTGATGGCAGAATGCCAATTCTCTTTTCAACTGGTTGTCTTGAGTATTTACTGATGTTTCTGAATGAATGTTGATCAAAGGAGCTCAAAATGGATTTAACCTTTTAGATCTACCACTTAACTAAAAATATATTTAATACATTAAAAATTATATTAAAAATTTTGGCCAGCCTGTAACTGTTATTCAACCTGTATTTTCTGTACTTATAATAAGCTACTCAGTTACTGGAAGATTTTTACTGATAGCATCTAAGCAGGGTTCTTTTTAGAACATATGACTAGTTATAATTAATTGCTCCATAAATAAATTAATCCTAAAAGCACTCCACTCTTTACTTTTAGTGAGAAAATAATATTTTCCATATCCAGTGAGGTAGAAGAAAACAATCAACATGTGGGTATGAATAGTTTCCAGTCCTTGTACCTACAAAGTCTCCTTCCCCTACGTACTTACCTTCAAGCAACAGGGAAGGACTACACAAATGATCAGAGGGATGGACAGTGTGCATAAAGAATGCTTTGGGAATTTTCTGGAATTTCCACTCAGCAGAATGTAGAAAAAAATTGCAGAAATTTGAACTAACAAAAATACAAAAAGAGACAAAACTCTGTTGAGTTACATGAACAAATAAATCAAAACCAAATACTTCTGAGATTTTATCTTCTGCCTCTCTTGAGTCTTTAAAATAGATACCAGCTGTTTTGGAAAAGTGCAGCACACACCTATTTTTTGAGTGTGTGCAGCACACACCTATTTTTCCAGGGACTGTTGAATTCCTTTGGTGAGACAATTAGATTAGTTCTGCCCCAGATGAGGATGAAAGAATCTTAAAAGTTTTTCTGTAGACTAACCTGCACCCACTGAGGGGTTGAGGGGTTTGAGCACCAAATATTAAATGTGTTAAATATTCAGATTTTCATACTTCACTGAAAACAATGTAAACCTAGGCTCCACATGCTGAACTCATCCATGAATAGTTCTGTTTTTAAAACTGATCTCTGCCTAGAAGTCAGTGCAATCAGAAATAGCTCCTTTTAATAGAATACAAGTCATTTTTGTTGACCTCATTAGTTTAATTCCCCATTCTTTTCTTATTTACTCAGAAGCACTAGCATGCTCTGGCAATAGTTGAGAACCATAGGGCTGGACTCAACATCAGCTCAGTTAAAACAAACTTCATTCTGTCATGCTATACAAGTGTCTCTGAAATATAAATACACAAATAAACTCTACACACAGGTGTAGTTTCCTAACAGATTTTCCAAAAACATATTTTGTCCTTTACTCTTCCTCCATTTTGGAGAAGGCACTTGCTCTTAACACCTCCATGCAATTCACAAGAATTAGAGCTCCAATTAACTCTCGCCACTGTTTTGTTACTGGGTTTTTCATTTTATCCAAGGCTGATTGCAGGTCTTGTAAGACGTCTCTGTAACCATCTCCATAATGGGCAGCCCAAGTGTAGAGAAAGTCATATGCAGGTTTCCACATCATCTGAAAATAAAGGAAAAAATATATTCGTGGCAGAAATTTAATTATTGAGAAAAAAAATAGCTGAATAGTTGAAAAGTCATAGAAAAGGAAAGAGAAAATAAGTCTTAACCACTGGGCATGCTGAAATGGTTTATAAAAAGAGGCATGTTGATATAAAAATTCCAGTAATCTTATTTACATTATTTCTATGAAACTCTCAGATTCTCAGAAAGGTAAATAATAGATAAATTCTTCATTCAGATGAGTATCACCATGTCAAAATATATCCTTGTCTGAAACTATAAGTCAAAGAACAAGAGTGGAAGGAAAATACTTTTCATCTTTTGCAATGCGTACACCCATGTCTTAGGTTGGGGGTGTGTATTCTATTTGCCATCTGTTAGAGGTATGGCAGTTTTCTTCTGTTAATTGGGTGGTTTTCTTTTTCTCTTCTGCAACCAATCCTCCCTCCGGGGAGATATCTTCTGTTAATGGGCCATTGAGTTTCACTGCATGACTGATAAAACTACATCATCCCACTGTGAGAAGCTCTGCCCAGTGGGAGGAGCTAAGCATTCCCAACTGGATATAATCAGAGATTTGGAACACTACCGTCAGCCTTTTCCACTGGATTCCAAGAAGAGCAGCTTCTGCACTGGATTCTTAGAGAAAGACCAGGCCCATCTACACCACCATTGGACCTTCAGAGGAAAGCTACACCCTTCTAGCAGATCACTGCTTCAGCAGAGCCACACCCATCACTGCAGGAGGACTGCAGCCACCATTTAATCAGGACTGCTACCAACATCCTGACCCACAAGGTGTCAGGTTATATTCTGACTGTGTCGGTGGTTTTGTTTCTTTTTTGTGCTATTACACTGGTATTTTAAATTTTCCTCATAAAGAACTGTTATTCCTATTCCCATATCTTTGCCTGAGAGCCTCTTAATTTCAAAGAGGGGATTTATATTTTCCATTTCAAGGAAGGCTCCTGCCTTCCTTAGAGGACAGCTGTCTTTTCAAGCCAAGACAACCCAGCCACAGTTACCCTATTTGGTTGTGCTTTTGATGGTTACTGCCCCATTAATCAACATCCTACTGTCCCTCTACTCAGCCTGGAAATTTTAAACATGCGTTTTGCCTTTCAGAAATGTTTTTTGACAACAGCAGCAGAAATTTAATCTGGCTGCTGCCATAAAAGACAATAAAAGATGCTTCTAAAAAGATGTCAGCATCCTCAGGCTAAGGAGAATCTCCAATTTTTATTACATACAGGAGGCAACACTGTGGCAAAGGATGAGGGAAAAGTTGAGGTTCCTAATACCTTCCTTGCCTCAGGTTTAAATACCCAGACCAGCTGCTATCTGCGTATCCATTCTACTGAGCTGGAAAACAAGGATGGGGAGCAGAATGAAGTCCCCTTAATTAATTTAGATTTGATATTAGGAAAAAAATTCTTCATGGAAAGGTAGGTCAGGCATTGGAAGAAGCTGCCCATGGAAGTGGTTGAGTCGCCATCCCTGGAGACATTTAAATCACATGTAGGTACTTAGGGAGATAGTTTAGTGATGGACTTGGCAGTGCTGAGTTAACTGGATAATCTGACTAGCTGATCTTAAAGGTCTTTTGCAACCTCAATGATCATGTGATTCTAACATGATTTATCTGTAAAATCTGTTTTTAAAAAGCAGGGGGAAAGCACTGAAACACTCTAAAACAGGCAAGTCAAAAGCTTTTATAATTTTTTTAATCAAGACATAACATTTTAAAAATTTTCCTGCCAGAAAGAAAGGAAATTAAAAGATAGGTTACCAGCGCTTTTTTGTTTTTCAAACTACAATTTATTTGCTTTATGCCAAACAAATGGAGAAGATCCTTAGCAGGTGTAGTTTGTCATTGGTCTAATGACATTAATTAAGTTATAGCAGCATGATTCAGATACCAAGCTGGACTTTTATCTTTCAAAGTGCTGAGTGAATTTGCTCAGTTAACAAATAAAATAATTATTTTTCCAGCTACTGCTTTTCCAAATGTTACTTGGGCAATCAAAATTCTGGTTTCCCTCTCCTTATTGGCAATAAAGGTTTTGCAAACAACAACTGAGTTAACAGTTGCAGGGATGATGCACAAATCCACAAAGAAACCCATGACTCTCCTAAAAGGTTCTGTCATTCACTGTTTCAACAGGAACATACATATGCATAGTAATAAATGTATATGGACGGCACATTCATATACATATATATATATGTATACACACACACACACACACAAATTATCTGGAAGTTGAGGGTTTTTTAGCATCTTTTCCTCTTTTATCAAAAAAAAAAAACCCAGTTTTATAGTTCTGAAGGATAATTCTGAAGGAAATTTGTTATTTTCTCAATATTATCTTATTAATTTACAAACAGTATACAACATAAAGCTTTACTTCCTTCATTTAAGCTTTATTTACTTCATCCCTGGAGGAACTGAGTAGGAGGAGAATTTCTTTGGTCATAGTTCTGAACTTTTTTCCATATTTTTGGAGAAAAGCAGCTTACCCAAGACAGATTCTGTCATTTGTTTCTGTAAACATTTCCCTCAAATTCTGCTGCCATATGCAAATGGAAAAAAACCCCAAAAACATTAGACTTACAGCCCCATAGTCTCATTAGTCTAGTCCAGTCTAAACTTACTGTCTCAAAGTCTGATTAGTCCAGTTTCTACCTAGAGTTTAAGTAATAAAAAAGTGCTTGTGCTTTCAATGAATTTTCTCATTTTAGGTCTACAGGAGAGAAAGGTATCATCATTTTCTCAAATGAATGGTGCCTAATTTTTCCTAATTTTTCCTTTAAGCAAATCTTTCTTAAGTCATAACCATAAGGTTACAGAAGGAGAAGAGAAAAGTACATTGGTGGTCGGTGGGAAGAAGGAGATTGATGAATTCTTTTGGGGTTTTGTAGAGAGGCTAAGTTGAAAATAGTTTTTAGTGTACTACTGTAAATATTATATATTATAACATATTTTAATGAACTAAAGCAGTTCACTACTGTTGCATTTATGCTGGGACCAAAAAGTTTCTGTATTCTTATTTTTAGCTTGATAGCCAAAGTAGCCAACAAGAGAAGCTGGCATCTCCTGAAATTCTATTACTGGCTATGCTCTTTCCTGGTCTCTTTCATCATTTTGTTACATTCCTGTTAAATCAGGATATTTAGAGAATGAGGGTACAGTCTTCTGTCTTCACTAGAATGTGCAAAAACAATGCATAGGAAAAGATGTTATGCTTTGATTTATGCTGAAGGTCCATCTGACTTTGTAATAAGGCAATTGGCTGAAATGTCCTTAAATACAAACCTTAGTTTCCTCTAATCATGCACAACTATTGTTTTTTGGTTTGGTTTTTTTGGTGGTTTTTTTTGGGTTTTTTTGGGGGGTTTTTTTGGTTTGTTTTTTTTTATCTAAGACAAAAGAAAGAAAGAAGAAGGAGAATGTAGAGGTCAAAAGCTTTACAAACTGGTCACCACTGATTCATAATTAAGTCAGCAATAATCTACACACTCATCACATTAAACTAGTACTGCAAACACAGCAGTGTGGTTCTAAGGCAGATACTTCTCCACATCCACGTACTCTAATGCAATGGGTGAACTGAATTGCATTCAAAATTCCTGAATTGTATCAAAGCAGAATCTCATGCAAAATATTCAATCACTGCAGCATCCTGGTCAACTCTCATCTCAGCTGTGTGCATGAGTTTTCCTTCTTTCCCTGTCTCTCTGCTGAGAATGCAATAACGACACCTATATCCATGCCAAAATGATATGGAATTTACTGATGAAAAATGCTTCATAAACTATGCACCAATTGTAAGTACCTCAAGTTGCCTCTGTGATCATCTGCAAGATTTCTCCCACCAAGAAAAATATGAAATTTAAAAGCAGAAACATTTTTAAGCAATCAGTCCTCCTGATGATGGGACAATCCTTGGTGGGGAATGCACTAGTTAATATTTTCATATAATCCTCAATAACTAGGCAAAACTTATTAACCTCCCCCAGCTTTGCTGGGTTTCAGGTTTTAAGGCCAAAAACTATTATCAATAGAAAAGATGGAGGTCAGAAGAAAGCACTGATATCCACTAGAAAATACTGAAATTTAAGTTAGATTCCAGAGAACATTAAGGGTACTGAGTGATCACACAAGACACTGGTGCTAGAAACCTTGTGCTCTGAATTCACACCCATATGGAAAAGCACAATTAAAAAGCTCTCCCAAAGCCAATAAATCCTCCACAGGCCCAATATAATCTTTGAGAAAAGACACAGAAATACAGCAAAATTCTGATCTTTGATTGCTTATTGAATGTTCTCCAAAAAAAAAAAAAATTATAATGAATTTGAATGCACTATGTTTTGTCAGCAGATGTTGTCACTGAAAGGCAGAGAATTTTCTGGGTGGTTTGCCATAAAAAGAATACAAAAAACTCCTGAAAACAAATGAGTAGAGTGTATGAGATAGAAGATAGACTTCATGGAAAATCAAAACCCATTCAAAGCAAATTAAGTGTTTATTTAAAAATTTTCTTAATATAAAAATAAATAGACATGATGCTGGGAAAACAGTTATAAGATTGTTTTATTTCTACTGTCTATCAGCAAAGGGAAACATTCCCAAATAACATGGAGACCAGCAGAGTTGTATATTGTTCATGTCAATAATTCCTTCTGTAGAAAGCTGGGGGTTTGTTAGCCAAACACATAAAGTTTAGTAACTAGAACAAAAGTGCAGGAAATCAAACAAGCCACTGCCTATCAGTAAAAAAGAAAAAAAACCAAGAGAGTAGATGTGGGATTGGAAAGGCTGATAATGTTATGAGAAAAAATTGGAGGAAGATACATCCAGACTAAAGTACCCAGAAATGAAAAAAAAATACACAAAGTAGCTCAAAAAGAAAAACTAGATCTGAGAAGGAGGCAGTGATTGCAAACAATTATGGGGAAAATTTTGTTGAAAAGTGCTGAAACACATGAGCAAACACATAGAATTTTGATCAAATGTTGATTGGGGAGGGAAGGAGGGCAGAGAATTCAAAAGGAATAAGAGGTAGTAGTTCCTGATTAGAGCAGAAATATCTTGATAGTTATCACCCAGCAAATGAAAACACGATGACAGATGCACTGGATTCAGACAGTGGAAAGGAGCGGAAAGGAAAGGTTTGGCAGGGAATAAGTAGAATCAGCTACAGGAAATAGAAAAATGAAGAAAAAATTATCTTGAGTTGTTGTGAACCTGTGAATGGAAATAGCAATTCCTTTGGCACTAAGAGTTGAGGAAGAGGGAATGCAGTCTGGATCACATATGTTACCTGCAGTAATCAGGAGATGATGGTATAAGCAGAGGGAGAGTCAAGCCTGAATGTAAGTTGTCAAGTCAGAAAGATCATTCATCAATGCTCATAAAAAAGGGATTTTCAGAGTAAAAACCAGTCTGGAACCTAGAAGTCATTGGCACATAACTCTGTGGGAAAGAATGGAGCTACTGCATGCTTTGGTGTTAGAGGAAAGAAGGGCAGGAAGTAACTTGGTTGCTCAGGGAAAAGTATGCCAGGAACAGAGGCTGACCCTCAGCTCAGAAATGTGGACAAGTGTCCACCGCAAGTCTTGTGCCATATTTGACATTGCATAGATGCCATGAGTATCTCTGGTCACCTCAAATGGCACTAGAGATTTAATTAGGCACCTAAATTGCTCCTTAGATCTGTATGCACTAAAATACATCTGAGAGGAGAAATTGACTTTTATACAAAGCTCAAACTTCTGTACAAGAAAAATGCTTTACAAAGGAAAAAAAAATCATGGTCTACATGACAAACTATAAATTTAAAGCATAGATTTGCCACATTCATATATCAGAAGTAAAATTGTTGTCAGGGTTTCCAATCTCTTCTCATGCTACTTAAGCTAAATGACAAAAAATGTTACACTGGCACAGAAAAGTATTAATGATAGAAGTCAGCTTCTTTTTTGTGGAAATAGCAGAAGCTGTACAGAGTGTAATGAGAAGTGGCTCCTGCAAGGACCATCTGGTCCTCCTCACTGTGTCTGAAACAACAGCAGAGGTGAGAGTGAGGTTAACAAGTGGACAGGACAAGAAGAAAGGATTGAACCTAGCCCTGAAGCTCAAGACAGGAACTGAGACCTTCACTGAACAGTGCAAAAGGAAAGAAGCCTGCAAAACCAGGAAGGGGGAAGGTCCTTGGATGTGTTTGTGCAGAGGAAGAAATGTGCATGCACTGTCACACCAGCCCCTTACCTCCAGAGCTACTGCTCCATTTCTCCCGTGGTGGGGCACTTCATAAGCCTCTATTTGCTGCTTTGTGAGGCGGGCTAGTTTCTCCGCAAGCTCCCGCCAGCTTTTGCCAAGCTTGACAGCTGAAGTCAGGATGATGGTGTCCTGGGTAAGACGTGCCACTAATCCCTGGCAATCTATTTTCAAAAGTGCCTGCAACAGTGATTTGCATTAGTGATCCTTCACCAGTAATTACAAACAGAACATTTAAATTTAATTTTATAGCACTTTTCTGCATCTCTACGTAAACAGGAAGACTTTTTTTACTTTTGTGTTCTTACAAATATGTGGGATTTTTTCCTACAAAATGGTGTTGCCAACACTTTCAGAGGAAAAATGCCCTTGAGCTTTAGAAAAAAAATCAAGCTGGCATTCAGCGCTTCAGCATTCCAGTGTCAAGTGGGTCCTGCCAAGCTTACAGATCCTAAAAGAAATCATACTTCTCCAACAAAAATATTTGGGACCAAAAAAACTTAGCTTCTTAGAAGTATGACATGAAACTTCAAAATTAAGTTAGAGCACTATTATACTAAAGTGTGGTCCTTAATCTAGGGCTTTATTCGGAAAATTACACATTGGCCAGCATCTTTTGATTTACTCCTCCCACAGAGCTAATAATTTTTTTGACCATTAAGGAGAAATGCAAACATTAAACCTTTCCCTCCTCCTTGCCAAAAGAGCATTTAAAGATGCTCAGATTAAAATCGTTGAAGGAGTATAACCTTGAAATGTAGATATGTTGCATTTTTCTTTATTTGTTTGGAGAAGAGCTAGTGGGAAAAATAAATGTTGGGTTTTTTCCTTCTCCTCAATTAACACCAAAATATTCCACTGAAACTGTTGAGGTTTTCAGGGAAAGATCAAGAGCAAAATACAGAAATTTTCCTCGTTTTTTAATACTGATTTTTACTAAAATATCAAGCATTTCTGCAGAAATCAGACATACGTGTGATTTAATTTTAAAGTATTAACCAGTAAAATCCTCACAGCAAACAATAGAACTTTGGTAGACAGAATAGTGAGTATTGTACAAAATTTCCCTAAAATGGAGACAAAGTTGTTCAATTTGTGTTTGCTCTGATAAGCACGAACCCTATAAAACACAAAAAACTGAGATTTCTTAAAAGAAGTAACTGGAAACTAAGTAACTACCCAAAAATTACATGGATGACATCTGGACTTATATCTAGCTCTACAAAGACAAGGACCTGTATTGGCACATGTTAACAAAAATCCATAAATCTCACAAAACAGAACATTGAGCAACCTGGTCTAGTGAAAAGTGTCCTGCCGATGACAGGGTGGTTGGAATGAGATGATCTTTAAGGTCCTTTCCAACCCAAGCTATTCCATGATTTTGTAAGCTTAATTTAATTATGCCACACTTTTTGCCTGTTTTGTAATGAACTATGTTTCACTCTATTCAATTTAAAGTTTGGACAATTCTCACAATTTTTAGGATCCCCTCTCCTTTTTGTAGAGGCATGACAGACTTTGCTGTACGTCATACTGGCTCAGTTTTATTCCACAAAGTTTGATGTGCTCTTAAGAATTGTAAGTGGCTACTGCTGCCAAAACTTTCTGAATCCTGCTGAAATTTCTGTCAACACTTCAAAGGGGATGGACTAGTTTTGAGAAGTAAACTCAGCTGAGGTTTCCAGTTCAGGATAGTCAAAAGGCTTTAGATTAATAGATACAATGTGAGTTTTTAAACATCCATTTTTGTAATATTTTATTTTCATATCAGAAATGTAATTATCTTCTGTCCCTTAATAGGTTGGTCAACTTTTCTGTCAGAGCCAAGGAGAGTATTAAGTGACCATTAATTTCAAATTAATTTCACACAGATCAGTAAGTAAATTAGGATGGTTAACAATGCCACTTATTACCTGGAAGTAATTAGAATAAACTCTTGATTCACATTTGGCAGTATTTAGTCACATGGAAGTTGTCCAATGGCTTACAAATGAGATCCATAAAAATACACACCGAAATACTCATAATGTCCTTCTTAGGCCACTACAGCATTGACTATGGAGTCGTAAGGAGTGGATAGAAAATCTTGCCCTCAACATTTGAATCGACATGTCCCTTTTAATCATAGAAAGCTAAGCTAGCCACAACTTATCATAGACAAATATCTATGTATATATATACAGATATAGACATATAAATAAAAGCATATATATATATATATAGATTATATCTGTCTATGTCTATGAATGTATGGTGGAATTCCCGCAGTATAGTAATGTTACTTAATACTTCACAACAGGAATGTGAATTTCTCGGGAAAGCAATTTACCAAGACAAATGACAAAACAATTTCAATCATGGTTATTTAAAAAACAGAAAAGTCATCTTAGTCAACCTACTAAATGAAGACAGTTCATGCAGCATTAACAGAAGACTGTTCAGAATGAATTGATCAAAGTATTATTCTTCATGAGAGTTTGGATGTATTTTCCACCTATTGGTGTCTATAACTTTTAGTAATATATTCAGGTTTATAGAGATCCTGCAAGGATACAAAACCATGTTTTCTTGTTCCTACATTACTAATGAGTAGTTTCTTGTCAATACATTCCCAACAAGCCAGTTAGCTCATGCAATACTTACAACAATGAGTTCATAAAGAAATAGTCTTTTTTTTTTGTTAGCATGGCAGTCTTGCTTCATCTTTTTCACAACATGTGCAACTCTTTCTGATTCCTTATCAATATGTGCCTCATTAAAGTCATCCAAAGACATATGTGAGTATCCCAACACCTCAGCTAAAGCTCTCCAGTCATAAACACTCTCTGATACTGTCGACAGAACTACTGAGTAGATATAAGTCAGTTTTTTGAATGGCAATGCAATTTGTTCAACAAGATTCCTGGTTGTTAGCTCACTATCAGCAGTGTCCATAGCTTGTTCTTTAGAAATAACTTTAATGTTTTTGCAATGTACAAGACCAATCTTTCTTCTGAGAACTCCCACATACCACTCTTTGATTTTAGTTTGTCCAATGGCTTTAACTTTGTCTTCACCAAGCAGTGCTATTGTGTCTCCTTTAAAATATTCCAGCAAATAGTCAATCTTATTCTGACGTAACACAGTTTTCAAAGCCACTCCATAAGTATTGACACTCAAAGTTTTGTCTTGAAACTTTGGATATTTTATTGTTGGTATCAACAGCCATGGTGCAGACTTGATTTCTTTGCGGCTTTGTAGGCGATTTGGTCTATTAATAATTCCACTTAATTTTGGAGCTGGATCAGGAGTTGTAACATGGAACTGTGTTACTTGGCTACTTTTCAAGATTTTAATCTGAACAAGGAAAACAAAGAAATGCATCTCCCTGCATCCAAGCATGGAAAACAGGAATTGTTGGCGGACCATTTCACCAGTTTTCAACTCCTCCTTTTTAATATTTTTGCTTTGATCTTCCATTTTTACTTGAAAGTCTGGATCACAGGATATCAAAGAAATGTTTAGGTCTTGTGGTTTTTCAAGCAGAAATGTATGCTTTCCCCACAGCTGAAACACTACAGGAGGCATACTTTTCCCCCCTTTTTTTATATCGCAAATTGTGAGTTTTCCTGGAATGTAGTTATGACCAAAGACCGTAAAAACTGCTGTAAAAGATGGATGAATATATTTGGGACCATAAATTCCAACTGAGACTGTTCTATGGACATAGTCCCACACATTAGTTGCTGGAGGCTGGATTTTGCTTGCTTGTACGGCAATCACTGCATACATCACATGACTTAGGTCCGTTAGCTTCACTTGTATGGTGTCTTGATAAATATAGCAATTCTCTAGCTTCTTAAAAGGTCCTTCTTTGTTGAGACTAAAAAAACACACAATATCACTCATAACTTGGCTGAGTGGATCACTCTTCACTTTAGCTGCAACTTTTACTTCTAGGAAAATGGCTTCGCTTGTGTTGAGGTTGCTCAGTGTAAGTTCTATCAGAGGACTTACAGTGCTGGACAGCTCATTGTTGCATGACAATGGAGGGTTAAGGATAGCCTTTAAACCAACTTCTTGGAATTCTCCTGGTAATACATGACCCACAGGGACATGAATGTTGATGTCTGAGTCAGGTAGCTGTACTGAGCCCCCTTCATGACTCAGTTTACAAACTACATGAATGTCTGTAGCTTGTGTTTGTGCCCACCCAGGGCTGTGGCTCATGGCTTCTAAATCCAGGCAGGACCGGGTGAGCTGTCGGTGGCTCAGCCAAGCCATCTTGTAGGCTTCACGGTCATTCTGAAGCCATGTCATATCGGAGGCTGTAGTTTTTTGAGGGGCTGTCTTGTGAGGATTAAATCTTTGGTTATCAACTATATCCAGGAAGTCAGAGACACTCTTGGATCGTCCAGATCTTCTTGCTGAAGTCTTTCTCAGGAGACAGTCAATATCTAGCTCATCACCTGAGGAATCCAATGAGTCCCTATTGCTTGAAATCTTAGAGAACAAGTAAGATTTTTCCTTTAAGATGGAAAGACGCTTATTATTTTCATTTCTATTGGAAGCTGCTATGTCATGTACAAAAGGGTTGGATCCTGACAATTCATTCCAGAAAGGATTAGTCTTGGAAACAGATTGGGCATGTTTGAATACACCAGGCCAGTCAATATCCAAATCCAGTTTACTTTCATTGGCATCTGTTTAAAAGAAAAAAAGAAGCATTTCCTGAAGCACAGAGACTTGAAATGTTCCATTCATGTCCAACTGATACTTTGTTAAACTAAGAGGTGATTAAATTTTCTTACTCAAATACACACAGATAATTTCTGAATTTATTCTTCTCATTTTTAAACAGTATCAGTGTTGATTTAATTAAGACTCTTACTTAACAGAAAGACTGCTAATAAATTAGTGCTGAAAAACAAATTGGTGTTGAAGGATATAAAGCATCTTCTTTGAGGTGCTGATCATTATCAACTTGTGTGATTATTAATTGGCAAAGAGAATGATAAAGTTCCATAAGGTTCAAACCATTATATTCCATTAATCTTTGGCCTCTTACAAAATGCTGTGGGCTTCTTTCCTTTGTGTCTGTCTCTTTGCAAAGATTAAGCAACTACAGTTTCATTTTTCAAACACTGCAGATTGTACAAATAAATGCACTATTCAAGATTCCTTTTCATGTTAGCGCATGTGCATTTAATCGATAACAGCACTCTTACAATTTATCTCTTTGTGTGTGGAATTTTTTTATACTAGCTTTCCATAAGAAAACAGTCATTGATATAATTTATGAGACTTTGTCCAGCTTGAAGTTTGGAGAGAAATGTTTGTGTCACTACTAATTTTCTAAGATTGCATTTAAATAGACAAATCCATAAGTGATACATAGTGATATTTATAGATGTTTTGATAAAAACATATGGAAATAATAATATGTTTTAATAAAAATACTCATTATTAGCAGTAATACTTAATTTTTTCTGAAGAGGAGATATCCTTCATTTTATATTAAGAATTGTTCAGAGAAGCTGGTTTACAGTTGATTGTGACTCACCCTTTTTGCAATGGAATACCTGCAACTTTTTATGCTAAGGGTTTCTATTACTTAATTTTGCCATTTTTTTCTATATATAGAGGCTATACCATCCCTTCTTTATATATTCTTGCAAAGAGTTTAAATTTTAGAGGGAAAAGGCATTATTTCTATTTTTTTTCACCATATCTATAGCTTACATTATTACACCTTCCATAGTACTTTCCATTTCCAAGGTTAATCTATACTGCTCAAAGGCAAGCATGACAGTGCATACAGCTACAAAAAGAAAAAAAACTTTAAATGTTAGTACTTCGCTTTTTGTTTCATTTTTCAAATTGCAATAAAAAGCCAAAACTGTGATGTCTTTCTACGGTTCCAGAAAATTGTCAGCTTGGAAGAACTAAGGTGGAATTTACCTGTTTGCCAGCTGCCTATCAACAAAGCTCTACCATTGTCTTGACAAAAGCTTTCCAGGTGAGCTGCCAGGGGGATTGAGCCCAGGAGAAGCCTCCTCTTCCTCGAGCACTTTGTCTTAACCAGGGTCACCAGAGGGGGACATGCTGTTCAAGCACCACCAAAAAGATTTGGCCCATAGGCCAAAATCTTTCCTTGTGCTGTGATGTTATTACAGTCAGATCAGTATTGCCTATTAAAATTATAGATTAATTAAGCCCAAAATAAACAAGGGTTTCGTTTGAGGTTTTTCCCCATCCTAAAGGGCATGTTGCTACAGGAAAAATATAAGCAGAAGACTCTGTCAGAGCCTGAGTCACTAGGACAGACGCTTTCTCATGCCAACAGCATGAGAAAGCACAACAGCACAATTACTGGGGTGCAGCATGTCAGCAAAGAAATAATTCCTGCTCCACAACTTACACAGCCAGTGCCAGGCTTGCGTTATTTCTGCTACTGGACAAGAAGCTAAGAGAAGGCCTTGTGGAGGGCAAAGTTTTCTCAGCTTTGGGGTTAAAATAGCAAGGACATTAAATCAACTTTGCCAAGACTCCAGTTTTTAAATTGAGCTAACTTCAAAATTGACCTGCCTTCATGCTCTTAAGACCCTAAATTAATCTAGTTTGGCTAAGAACTTCCTCCTCTCTTCCCCACCTTGACCCCCAGTAAACGTACTCAGTAGCATTTGTTAATGTAACATTAAGGATTTCAGCTCTTCCTCACAACCTGCCTGATCCAGAGTTTTGCAGAAATAAAGACTTTAGCTGGAGAGCCTTAGCACAGAAAATAGCAGAAGAGCCATACTGTAGCTGTCTGAAGGTGTCCGGTCATCCACATCAATCAAAGTCCCTTCTGACCGGCTTCGTGGAATCTCTCCACTGCTTATGGAATCTGTTCCACTGCTGGAAGAATTTTCCTCCTAGAAGACAGTTAAGCATATAAAACATCAGCAAGTATGCAATTTGAAAAAGGGGAAACTGTTGAAGAATAGTTGAGCACGTTCCTGTAGCATGACATGAAAAAAAAGTGAAGGTTAGATTATGAGTAAATTTATGAGCTCTGCCCAAGAGCACCACAATCCTGAGTCTTATGATTGTATGTGCATCAAACCCAGCAGATGCTACAGCTACAATACAATGTGATACCCCAGCCCGTAGTGGGGTCTAATAACTCACAAATTTAAGTGTCTTGCAATTGGAACTGAGCCAATTACACAATAACTTCCACTCAGGTCTTCAATAAAATATTATTTAAAAAATAAAATAGACATCCTACCTCCTGTTTTCAGGTGAGTTTGAGTAGAATCATTAAGGGGGAAGATCTATCTGTTAATTTCCATGCCAATTAATAGAAAGTATTTTCAACCATTTCTGCTTTATTATTCTTCTATTTCTCTCTGAAAGAAGATCAGGTCAGATTTCCTTCTAGTCAGTTCAAGAATGACTTAAAGTATCCTCCCTTAGAGACCACACCGTCATAGCAACAGCCTAAGAGAGGATACTCAGGTCTCTCTTCTTCCTTGTTCTGGCTACAAGACGTTCTGTTTCATTTTGGTGCAGTCCCTTTGAGGCAGGCAACAGAAGGATGAGCCTCTCAAAGTACACTGCCTAATGCTGAAGAAAGCAGGAATTGTTGTGTCTCCTAAAGAAAGAGGAGTTACAGAAGTTTCAAGGAAGCATTTAGTATCCTACATGCTGAAATTACTGTATCCCAGAAACAGAAGCTGGAGGAAATAAAATATGAGATCTTTTGTGCAGAAAAGCTCTTCAAGTTAGTGCTAAAGAGCAAGACATCATCTAGTGCCTTTCCCAGAATCTTCTCACACATCCTATATGTAGTGAGACATAAATGCTGACGATCAAGAGATACATTAAGATACCTGTGGAAAAAATGGGACAAACAAAGAAATAAGGAAGGGGGAGGGAGAGAGAAGGAAAAAAATCCAGAACTTTTTTGGATCCATACATGGCATACAGTAGCTTTGTTTGGGAGCCTGAAATAATGCAGCCTCTTACTACTGCAGCAAACATTGCAGTCTAAGTAGATCTCTTTTTATCACATTTAAAATAAAGAAAAAAAAAAAAAAAAGGATTGGGCCTCATCTTGCTATGGCTGTAAGAAAAAGGAATTTTCAGTTCCAATTCCAGTAGGTGAGTTATGGGGAAAAGCATACTTTATATCCAAGCAGTACTGCAGAAAGCTGAAGACAGCTGCTGGTTTTCATTGCCCAATGCCATGGTTTCAGATGTCTCCTTTTTTTCCCTGAAAATATAAATTGATACTTTTTGCTCTTACCACAAGAGGTACCTTCAGCTAATGGCAGTCTGTTCATGTGCTGTTTTGTACACAAGCAGCGTGCACGGCTGAGGTCAGGCAAAGCTCAACAGTCACCCAGCACCTCTGAGGGCTCTATAGACTTCAGGTTCCTTTGTTACAAGAAACCTCTTTTACTTGGCCTTTGGAGTCCTGATTTTAGCTAGTAGGTAAAGCTAGCCTCCAAAACCAGTACATTCTGGCTTCTGCTACTACTACCTCACCAGAACAAAACTGGAAACTAAAATGCCTGCTTAGTCCCAGCACCATTAATTCCAAGATCCAGCATTCTACATCTGTACAAAGATATCACTCTTTCTTCTGTCTCTGATAAGTGTGCATATTTGATAACATATACAGACTCCTCCAAAGGAAATAATTTTTGCTTTGCTGCTGCATCTCAAAATGCTGAAAAACTGAACACATTGTATAAGCATGCAAGATAATTATTTCTGGCTTCTATGAACATACTGTGGAAGTTTAATCATGCCAGCATAAGGTATCAATCTCAAAAAATGTACAAAATGTAAGTCTTCATTTTACAGTACCAGTGTAATTGTTGCCAGCACTAATCTCTGACAATTTACTGATAATTCACAGGTGAATTTAAGAATAGTTCTTTAAATAGTTAAAACACCTACAATTATTTCAGCAGCTGCATAAAGTGGGAGGCAGTAAATAAGGATGACAAAAGGGCATAAGAGTGCAAATTAACAGGGGCTAAAATAGGAAACTCATGGAGAAGGGAGAAGAAGAGAGTAAGAGAGAAAGAAGAACAATCTTTTTACCCAGGGGGATTATATTGAAAGAGACATGACAACAAGACTGCATGTGGAAGTTTTTTAAACAAAATAAGGACTTCTGCAAATAGAATAAACCATTTCCTTAAAGTTCCCTCTGGGAATTCCTCAAAATGTTCATCACTAGCCTGGCATAGAAATAGAAAAGGCAGATACTGAAAAGGAAAACCACTTTCAAAAATAATCCTCCACCCCCATGAAAGCATTTCTTGGTATGACAGAATGATGAGGGATCCCTTGCGACTGAGGCACTTCTTCAGGCCAGCCAAGCAGAGGATGAGAGAAGGGGGGATATATAGACATTCCTGGGCAAAAGATGACCACATTCAGCCAGCATGTCAAGGGATGTGGGAAATGCCGGGGACAAGCTGTGCACACACCCCTGGGTACTGGGCAATGTGCCTCCTGCACAGGGTTACATCAGCTGACAGCAGGGTCAGGTCCTACCTCTTCTCTGTTCCAGCCTGAGTGCTGGGAATGGCTAAAGCCCCAGTTTCTTTCTATGACAAAGAAAATTAGAAAAGCAAATGCTTACCCTTTTCCATGGATACATTCAGTGATGAAATATCATCCCAAAACTTTTGGTAGCACAAACCTATTAACTAGGAACTTATCTGAACAAATTCTGAAGATCAACCATTCATAAGAGAAGTGAGGTGGATGCATATGGGATAAACAGGCATACTGATCAACATTGAAAGGGAAAGGTATAAAAAGCTTTCTCTGCAAAAAGAGGGAACTGTGTATAGAAAGAACCAGACACCAAGCTTTTCATTTGCTGTAGCAACTAAATAAGAAAAATATAAACTGACAAGTGCTTAATGGTGCGAGGAATTATTTGACTGATGGCTCGTCAATTCACAGTGGAAAGTCAGGAGGGAGTGAAGAAGTGAAGAGGTTGGAAAGAGATCAGCTGTGGAGGTGACCAGTGAGTGAACCTGAGTGACTGCTGAGAGATGTGGCACTTCTTGCATGAGGGCAAGCAACACTTAGCCAGGTGCCTTCTGCTGGGGCTCGCTTGACCCATAAGAGCATGGGACTCAGGACCCAGAGCACTGCTGGCAGCACTGTTACATAGGTAGAAAAATGCACTAAATGCCCTAGAGGAAGAAGAAATTCTTGGGTAGAAATCTCAGTTTCAAGTCAGGAGACAGATTTGCTGAAGACGGCTTTTTTGCTGCATAAAATGCCTCCAGAAATTTCTTCCAGGTTTTTCAAAATTCAAGGGCAGCACCTTTTTATTTTTTTTCCCCCAGTCTCCCTACCAAAAAATCCATATCATGCTATGTCTAAAATAGTGGTAATGAAAAAAATAAGAACAGCCCAAAGGCAAACACACTGCCTTTGCCTTCAAAAATAAGAAAGAACACATTCCATTCTGTTTTTTAAGTATCAACATCCCAGACAAAAATACTAGCAATTTATATTCCATTCTACCTTAATCCTTCTACAAAAGAAGTTTTTTTTTTAAGAACAGAGCTCTTCCGTGGCCATGTCTCTCCATGGACTTCTACATGTTCCCCAAACAGACAATGCTACCCTTGTTAAAAAGGATTCATGGCTTTTGTGTCGAGGATGAAGTTTATGCATTAGCAGTGTCACAGCAAGAAATAGACACAGGTGTTGGTGATGTGTCTCATTCCCCAGGCTCATTTTTGGGTTACATGGAGGAAAATTACTTCCTGCTTATGTAGGTTGAGTTGTTAGACTTTCAACTTTCTTTCTGAAAAAGGAGAAATGTAAATGCATCATAATGTTAAATAAAATGTTCCTCATCTAACAAAATATTGAGTATACTGAATTATTTACATTCTATTATATAGAGAGAAGAAAAAGAATTCTAAAGAGACAGCAATACACAGAAGAGGGAGTGTGTCAGAAGGACTGCACATCACCAACAAAAGTAAATCACTGCCCATTCTCAGCAGACTAATATATTTTTAAGCTAACATTAGCTACAGTAATAAACTATATTTTAACTGTCCCTTGCCTCTTGAGGCCTAGAACAGCATTATGCAGCTCAGAGTTAGATGAGAGGCTCTTGGACCCAAGTTACTAATCTTTGATAACAGAGCTGTGCTGTAGGCAGTGGCAGTACAGCATAGCAAATGGAACACTCAGCTGATGTGAGGAAGCCTTGGACATATTTTATCCTGCTGCATGTGAGTCAGTCAAGGAAATGCATCTGTATCTCACTTCTAACAGGGATAAAATTGGCTTTTAATGTTCAGCATTGAAAGTATTCAACGCCTAACATGCTAATACTCATCAGAAATATTAATGATTTAGTATGACCCAATACCTTGCCATTTTGGCTGTAATTATAGAAAGGAATTTTCAATAGATGTATCTACTAGTTTGCTCTGTTGTTAAACAGTTGCCAAGTTTGGTACCTACTATTTCAATGTTCTGAAAATTTATCACCCTTTGGGAACAGCAGAGCCATTCACAGAGCTGAACAGGCCAACAGCAGGCCAACAGCAGAGCCTGAACTCAGGGTTTAGACTTTCTGCAGACCCAACATTTGTCTGCATGGCTGCTTGGAACTGACACAATCACTCTTATAATGCTTCACCTGAGCTGGAGCTAAAGGGTAGACCTGGTACTCTCAGCAAAACAAAAATGGGAATTGAAGTGGGTCATCCTCTCAGTACATTTCCATTATTTTGCAGATGGGTTTTTATAGTCTCTGCTCAGGTCTGCACAACCCAGAACTGACTGCTTTTCAGCCTGTTTGGGGAACACTATGCAAACAAAAATAGCTATACTCTACATACTCCCTCCACAAGGCAAGTATTCTTCCTTCCCTTCCACACATCTACACTTCTACAACTGCTTGTTATAAGTGGCAGAGTGTTTATTTTCAGTTATAAACTTCACATTTGGGAATATTACTTTCCAAAAGCCTCAGAAATGTGCAGTTAAGTTTTGATGTTATCTTTTAGATTTTAGTTACCACTCTCAAATACTCCACTGTTTCTCTTGGACCTCAGGAAAAAAGAAACTTGTTGCCTTCTACTTACTTTAATTAATAACTTCTTCAAGAACAGGAAATGGAAAATAACAATCTCACTAACAAATTACTTAAAAGGATAAAACTTTGCACTATGAAATTGCATTATTTTTTCTTTTTTATGAAAGGAGAAAACATTGCAAGTTTACTAGCCTAATTAATTCTTCTATGGATGTCCTTACACCTATAAAAACAATAATTAAAAATCACACTGAATTCTCACTTAGTGTGTATACTTGTACATGCTTTGGAAGCACAGTAGTACAATATTACAACACTACAAGTATTGTAATATTGCAATACTGACTGAAGCCTACCGCTGCTCCTTCAAAGTGGATATTGAAAGTACTCTGTAAAGAGCACCTTTACTTTAGAAATTTCATTACAAAATAAAATTTCTGTTTCTAGGAGCCACAAGCGTTTCACTGTGACCATAATTAATGCATTAAACATTGCAGAGCAAGGCAAAGCCTGTATCTACCAAATTCTGCCTGTGAACCAGAGCCCTGCTGCTTTTCCTTAAGTATTTTTAATGTTTGCTAGGATGACACAGAAACCTCAGCTATCAAAGTTTTTAATCAACCAAGAGAAGTGGGAGCTACCAGGATTCTCAAAATCTCCGTTAGCTATTTATATCCCTGTGAACTATAGCTGTGATCACAGGATTTTAAGTACATGATACCACCAAAGTACTCTATATTTCATTACCCTGATTTCTTCTTCTCTTTCCACTAAGCTAGACTTTTTCTCACATCCAGGGTGCTTGCAGGAATCGCGCTGGGTCTTTAACTGAGCAGCTTGCCTGTCAGTGGCAAGGGAAGACATCTGCCACTGGCTTGGCTTAGAGAGTGCTCCCAACCCTGCATAGTATTTATTATGTCCTTCCCTGGGAAAGGCTCAAGTCTGAGTCTGTTAATGCCACGAGTCAGCGTGGAGCAGGACAGATATGAGCTAAGGTCTCTGAGGGCAGGAAGCAGTGGCGGGGGACAGAAGGAGTGGTAGCACAAGCTGAAATCCTTTGCATGCCTCAGAGTCACTGGGGCATGACCAAAAAGGAAAAAAAAATCCTTCCTCTGTCCCAAAGACTTGATTCTGGAAACACTCTTCCAGATTTTCCAGTTATATATAGAAAATAGCACATCCACTATCCAGCCAGAAAACAAGCATAGGATCCACTTTCCAGACAATCAAACCCAGGTCAAGTAGTGAAGCAGTTCTTCAGTTCTTCCGTAGCAACTGGCAATCAGGCGCTTCTGAGTTATATGTTTCATAGAAATAATTATTTTCAAATTTAAGGGCTGAGCACAGGCAGGGAAGAAATCCCTCTTGACTTTCAACATTTAAATGTCTCATCTGGCCCAGTGATGTGATAAAAAAATCCTGCAAAAGCTGTGCTCTCTTCACAGCATCATCAGGGTAAAGCAGAATGCATCAAGGAAACCACCCACGGAGGAAGACCAGTGTTTTAGTTGCTCATAGCTCTTAAAGCCCTTGAAATTATTATTGTAATTAATACTAACAGCAGATTTTGAGCACCCAAATCATCTGGATATGTTGCAAATATGTAGGATGGTTTTTCTGCTATTTCAGTCTAGGAATGATATGACAAAGTGACGTGGATGACACTGTCATGATCCAGTCTTGAACATCTAGCTGTGGAACTAAATTGCCTGTCAGTGTGCTGCCTGGATAATGACACTTTATTTTGGACAGGTGTAGATTAAAGATGCATGAGCAAAATACGCACTAAGAGCCTTGCAGGAAATTGAACCTGATATCCAGGCAGATAAAAGGTGCCTTTAGGCTCTTGGTGTCCTAATTTCAGCAAATTGAGGTGAGTGCCTAGAGAAGGATACAGGGGGACACTACAATGTGCTGTGCTTTTGATGAGATGAGGTACTAGAAAAGCTTCTTTCCATGAGCCTCAACACAAAGGAAAAACATGTCAGAAAGTCTATACTGTTAGGTGGACCTTTTCACATGGAATCACTTTGGTTTGGTGTTGGTAAACTTAGAGTGGGGCCAAAAAGCCACAACACACGTACCAACCAAAAAATGAATTAACACATTAAGACACATGAAGAATTTCCTTTGTGATGTTTAAACTATCTCAGGCAAGCTTTCAAAATGCATAAACTAGCAAAAAGGCTACCCCAGTTGTGTAGGGCAAGAATGGCATGGTGAAGAGGGGGGATACATGTCAATCAGTTGTTCCATTTCTCTTGGGAAATATAAAGGAAGATAAATACTGAGATGGCAGAAACAATGTAAAATGCGTGACGTGATCAGCTCAACATGGAAAAAATTAATAAAACAGGCAACTACCTGTTTGGGAAAAATAATTGTATTAAATACAGTAGAAGAAAGTAAGTCCATTTGACAAGGATTCCTCTGGTTATAATTAGAGGTTAGTTCAGAGAGTTAATAACTGCAAGCATAATCATTCTTCAATGCATCCACAAACTACATTTTGCTCTACTTGACTGACCACATAACAGACACAGGGAACATGTACCAGGACTAATAGTATGTTTGATAGATTACAGTAATATTCACAAAGAAAGACTGTTACATTTTTTTGTGTATTGATCTGTTTTGACTGAAGAACTTGTTTAATAATCCTTGACATCATAGGAACATGGCAAAAAGAGCATCAAAGAGGGAGTCTTAATCACAGAGACAACTTCCAAGATAAATTGTAGAAAATGAACTTTTCCTTTGCTGCTTTTTATGACAATTACAGTTCCCCAAGTTTGGTTGGATCTTTTCTCCAGAAGTGAGACATCATTGCATTTAAAACATTTGTGCCTGTGTTGTTAATAATAGTCTGAGCTGTCCATTAAGTTACACCTGCCAATATTTTAAAGTTATTTTTGACAATGTAATTTTGAAGGGAAGAAGGGAGGGGAGTTCATAAAAATGCATTTTGTTCTCTAAAAGCCAAAAACAGCAGCTCTCATTATACTGCAGACTCTCCCTTTACATAACAATCACACACGCTCTTGACAAGAAAAGGCCCAATTATTTCTATAAAATAGGATAAATGTTTAAATGGATAGTTTCTCTACTAATGAAGGACATTTGAACCTCTGAACTGTACTCTCAACTCTTGCTCTTTAATATTATTTTAACTGAATACTTTCACTGAAATAATATGACTGCCAGATCGACTCTAAAATGGTAAAGTTCCAGCAACAAAAATGAAGTCAGGCAAAGATAAACTGCCATGCAACATCAGGTCCCTTTTAATGGTCCCTCTCTAATTATAGAAGACTGCACATTTCAGGGGGAAAAAGAAGAAGTCCTAAATAAGAAAATGAGGAACTGCTACTTCCAGTAGTGCTGGTAGTTTTAGAACCAAAATGACAGTGATTCTATTTAAAGAAAAAAAAAATTAAATACAGTGTTCATTGTCACTGGGGACCTTCTTCTGAAGGGGCAATCAAGTTCAGAAAGATTTGAGGCAACAAATTTCCAATAAATTGTATGTCCTTATGTGTCTAAATTTAGTTTTTAAATCTAGCTGCTTCACAGGCTCGTTCATTGAACTGTCTATTCATACCTGTTTAGAGGAGGGCATCTATACTTTTGATTGTTAATGTTTGGTAAAATAAGCAGAATAACATGTTCAATCTCATCCACTTTTATGCAGCAGTTATGGTCAGCCTTCAACAAATTTCTCTTTAGAGAAGTGAAAGCAAGAAGTGTAAGAGATAATTGTTCCAGGTCTCTTCTTCTTCCCATCCCTATATTCTTTAAACACCTTCATTCTCTTCACTGCACCACAGTATCCAACTGTGTTTTCAGCAGTAGTTCTCCTTCCAGTGATGCATGCCATTAGCCTAGATGCAGTACCTGTGTGGAAAGCCAGTTTTCCCATCCAGGGAAGCCACACTATTATATTGCAATTGATAGTATTACCCACTGGAAGCATCTTAAGGCTGTGTATTCTCCCTGAACAACTCAGACACAGAAGCTATTCCCAAGGTTCTCACCAGACAGTTGGCTGATATCCAAAATTAATCAGCGAAATGTTTGCACAACAAATTGGTTATCACGTTAGCCCAGGCATTCCTGTGCTGACTTTTATCTCACATTGTCTCTATTCCCCCCAAAAACAACAGGAGAGCTCCAACTTGCTTTTCCTGACATTCCTGTCCATCAGCAGACAGGCACCTTACCTTCCCACTGGTTCCTGCTCTTCCTTTTGAGACATCACTGAGGGCAAAATTTGATGAAGCAGCTGGGAGAGTTGTAATTGCTCAGGAATAGTCTGACCTGGCACTATACACCAATGGGTGCCTAATGGTGCAAAAAATCTGTCCCACATAGCTCTAGAACATTTTTCCATACCATTGCCCATGAAGAAAGCTTAATGTTAATAATAACTTATTATTTCTTCTCTGCATTTAATATGACAGTGGTGCAAAGAGAAAGAAGGCATAAAGTTGTTGCTTCCTTCTTTCTTATTCCCTTCCCTATCTCTACATAGGTGCACTGGCTATGACACTGTGTTAGAGATTTTGAGGGAATGAGCATAGGACAGAAAATGAGGATGTCAGTGTCTCAAGCTCTGTAATAGAAAAGACTCTCCACTCCAGTCACATGTCAAAGGGGGGGAAAAAAAAAAAAACAAACCAACAAAACAACCCATAAATTATCATAAATTTTATTCTTTTACATACAAAAAATAGTCAGTCTAGTTGCAGAGAAATTTTCATTTGTCCTAAAAAATCTGTCTGGCATCCTGAAATAAAAGCAATGGCTGAAGAGAGAGATATAGTCACAAATTGCTTAGAAAGTTGGACTGAAAGCAAACTTATTAAATTCCCAAAGAGAGTCTCTCAGACACCCCTGCAGAAAATCTCCAAGACAATGATTCAGAAATGCAGTTGATTATACTCCATCAGTTCAGAATATGTGCCCAGACTTTTATTTCAATTTTTCTGTCTCAGCAAGCTTTACCATTTTTCACCAGAGTTGAAATTATTGCCTTTCCAGCGGAAGTGAAAGGCTGTAGATCAGTAACTCTTAGATTGAATCACAGCATTTATACAGTATGTTATGTCCAGCTTCTCCCTTGGTCTGCCCCTGTCTCCTTCTCCTCTTCCAATAAATAAAAAACAAACAAAATAAAACAACAAAAACACAAACAAACAAACAAAAAACCAAACCAAAAACCCCAAACTAAACCAAAACAAAACAAAAACCCAAATCCTAAACAAAAATCCACAACTCCAACCATTCTTGCCTTTTTCCAAGAACTTTTACAAGTAGAAAATTAATTTTTACCAAGAAAACTGGTGAAAGAACTGGCAGCTCCTAAACCTTGTGATAGTCCTAATTTCAATCCTTTGTTCTGCATCACCATTTACAGACCTTGAGCATGCTTGCCTTTCAATTTTATAAAGACTAAGAAAGTTCAATATTTTATACTGTTAAGTCTTTGAAAAAGCTGAAGCTCTGTGATTTCACTGGCTTCCTACACAAAAACAACCCTGGGTGTCATTTATCATCTAAACCCACCTCTGCAGCCATGTGATGCTCCACTCACAAGAAAGAATAAACATCTGGTATACAAAGAGGAACTGCCCTATAGACTATTGTCAGACTACAGAAACTCAGAAAATTGATTTGGGTCCACTAAGATATTTTAACATGCAAAACCAGATTAATTTCACAACTACTGCTTGGAAATGAAATTTTCATGTTATGTCTAGAGTTGTTTTTCTGACAGCCTGGCTTGCAGGAGGGGAGGATAATCTCTCCCTGCTGGAGGAAACTACCAGCAGTGTCGCATACATTGCCTACAGCAGGATGAAAGGAACAGACATCCATCTCAAATACCACTAAACAGTCCAGGGCACAAAGTCCCTACAAGTACCAGCACAGGCTGTTTCTTTTGGGATCTATGTTTCTAGGAAGCTAGAGTTTTTCTAGCAGGCCTGCTTCAGACTGATCAGTAACAGCAGAGTAGCCTTTGCTTTAGACAGAAATGGACCAAATATAAGGTTCTAAGTCAAATAAACTAAAATCCAGACCTCACTTACAGTAGCTTTTTAGTGCTTTGATTTTCCTAGTTAGGAACCTGAAGGCACCTGCCATGTGTTAGGTCAGAGAATTCAGCTTATTCAGGAACACCTTCCAAATGCCAGCCCTAAAGAAAAACTTCTTCTGGTCTCACCTTCATAAGTTTACTGCCCTTGCTCCATTTGTACTGCAACGTGAGAGGAAGAATTCACAGCCCTTCCGTAAGGTCACTGACTTTGATGATCAAAGCATTCTCTTACCCATCTCACCTCCTTGGCATCAAGTCTTGAGTTTTACACCTTTAACTAGCTCCTACACCTCAAGATAATAAGATACAACATGTGTTTTGTTATGTGAAATACTGCAGAATAGTGCAAAATTCCACTGTTCAGTTTTTCCTAATGAAATTTGTTATTTTGTGTTGGATTTGTTTTTCTATAAAGATCAGCATACACAATACATTTACAGTGCAGTTCAAAGACTGTTCAGGTCAATCAGCTCACTACTACCATTGCATAGATATCCTTGCCATCACTGCCAGTGGTTCCTTGACTAAGGTATACAAGTGTCATGATGTCCTAAGTATCATAAACATCCTTTTAACATTTAGCTTACAAATAGCAAGTCAAGCACCCACCTTGATGTGCACTTTGATGGATGACACCAAGTAACCTTGCTTAAGGCATTTTTCCTTGGCTGCAATGAGACAGGAGACTCCTGTTATTTGTTTTATCTCTATCCTAGACACATGTAATCCTGATTGTGCAATTTATTGAACGTGTTTTTCAGACTCCCTTTTATGGCATTCATCTATATTTCAGGTCACTGATGATGACAAGCAGATATTTGCAGAATACAAGATTCTCCAACAAAGAGTTGTCTAATACAGAAAGGGAAAGAAAAGCATGAAGTATGTCAATCGATACTCAAATTAAATATATTCTGCTTCCAAAACTTCACCTAAACTTTAATTTGGCAAATATTCTTGGGAGGTGCATGGTCCAAGTGTTGGCCAGCATGAAGTTAGATTAGGTCAGCTTCTGACAAATCACCACCCAGGGTTGTATTTTAATAGGTTCCTTCATCTGTAAATGATAGAAATATGTACAACTTTGCTCAAAACTTGAATCATTATGATCTAAACACCTTCTATAATGTAGTGTTTTTCTGTTAGCTATTATACAACTATCTCACATCCACCAGAAGTGAAAAGTATCACACAGAAGATCATCAATGAGAACATAAGAAGATATTTGTCTAAGATGGTGCAAGTTCTAATCTTTAGAACTTCAGGAGATTTAACTCCACACAAGAAGAAATTATGTCAAGCCCCAACAGTCTTGATAAATGTAACTAAATAGTTTGCTCTGCCGTGAAAACTGGTTTAGATCATTTTATGTTACAGTGCAGATTCATCTCAAATTGCTGATTTCAGCAATATTTTAAAATGGCAAGTCACTGTCTATCATCATGATTCAGTATCATTCATTGAATCACTAGCATCCACAAAAGTAATTTCATTTTAGAGTTCTTTAGAAATCAGCATTTAAAAAAACCCTGAGGCTTAACTCATAATCCTTAAGTGAACCTTCTGCCAAAAGGGAAACAGAGTGAGACTTTGCTGCACTTTCTCCAAATTAGGAGAGAGAGGATATGCCACCTAGGAACCATTTAGGAAACATTTATGTTTTTCAGACTCATAGAATTATCTGTGCCAAGACACAGCTTTTGGCACCACAGGCATAAAAATCTGGAAAATCCTATGGTTGATAATTTCAGAATCACTACATTTTATTTATTCATAGATTTCAAAGCAAAAAAAAAAAAAAAAAAAAAATTTTTTTTTTTTCTAAAAATAAAGAAAAAAAAAAAAAAAAAAAAAAAAAAAAAAACACAAACCCAACAGAACAATCACCTTTCCTCTTCCTATGAAGAATCAAGGTCATAAAATTTTACCTAGTTGTCATTGTGGACAAATTGTGTGATTGTAAAACTTTTTATTGAACTGAAAATATTTTTAAAAATCCAATTCTGAGCCTCAGAGCTTGTGTTTATATTGTGTTTGGGCTCAAATCAGGGTTTTCTTTTACTTTTTCATTGGCACTTTGGTAGAACTAGCTGTAATTGCATCCCTCTGCTAAACTTTGTACAAATACATAAAAACCAAAGCCTCATACCAGCAAACTGATTGTTTAATGCACAAGATAAGGAAGGGTAGGAATGGGGGGGAAATGGAGATAAACGAGTTTACATATCATAAAATCATATAATAGTTTGGGTTGGAAGGTTACCTTTGAAGGTAACCTTTGAAGGTTAAGTAGTCCAAACTCCAAACCAAGATGGGAAGACTAAACTACAAAGAAACTGACAGCCATATTCCAGTGTCTTCCACCCCTGCTGTAACAATTGTGTAAACAAGTGCTAACTCCTTAAAAATCCATCTCCAAACAGCTTGTCCTAGACCACTCAGAAAATCAGTGAATGGGAACAGGACTTGAAAGTGCCCTGGGAAGAGAACTGTCACTAAGACCAAAGGGATGAAAATAATTGCATAAATCTCACAAGAGCCCTTCTCTCAAGTGCGTACACCCTGAAAAGGCAATTAACTGGAGCAAGGCAGGTATTTGTAACACCTCCTGGCAGCCTTTGATACTGCTATGTTTGTCTTCCCTTTCCAGCTGTGAGCAGAAATCAGATAGAAGTAAACTGTAGCTATGTATACCATGTAGCTGAAAAATACTGATATAGACACACACACCCCTTACAGTGTTCCTTTCTCCCATGTCTTCATTCATCTGGTAAAACAATTTAATAGCAGACAAACTTAGAAGTCTGATATTATTTATTATTGAAAAATATTTGCAGTGGTGGAAAATGCAACTTCCATCAAGTTCAGATTTTCAAAATATTGTACCGCTGTTTCTGCTACCATTTATTGCATGAGATGAGGAAAAGTCTAAGGAAGTTCTTACTTATCTGGGGAGCACATGAGTAGTGCACACAATACCTTTTGCTGTGTGTTTTGTGACTACAGTACAACCATTACTGGCTAAAATACACCAGAGAATTCCAAGGTGCAAAGGGCTCTCCTACATGTTTTCCTGATTAGTAGCACTTTTCTGCTCTGCCATATTAGTGTCCACTCCTCAATGCAAGCCAGAAAGGAGAGAGAAGCCCTGAGCAGAAGAATCTGTCATTACTCATGTTTGAGACACTATAATTTCACACAGAGCAACAGGTAACAATTAGTGTTACAGGAATTAGGGCAGTGCTATGAATAAATTGATATTTCTTGTCTCTGCTGTGCACCACCCCTCCCACCTTTAGAGAGATCCTGCTAAAACTAGTGGATCAGAATGAACCCAAGAGGGTTGTCATCACATCACAGCCTTTTCTCCAGGGCTCAGAGGCCTAGTGTGAGATCATATATGAATATAAACTAACCACTTCAAAGTCTTGTCAGTTGTCTCTCCCCCAAGTTATTACAGACAATGTCATTTCTTTTTAATTACACAGCTTAGTGCATGTAGAAGAACAGTTTATTCTCAATGTAAATACATATCCAAACTTTTGTCCCATTTAGGGTCATAAGACAGAAATGAGGCTTTAGGATTTGCTACAGATGGGTCACAAGCTTTGTACTGACTCGTGAAACTTTTGGAATTTTTTACAGACGTAGGCTCAGGTGAGAGCTTGAACAACTCCTTGTCAAGTTGTAACATGAAAGTTTTGCGATGCAACTTATTCAGCCAGGAGAAAGGAGCTGCTTCCTTTGGCGTGATCACAGGATGACTGGCACAATGGATAAGCAAGCTATTGGCAGCTATTAGTAGATAAAGATGAAACTTAAAATAATATCATTATATCTAACTAGAGGTCAGTACAGATTAAAGTATAAACCAATGTGATTTAGAATCATTTTAATCAATTTAAGTACTTGTGAACACCCATTTAATGCAGGGAAATATTATATACCTCCATGGAGAGAGAGAGACAGAGAGTGAGAGATTAAAGAATTAGTTCAGAACAAGCCTGGAATAGAAGAAGGGTCAAGTCTCCCAAGTCTTCAAAGTGTTAGAAAATAAATGAGGTCATGTGGCATTGTGCTTGAGGCTAAGCCTGGTCTTGGGGATGCCATCTGACTGGTGGCTGGCTGTCTGGCTGCTCCAGAAAACAGCAGTCCTACGTCTCCTTTGCATCAACACTGGTGCTTATCTGGTCTCGCCCAGAGCTGGTCCAGGCACAATGACTCAGTGTCCTCCCGTGCTGGCCTGCAGGAAGCAATGGCTGGGCAGGAGAAAGGGGACTAGCCCATTCTGCAGCACACAGCCATTACTGAGCTTAAATGGAGTTCAAGTAGTTGCCCAAAGTGAAGTGCCAGCTTTCCATCTCACAGGTGTGCAGCAAAGAACAACACAAAGATTTGTAAGTACTTTGAGTCTCCAGTGAAAGCAGACTTTCTCTAATAATTAAAAAGGTCCTTTTCCCATTGAGAGAGCTGAAGAAAAAGGCAACATAGCCTACTCTTTACATTTTGGACTCAAATAATTGTCATTCTAAAGTCTTTTGTAAGTACATATCCCAGACATAAGGCCTCAATTATTCTCTTCTGGGATGTGGGATTTCAGAGCATTTCAGCCTGCAGAGTCACTCATACAGCAAGGGAAAGGCAGCATATAATACAGTTTTCAGCTAAATAGTCAGCCATCTTTTCCTTGATCAGGCTGGCTTACAAGATGACAGCTGCACAAGAAAAGGACTCCTACTCCTACAGCAAATTATCAGTATATGCCTTCTATAAAATTTCATGCACCTCCAAACCCAAAAACTTTTGCTCATCACCAAAAGCCAAAAGCCCAAGACCTCCTTTGCCACAAGCTGCACAGTTGTTTCAGTTTGCTGATGCTTTCAGTGTTTCAAAGCCCTGATTCAGCTTCATCACTGCTCCTTGGTAGGGATTACTGCAGTGACCCCACGTATTGAAGTACACAATAGGCTCTTTGAGGAAATTCTGGAGGGTGGAAAAGGAAGAGTACTTTGACTGTGTTTGCTCACAAACCAAAATTACTGAGATTATTAACACCAGACTATGAAGAACTATGGGAAAACCTAACAAATCAGACAACATGAGATTAGGTTTGTTAATAGGTAAGATAGATAAGAAAAGATAGTGTAGATAAGAAAACGTGGTCTCAAAGGAACAATTTGAAATTACTCATAGACATTGATTTCTAATCTAGTCAAAATTTCTTAGGAAAAGCTTAAACATGACCTTCAGCAGTTTAAAAAGGATGTGCAGAAATGCAAATGGGATACTCATCTGTACTGAGAAGCAGATGAAAGGATGGTAAAATACTGCAGGGCTAATTGAAGTACATGTTTTCTATTAGTATGTGATATCACTTTACTGTGGAATTCAGTTTCTGAAAAAAACCTACCTATTTTCTCCTGAAATTGCAGACTTGAAGGAGATGAACTGAAAATAATTCCAGATAGAGGGCAAGAGATGAGAAGAGAAGGCTTCCGTAGAAGTTAAAAAGATCTAAGGCAAAATCTGACTAAACATTTGGGGATAGCAGCAGTGTATGGGACATCAGGAAAGGACTGACATTCAAGTTGCATTTTTATCTTTCCAAATCATGTTTTATTTTCCAATGTGGGATCTGTGAGGTAAATTACAATTCTATGCAGTAGAAGTGATAGAAGAGCCTATAGTTCCAGACAGAACTATGCTTCTTGTTTTACAAATTTTGTTACAAGTATGCACCATGTGTAGAAATGTGATGAACTACAGCTGCCACTACTTCAGAGCTCAGCTTTTCAGACAGGAGGACATCCTCTAGAGATCATCAGATTAGGCTGACTAATTGGCTGTTCTGTCCAAAAAAAAGCCAGCCTTTTGGCTTTTACAGCAGTGTGATTTATATTTCTGCACTGTATAGGTGTTTGGTGTTTGTTCCACATATTTTATGTCCATATTTCAAGGGTGGACTTCCCTGCAGGGACTTGTGCCAAAGTTTACAGTAGCATGAACACATGTAGTTTCTCAAGGATCTTGAGTTTATCTATTTTGAAAAATAGAGAGGAATGGCATCCAAATTCAGAGACAGTGAGCATCAAAGGGGTTTTTTTTCCCTTGGATACCATTCTTAGAAATCTCTCACAGGTAGTCCACCAAACACAAATATTCCTGGGCCAAAGGGGGCAATCACTATGATAAAGAGTTACAAAAATATTAAATTAAATAACAAAGTGTGCAATTGAACCCAATCAGCCATTCTCATAATAACAAGAGAAAGAAAAGGAAGCAAGACAGCACAAGAATTTACACCAAATATTTAAATGCTAAATAAACATTCTATTACAACATATTGTGGCAAGTCCAAAGAAGGGCAAAAAAAGTTGATGAAAGGGTGTACAACATTTGTACATTGGGGAACAGATGAGGGAGCTGGGGTTGTTTAGGCTGGAAAAAAAGGAGGCTCGAAGGGGACCTTATTACTCTCTACAACTACCTGAAAAAGAGGCTGTAGTGAGGTGGGGGTCAGTTTCTTTTCCCAGCTAGCAAGAAATGAGGCAAAAGGAAATGGCCTCAAGTTGTGCCAGGCAAGATTTAGATTGGATATTATGAAAAAATTATTCACCAAAAGAGTTGTCAAGCCTTAGAACAGGCTGTTCAGAGAAGTGGTGGAGTCACCATCCCTGGAGGTATTTAAAAGATGTATAGGTGTGGCTCTCAGGGACATGGTTTAGTGGCAGACGTGGCAGTGCTGGTGTAATGGTTGGACTTAGGGGTCTTTTCCAACCTAAGCAATTCTTTGTTTCTATGGCTCTATGTAATTAGCCTCTTGAACACACTCCCACAGGATATTGTTGTAGTAGTGAATACAAATGTAGGCATTCCTTGCTTTAATGTACCCAAGGCAAACACCAAACTCTGGATTCTAACACTTCAATAACTAGCTTGAACTTGTGCTGTTAATCCTGTTGTGTACGTCCCACCCCACACAGACACTCTGCAACTGTTTTCAGAGTATAAATTCAGTGTCAGAGCCTTTTCTATTAACTACTGTCAAATACATAATTTTGGGCCAGGGAAAGTGCTGCCAGTGTGGCAATTTGCACCTCCCAAGATCTACTCAGTAGCAATAATTCCTTCACTTCTCCTCTCCCTGTATCAGTTACTCAGGAGGACACCTATTTCCCTTTCATAGTAATGCCAGTCAAAAACTATTCCAAAGCTGTTAAAATTTTGATCTTTCTTCTTAAAAAAATACCTCCATATGAAAAAAAGAAGTGTTAGGGGAGTGGTAATAACATATAGGAAAAGAACAAGAACTGTTTCTTTTTTTGTCTTTCACTTAAATCTTTCTATTTTTAAACACACCAGCCAGCTCTGCTTGTTATTTTTTAGCCATAAAGGGAGTTGGTTCAAGGTATGTCAGCATGATAGGTCTTGCCTCCATTTAGGCTGAGGTATTACCTTCCAAGGATTCTTTGAATGGAGAATGAAAATTTTAGTGTCCAGAAGTATATGTGCTCTTTAAAGTCTCTTTCTCTGACTTTTAATGGCTGCCTTGCTCTCAGGGAGGATTGTTAGAGGTATTCAGCATTCTGATCTCCAGCTCAAAAGCTGAAGGCCAACCCAACAGCTGTGTGCATGGACTGTTTCAGTTCATATAGTGCTTCAATAAAACCAAACCAACCAATCAACCAGCAAAAAAACCAAAGCCCACAGAGGTGCATGCGCACACACTCACCCCGATCTACAGCAGCCCATTTCACAGAAGTAAAAAGACAGAAAAGGTGAGCTTAAAACTGATTAAAAATTTTAGAAGGGTCACCATTACTTATGTTCTCAGCAAAGGCAATCACCAGCACTTAGGAAGTGCCTTTCTCCACACATCCCAGATCACCCTGCGGTACAATATCATGCAATTCAAAATGTCCATAAGTTCTGCACCCTCTCCGGTAACACCTGGAGCTAGCAATGGCCAAAAGATAGTATTGGACTGATGCAATAGCGCTAGGCAAAAAACTACTCTGATATTTCAGATCTTCCAATGTATTTTAAATGTAACCAGGAAAAGACACTTGAAAGAAAAAAAGCAAACTCACCATTCTGGAAACTAAGAGCTTTTCCCTAGATCCAAATTTTGGTTTTGTTCAAGACATCAGTACTGTTGAAGGAGCACTTATTCCTGCTCTGGCTTTGAAACACTCTGGCGTGCTCAGGGTTCAGGTGGTGCTGGAGCACACCTGGCGAGCCTCCCTCTTCAGAGATCTGAGCAATGCCTGCTGGAATGTGCAGTCTAGCAGGAACCTGGCACGGCTGCTTCAAACAGACAGGCGTGAACCACGGGACTACATTACCCATAATTGCCTTGAGCTGGTTTATGATTACACCTGAAACCAGGGGAGGCGGCGTGGAAGTTTCACCTTAGGGGGGAGAGAGATAAGCAGAGGAGAAGGAGGAAGCATGTGCTCCTTGTGTGCCACTGGAACAGACTGAGGATTTTCTGCTTTCACATGCCATGCTGCAGATATACTGAATTGCTGGGAGGGGTTCAAAGAGTGGCCTTCTGATTAAGGTCAAGTTAGAAATAATTAGATTTACTGGCAGTGAATACTGTGAATGAAATTGCTTGAACCTGTATGACCGGTTTTGGCATCTCTGTGTATGTGAGAGAATCAGACAACTGGATATAAGGAAGCAAGTGAAGGAGGGGTGGCAGTGGCCTAACATAACATATCTACAGAGGAGAGAATACAGAAACATTTGGCAGGGTGAGGAGGAAAATGTTACTTTTTAGCCCCATGTCCTTTAGGTAGTACTAAATTTTCCCATATGTTATATTGCAGGTGTTTTTTTCAGTGACTTAAGAATTTCATAGAATAAAGTTTAGAAGGACAAAGGTTACAGGAACAGACAGATAAGAAAAACGTGCCAGGAATGTCACAGGAACTTGAGAAAGGGATGATTTGCTTATCCTGTTTTTATTTGCCACCTGTGGGTTTGTGACTCTAAGGAGTCACAGCAGAAACCCCCCTTTCATGGAAATAGGTTTCACAGGCTTCCTAAACCTGCATTTAAAAAGTTGAAGTATAAGTGAGACAGGATTAAAAAAATGGAGAAAGGCAGAATCCTGGCTGTTTATGAAAACTGTTAATTGGTGTGAAATTTCCAACAAATAAACAACCTGCCAAAATAAGTGGTTATATTTGATCTGACAGCAAAGTGGGGTAAAACTCAGCAAACAGTTTCATCCTGAAAAAATGAAGTTGAAATGGCCAACTATTTCAACTAAATGTTCAATCCATTACAGCACCATTCAGAGAACTGTACACTTTCTCTCCCACCCAATCCAGCAAACAGCCTTTCCCACCTCACCATACATGACCAAGATGAAGAAAGAGATGCCCCATCTCCAAATTATTTAAGCAACAAGATAGATTTTTGAGAGAGCTTTATCCTGCTGTCAGAAGGAGGATGTTAGAGTAATATAGCATAGTTATTCACTCTGTGCTAAAACTGCCAGTTACAGAAAAATTGGGTGATTTCTACTACCACTGCTTCTCTAAAGGCATAGTTTGGAAAATCAGGATCTGGAAATAGAAAATGTAGGACAGATAAGCCCTGTCAGACACCAGGAAGAGAAGGGAAAATTTTCCAGTGACATTTAGTGGTTGACCCAGAGATATTAAGAAAGCAAGTGTTTAATTTGTGTTATACGTTTCATTTTCTGGGTTTTTTGAGCTTTCTTGTGGTAGGTAATGTCTCTCATGTGTGTCTGTTATTAATGACAATGACAACCCAAACCAGTTGAAACTCACTGACATACTAATATAATCTAATAAGAAATTAAGATTTTCGTGACCTAATCTCTAAATTTCAATCCCTTTTCTGTTATGTCAGACTACTTTTTAAAATTTCTGTTTAGGTAATACCTTTCTTAGGCTTCATTTCCCTGAATGGAGCGTTACCTCAGAAAAACAATGTTGGTTAAAAGTAGAAGTATTTTCAGAGCCAGATGTTTTTACCAGTCCTTTATTCTGAATAAAGAGTAATTTAAAAAAAATATTAGTAGTATTTTACCTTAAACAGAAAGGTTTTAAGTTTAGGCTGATGATTTTTAATGTCCATTTTTGTAGGGATTAATCAAAATTCAATTAAAATAGTATCCCTCCCAGCTGTTTCTCAAGTAGAAAATGAGTTTAGAACCCATAAAGCTGCAATTGGGACCCTGGTGACTCACATAAAACATCTACAAGATTTGAGGTGATCTCTGGGTCTCATAAAGCCATAGAATCATAAAATTATTTGGGCTGGACAACTTGCACTGGATCGGTTGCTCAAAGTCCCATCCAACCTGTCCTTGAACACTTCCAGGGATCCACAACTTCCCTGGATAACTTGTTCTAGTGCCTCACCACCCTCTCAGTATGGAATTTCTTCCTAATATCTAATTTAAACTTATTTTCTTTCAATCTAAAGCCTTTTTCTCTTATCCTATCCCTGCATGCTTCCTTAAAAAGTCCCTCTTCAGCTTTCTTGTAGCATCCCTTTAGGCACTGGAAAACTCCTAACTACAAAAGGGCCAAAGTACTAATAACCTAGTCTATCTGGGTTTTCCCTGCAAGGGTGACCATCTATTAGTTCCCACATATTTATTAAAGTCTGCCACTTGTATCTTGTTGCATAATAAAGTTTACCTTGAAGGCATCTAAACCAGATATTTAAAAGACAGCACTGCATAGTCTACTACCATTCCAGGATCAGTTCTGACCAGCCAGCTTTCATTTCCAGACTCCTCAGAAACCCAGGCACTGCAACAGCTTTTTTTAGGACATCGTTTGATGAGACACTGCAGTTTTCTACAGTTTGACTCATTTTCAGAGCAAAGTCTTCCAGAAAGAGATTTAGATTTCCAGGCCTTAAGAATGCTAAATAATATGTGGACAGTTAATAAGCACTTTCATGGGTTTAATTAACTGCACTGGTTGTACATGCGTGCTGTACACACAGACAAAACCAATAGCAGATGATGACAAGCTCACCTGGCAATTTTTTTTTTCCTTTTATTGTTTGCTAAGTTTTACTCACTTCACAGATATATTCCTGTCATTGAAATCCGTGGAATTTAGGGAGAAATCTCTTGGAACAGAAGAGGAATGAATGAGGAGAATTCTGAGATGGGAAGTCTGGAGGCTGGGAGAACATGTATATGATAAGCCCTGGGTGAATCCAGACGTGGTGGGTCAGTCCATCTGAGCCCAGAAAAAGTGCAGCAATAGCAGTAGAGCTGGTCTCCAGCAGCTGCCAACTCCAGGGCAAAAGCAACGCCACAGGACACGTAACCTCACTTTGGAGGGGGGTGAATGCCACCAAGCCACATCCTTTAGCTTTTGCAATCATACTGGTAGTGGTGACAGGATGCTGGAGTGTTTGGGAGCATAAAAAATCACATGATGGCTTGAAGCAACATAACATGCATGGGAAATGACAGCCATGTCTTTACTTCTTGTCTGATTATATTATGTGCTTTTCCCTTCACGGATTTTGTATTTAAATTACTGCATATTTTGATGGCTGAACCTAGCAGTGACTGTAGGGTCAAAGGGCACACTTAGGTTCTGTGTGTAAACATATTTTATTTGCTTGCAGCAGATGGAATAGCTGGGGCAGAACGTAGCATGTGCATTTGGACCTGCATCTGTTTGCTGCAGCTCTCATCCGAAGCATGGGAAACACCAAGACCTCACTTTACATTGTGTTTCATTCTCATCCCATTCATTTCAGTTGTTCCTAAGGCTCATGAGAAAACAAACTTCATACAAGCTCCTTGCCCATCAAGACATTAAGAGAGGGGCACCATTAACCGTAGGCTACGTGACAGTTACCTCTATAATTATTTCCAACGCAAATTATCTGTGGTCACTACACTATGATTTATAATTGCATCTGGGAGAGGAGAAAAAGGTTCAATGTCAGGACACTCTGGGTATAAAGAATCCACTCAGACATGGTCAAATATATAATTCTTCCTCTTTCCCCTCCTGCAAATGGTAGGAAAACTTCCCTGGCAGAAAATATTCAGGCCAAAGATATTTACACATCAGGTAGCAGCTTGGACATTCCTCCCAGTAAAATAACAATTAATAACCAAGAAAAGCGTGGGGGTGAAAACTGGTCTTCTGACAGGACTATTCTAGAAAGTGTTTAGTAATATAGTAATGCTGGCAAAAGCAATCCTGGTTGTTTTTACTGATTCCAGACCTCTACGTATATTCCGTAACAGCAAAAGCACTCCTGCCAGTTCTGTATCGCATTAGGGCTCTTGCCAGTATCAAACACTGCCAAAAATCACATTCTTAAGAGATATGACTTACACTAACACACGTATCTAAAACAAAGCAGGCTTTACAAACTGTAATGAATACTCCACCCAGACAGGCAAACCCACTTTTCCTGATAAATAGTGAACCAAAGGAATCAGAGAGATTGTACCTGGTGTCTGAAGGGCAGGATACAGTTCTGGGAAATGTTGAACATCAGAAAAACAGCTCTCAAAATATGTTGTATCCCCAAAAGGCTGTATCTCAGACTTTAGTCGAGGTGAAGATTTGTTTTATAAAAATCTGTGACATCACACTTTAATGAATACACAGAACTTGTGGCAAGAGTAGCATAGTATGGGAAGCTACAGCCAAAGCACAAGTGTGTATTGAAACTGCTGAAGGCAGCAGCAGACCAAACTGAAACAACACTGTCCAGCAACAAAATTTGTAAGGAAGATGCTATATTGAGCAGCAAAAGCTATATCTCTACATACTAAATCTGCTTGCACTCTGAAAAAAAAAAAAAACAAAAAAAAACAAAAAAAAAAAAAAACCCAAAAGTTTTAATAATTTCTCCACAGAAATCTGGGCCAAGAACTGAAAAGTGGGTTTGTTTTCTGTGGGGGGTTTGGGTTTTGTTTGTTGGTGTTGGGTTTGGTAGTTTTTATTTGGATGGGGGGTTTTGTTTGCTAAATTTGGTTGTTTTTTTCCTAAAAAAGAGCTCTCAACTCTACAGAAAATAGAATTGTTCTGGTTTTCAACACATCAAGGAAACAACTTATATCAACAAACAATGTATATCAACAACTCAAGGAAAACCATTGTTTTCCTCTAGTATTTATTTTAATGAAGGAATGAGTATACTATGTCTTAATGCTGATGGAATATGAAATTATATTAAAAGGAGAACATATTTTTAAATAACAAAAACTTTAATAAATGATCAAGGACCATTCAATCAATGATAAATTAGCTGGCAAATGGGACTGAAGAATATCACAGCAGGAACATTCCTGAATGCTGAGCATATGGTTGCCAAAAGGGACTTGGAGGAAGAGCTCTGAAAGTGGTAGAGAAAGATCTCTTTCTCTCTTGAAATAACAAGTGGGTTGGAACTTGTGCCCCAGGGAAAGATTTACAAGATATCTTTTGTACCATGAAAACATTTGTTTCCTCTGTGTAACTAAAGCTGTTTAGTTTGGTTGGTTGCTGGATTACTTTATGCAAAGTGTGTTCATTAAACAAAGTATTTTTTTGTTTATACCATTTTCATTCTGTCGCTAGCAAACCTCACTCCCACAGCCAAATCTGTGGCTCTCTGCATGGAAGATTCACTTATTTCATTCTTACAGAGAAAAGGCACAAAGAGACCTCAAAAGAAGGCAAACAAGTTTGGCTTGAGTTTACAATCCTACCATTTCAGTCAGTAAAACAAAGGTGAAGACCCCCACAGCCCAAGCAGTGTTTTGCAGAGACCAGTCCTGAAATCCTTAAGTGATGCCTCCAGATCCAAAGCAGAACCAGCAGCAGAGATCAGGGCCACATGGCACTGCCTCCTGTAGCATTAGACTGGGCAAAACAATAACATCTTTCAGGTTGGGAAAACCTTGTTTCAGTCCTAGTTCCTCATTAAATCCCACTTCACTTATTTAACACGTCACCAAGGAAAATATTCAGTGGGACAGTAAATAAAAATCTGCAGGCAAAAGAAAGGGTCAGGGCCAAAAATGTAATGTCTTAAACAGCAATGAGCAGTGAGGAATTAAAATAGTGTTCTATCTCAGATTTTCTTGTACTATATTTCTAGAAAATATTAGCACACTGTACTGAGCTACACTTGGGTAGAATATAGCTGATTACTAGAGAAGGAGAAAATAAAATTTTTCTTGTTTTGTTAGTTTTAGCCTGATTTCCTCTGGAAACAGGGTCTACTTGATCATGCCATTTCTATATAAGACTCTAATTGATTCTCACCAGTAGTTTGTGAATTCATGAGCCAGTTCAGCCTAATGCAGGCACAGAAATCTCAGACTGGGTAGAACACTAGGTTTCATGAAAAGGTTCATCCAAGTGAAAAAGAAAGCTGAGGATATCTGTGGAGGAAAAGTTCTTCTATTATTAGACCTCAGAGACTCACAGAAGATTACAAATGAAAGAGGGACTGAAATCAAACCACAAAATCCAGAGAAGGTTTCCTTTTTTAACAGGAAAAAATCCAGTTCAAAACAGAAATTCAAAAGAAATTTAAATCCTAAGGCTGCTCTTCCTCATAGGAACACAGAGACATAAAGAGCCAGAATCTGATCTCGTTGCAGATCCAAAGCAGCTCTGCTGAATTAAGTAGTAGATGGCTTGCTTTGACAGTGTATGTTGTCAACATGGACCTGTTTTTCAGCAATGAGTATGTTAGGAACTTGAAAATCTGGCCATGGGTGCCTCACACTGGGAGTCAGGAGATACCAGATGCCCTCGAAAGACAAGCCTTTGTTTAGGTGCCTGTATGGAAAGCAGCCGCTTCTGAAAATCCGATTTAAGACATCGGTGTAAGACCTGAAATATGCATTGTGGAGCCATTAAAAGCTTAAAGCTGATTTTCTTCATGTTAGATAGGGGTTGAAAATGAATATAAATAATAAGAGTTTCATATTCTTTATGACATTTAAAGCTGAAATTAAGTACTTACTAGCTTGGGTTTCTCCTTTTTGCTTCAGCTTGATAAAAATGTAGTTTTGGAAAGGCTCAAAGGCATTAAATTTTTGGGTTATACCTTCTTACCAACTTATTGGTCTTGCCAGTTATTTGCTAAATATCTATCAATTGCATCATAATTACAATTTTACCTGTAAATCAGCTATTCATCCCTTTAAAACAGATTTTTATCTCCATTAATATACAAGCTAATAAGCCCTGAAAACCTAAAAACCACAAATTCATTGTTTTCTTCATTGTAAAGTGAGAGATTATTTTTGGGTTTTATTCCTCCATTTGAGAACCTTTAATCAGTTCAGCAGAAGACATTTCTCCTAAGTTTAAGGATGCTTTTTCCTGTATTAATAATAAACCCAAAGGCAATTGTTTTTATGAAATGTGGTCTAAAGAGCACATGAATAAGAAGTCAGCCAAGAAGTTGTAAGTGAAGCTAAAAGCTGATTTCTTGTCCCTTCTCACAATTAAAGCTCAAAGCTGATTTCTTGTCCCTTCTCACAATTACCTGGCCTCCTTAATTCAACAGCATGGCACTGTGACATAGCCTTGAAATGTGATCTGCTAGAATAAGCCAGATGACTGCAAATATATCTGCAATGACTGAAACAATATTCTAAGGTTACAACGTTTTTGACCTATCATATCCGGTACTTTATGTCTAATACCTTAAGTATTCATTAGTCATATTACTGTGTGGTATGGTAGATAAGGTAGTGTAAAGGTTACCTTCCCAATGTTGTGTACAACTAGAAATAGGACTCAAGCTTTCAGTAATGCTCATAGTATAAAAAAAAGTTTATCTTTACAACTCTCATAGAATTGTATGAGATACCTGGACTGATCACGTTTTATTCATCAATTGCTTACATGTCATTTTTGAAGATTAAAAAAGTACTGGGTTTGGTTGTATTTTCCTTGGATAATTTGATTCTATTTATTTTTATAGTGACTCTAATCAGTGAAGTTCTACTAGGCCTTTGTCACATATTTTTGATACAGGATTGTGCATCTGAGCTCTTATGTTTTGTGCATTCATTTCCTGGAAAAAAACAGTCTGTTTCTCACCATCAGGTACATTAAGCAAAGCAACACTTTTTATAACAATGCAAAGGAAAAAAACCCACCACTAAAAGAACTCACCACATAAAGAAACTGTTCAGCTATGTATTCACTCAGGTGTTCAATCAGGTTTTTGAGGCAGCAAAACATCAGCTAATCTTGTTGTTGATGCATATTCAACCATGTATCTTGGTGTTTTGTTCTTTAGGAATAGCATTATCATACTCACATTGCATATGTATGTTTTTTTCAGCCAGAATCTGAGCTCTGGAGTATGTGTCTCTCAGCTTCACAAAGCAATCAGTGCTACACCATCCTGATAATTCTGTCACTTTTAATGACTGAAATACAATTTTCAAAAAGCTCTACAAACACCCACCTGTTCAGAAGTCTGAAAAGACTTCTGCAACTGGAAGTTTTCTCCTTTAACAAGGAATTTCTTATGCACACTGAGTACATCACAGTTACTCCTAACCCAGTGACCCCACTCCTTTCAGAAAAGGCCTGGCTTTGTCGTCCTTGTAACTTAAAAGCAGGACGTGGCTTTAATTCCCAAGTGACCTCACAAGCCTAATCTGAAGCTCACGTAAAGGCCCAGAGATAGTCTTTAACGTTGCCGACCAAAAGAGAAGATCATTTCTGGCTTCCTTAGGAGTAATAGGGCAGAAACCCAAGAGTATTTCAGCTAAAAAATAACTCTGAGACCTGGCCAGCTCTGGGCAGGGCTGCTGTTACCTCTGTGCCCATGGTACTTAAAAGAGAACCTCTTATTCAGTAATACCTCCAGTTGCCTCTGATTACCATAATGACTGTAATTAGTGCCTACACCCCCAGAGCAGTGTGTGCTGGTCCAGCAGCCCTCCACCCACGGCTGACACCCCCAGCCATTTCCTGCAGCCCACGAGGTGGCTGCTGAGCACTCCCTGCCTGTACTGACACTTTCTGCACTGAGGCTGCTAATATGGGAGTAATGGTAATGCAAGAAGCCGATATTTTTACTTCATCTTCCAGTAACATTGTATTTCTCCATGTTTCTCTTCCCAGGCTCTCAAAGGTTCTCACTAAAAATGATTTTCCAGCTTAGAGAAAGCCTACAAGGTGCAATAAACAGTAGGATTTAAGTACTGCATATGCTGAGAATGCAGTTGTAAAAAAAAAGTAATGATGCCAGATCTGCTAGCAATCAGGACAACTCTGCTGAAGTGAAGGGAATAATTCCAGTTTGTATTTTCTGATCCCTACTGAAGCTGATAAACACAGAACATCATTTCAGTACACTAGGTGCCTGTTAACTGAAAGGCATGGAAATAGAAGCATATTTGATTTAGAGATCTTTATGGGACCTGTTCTTGAAGGCAGGTCTCTGCAAATCACTGAATATTTTGAGCACTGACTAGCTCGAGGGAGTGCTCACTCAAAAATCTTGCAAGGTTCGTTCCTCTTGCCTTAATTTTGAATGTAATGATTTATCTTTGTTGACACCTACAGGAGCAGATAAGATCAAATAATGAACTGCTTTAAACTCCTTTAAATGACAGGGGTGGTTTCAGTAAACATTTTCCATCAAAATAATACAACCAATGCTTAATCCGGCATCTTCCATTGTCACACACAGTTCTTTTTGGTTTTTAAATCCAATGCAGTGAGGAAGCCATGATTATTCAGTGGCAATGAAATTGCAGTTCCACTGATTGTGGTGTTAACAGCTGCAACTTTGAGGACTTACACGACTTTTGAGTTTTGATCAGCAGTGGTGCTGCCTTGTGGCTGGAAGCTCAGGTAGGAACAGAGAATAAAAAGGGCTGTAAAACTACCTCAAAATGGTAAGAAAAAACAACAGTTGCATTTCAGCACATACTTGCACCAAAGAGAATCAGTCTAAGATAGATTGGAGTCACTGGACCACAGAGGATCTATGAGAATTCTCTTTGCATGCATTTCTTGCTGAAGGCGAACTTCAAAGACATAAATTGGACAGTGATGTTGCCATACTTCAGTAAAACTTACAGACTACAGTAATGCAGATGCAAAAACATGCAAGAAATGCTCATAAATACTTGCACATGTAAAACCCTACAGTTTTGCTTTTATATTGTTAAGCACTCATTTTACTTGGTTAGTTTACTGGCATTTTGGACTTAATTTCTAAATATAAAAATACTTTTTTGGAATAGGGGATAATTATCTCACTTTATTAACAGTGGACAAGTTTAACCATAGCAAAATACTGTTCAAATATTAATCTTTTAAATATGAGGGAAAAGAACAAAACTGAAAAAAAGGTTCATAGACTAGTCTTCCTGATGTGTGTCTTGAAATGGATTCTTCAACAACATCTGCAAGCTGTAAGTGATAATTTTTTCCCCTCATAAACATCTAAAATCATATACAAGTTCAGTCATGATTGTTAAATTGTGGATCAAAGGTATAGTTCGTTATGATGAAGAGAGCATTTAAATACACCCACAAAGAACGTTCATTACCAGTGCCACCAGGCCCGTTGTTACTGCCTTTGCTGCTTTTGAATACAGACACTGGAGCTGTTTGGTTGAACAAATATACATATTTCTGATCTGACATGAACAATCTTGTTGCAACAACGTCTTGCAACAGGTACAACCTGTCAAGCCTCACACACTGAGAGGTCGAGGCTTGTGTGTGAATCCAGGCTCCTGTTCCTTGGCAGCCTGGGCACATCTCCTGCACTGGCCATGCATTGCCTTCACTCTGGTTCCTTCACCAATGTTTATTTGCTGACTAGCTGCACACGGAGCATTTAATAGCTGGACTGCCTCTTGTGACATGACTTCTTCCAGGATTTATTTCTCTGGTCAAAAGAGTGCTGCATGATACCAGCTCCTTCAACTCAGGCCTCAATCTCACTTCCCCATTTCCATTATCCGGAACCTTCCTCACTCACTGAATCAGACAAATCGTGACAGGAAAAATGCTAAGAAAGTTATCAAATCTGACAATCAAATCTTCATTTAAAGCCATCCATCCATAGCACGTCTGCATGTATGTTTCTATTAAGTTCACATGAATGACCAGACCTTCTGTAATTGGTGCCTCTTTTGTTCAAAGTTTGACCGACTGCTGGACATTGGGAAATGCAGTTATGAGCCAAGGAAAAATGTCATTAAGTACTTTGATGAATTTGAGTGTCTAGTTTTGTCAGACACATTTTCCTTGGAACTTTCTTCTTCCTTGGAATCTCAGGCACTTTCAAAAATTCCTAATTTGACAACTTTTTGGTGGATTTGCCCTTGACAAATCATTCCTGCCAAAATGTCTGTGTCAGTTCAGAAATTACACCCTTCACAGATTTTTATCCTTGCTTCTTTGCCAAAGATGCTGTAGCTGGAGCTCTTCTAGCATGACATACCAAGTGAGTGCTCCTCATTGCATACATAATCTGAAATTGTACTTTGAAAAACCTCCTACAGCAGGCTCATTCAGCCATTTGAATTACAAGGTGCTAAGCTTTGCTTGATATCTTACTTCTAGATTTCGGGAGTGGAGACAAATAAGATTTGTCTTCTTTTGCTGCCACTTGCATTGGAAAGATCTACTGTCTTTGGAATTTTTCCATGTAACTAAGTATGAAAGAAGGTGATTTTTAAAACTTACAACACTTTGCAATCAGTTCAAACAATCATTTTAAATTCTTTCTTTGGATGTGTTCAAGTTTTCCTATTGCAACTTGTTCTAGTCAGCTCAGAAATTAAAACCATTTCTCCTTTACACATATGCTATCCTTTTGGTCAAATTCCTTATATCAGCATCATGAATTTTCTTTTTTTTTTTTTTTTTTTTTGGCCTGCAAAATAACATCTTGTTTGTGTAATTTGAATTAAATTTGATAGTTTTCTAAACCTCCACAGGGCTGTCACATAAAATAATTGTATTATTACTGTCCGAAGCTATGCCAAATTCCAAGAATGGGCTTTACAATGAGCAAACAGTCTTTGCCATCTCCATTTTGCTACCTATGTCACCAAGGCCTCAGTAGTACTGGAATCCTTACAGAAGTTTCCATGACAAGTGTTGAGTCTCAGGGCTGAATAACATACTGGAACTTTATCACTACAACTCTACAATTAATAATCTTGAAGACTCCATATAAGCTTGTTGTCATTATCAATTTGTGCTCCAATAAAGTCAGTTGCTTTTTCTTGGGAAAGTTTGCTCTGTCATCTACTGTAACTGGATGTCATTTACAAGAAACCATTGCAAGATCTTAAGATCCATGATTTCTGTTGTCTATTTTTGAGTAACTGGAACTATACATTTATTTTTTACCCTCTTCCAGTTGTAAAATACCAAGATCCCATCTGCTTGCAAAAAGCAGTTGAAACAAGTTGCACTCAGCTTCTGAAAGACGGGCATGTCTTCAGATTATTCAATGCAGTGACCTTGTGATGAAAATCGTTGTTTTACAAGATTATTACCCCTTAGAATTTTGCTACAATTTGCCTTTTTCATTCTTTCTCCACCAAATACTGAAAACTTATCAAGTCTCTGGTATTCCTTGCAGTTGTTTGAAAATTAAGAGCTTTGGTGCCTCAAACTTTTTTTCTGGTTAGGGAACCCTTGTCAAGTAAATGTATTTAATCAGAAGTTATTCTCAATTAAAAGCTGCATGACCACAGAGATGGCACACATGGTCACAGACTTTGAAATAAAAACCCTGAAGATATTGAAATTACAGTGAGCAGAGCAAGGGTTTCATTTCCCTGAGCTTCATGGAAGGAAAGGCTTTAGTAATCTCTGTTTAAATGTTTCAACCCTCTTCCTGGGATCAGGTACTATTTTTATTTGTTTCAGGTGCTGATAAGTACAGGCCATTACTGCATCAAGAAAAAAAGGTTTACCTTTGGTTAGAAATAGAATTCCTTTTTTTAATTAAAGCACTTAAAACACATTCAATTTTAAATATATTTCATTTTATCTTCAGGAATATTATATTTTCTCATTATTTTGTTATATTTTATATTATATTTTCTCATTATTTTGTTGAGTCTCTACTTATTACACTTCTAAAAATATAGAGACCTCCTGATAAATGAAACCGTATAGATGGACTTGGATTTGTTTGTTGACTGTTGTTTATAGACTAATCTGAAATTTAGCAGAATGTTGAAGGGAAAGTCAGAAAGTTAGGCTTGTTCTTGAGGGGAAAAAACCCAAAACAGTTAAATACATTTACAGTAGACCTTTTTTTCTTAAAAAAAGTTCTTTCAACATCATAAAAAATTCCTATATTTAAAAATATTTCCAAGAGAAACAAAGTAATTAAGCAGATATTTTGACTAAAAATTTTGATCTCTTCTTCTGTTTAAGAGTCATACTTAAATCACAACAGTTTGGGAAAGTGATGCAAATTTTTCATAGCCTAGCCTCACCACAACTTTCACTCTTAAGAAATGCCTCATTCGAAGTTCCCAAATGACATCAGCCAAACTTTCAATAAGTACCAGCCTGGCTGTAAATGCCACTTTACATTATGTTGGATTTTTGAAAAGTAGAAAACCATGAAAAGAGACATGTCTAACAAAAAAAACCCAAAAACAACCACACACCAAAAAAAAATTACTTTCTTACTGTTTATTTCCTTTTAGACATATCCTGCCATATGTTTCAGCTTCATTTTCATGACAAGCAGCAATATTACCATGATATATGTCTTTGTAGCTCTAAACATCAGTGAAACATTAATGAATCAGAGAGATAGAAGTGACATAAAAATATGCTGTCAAATCATCATTTCAAAAGATTTTTTGTTTGTTTAACACTTTGTTAGATATAAACACTAGTTAGTGTATTAGAGGACTAAGAGAAAGATTTCCATTAAATAAACAGAAATGAACTATCCTTCCTTCATTCCATCACCAGGAATCCAGTGGTTCTATAAAGTAAAAAAGCCACATTGAAATTGAATATCTGGTTACATCCATGAAGTATTAAAGGTTTATTTTTTTTCTTGTCCCTTTCCTTCCCCTTCTGATTTTTTTTGTGTCTTTTCTTTAGTCAATATCACAGACCAGCAGTAGTCCACCTATAAAAAATAAAGTCTTTATTTTGTTCTATGAGTTCTGAAGTTAATAGAGGTTTAGATTTTGATTTTGCATATTTGCATGTTTCTGTCATGTTTAGTAATAAATAAAATTCTCACTTCAACATTCATAATGACTTTATGATACATTACAACATTCATAATATTATGAATATTTTTGTTGTTACTTTTTGTATGAAGACTTTATTCCAATTACTCAGTGGTCAGTGGTACTGATAGTCTTATTAATTTACCCTTTGAGCATAAAGATTTGAAGCATATTTAACTTTAAAAGACTAATGATTGATGCATATTTAACTCGAAATGTGTGCACTTACATGCTTTTCTGATATCATATTTAAGAAAAAAAAAGTTTTAAATTCAACTTCTACAGTAACACACATTATTTTGAAAAACGGACTCTCTTCTATAACAGGTATCACATGTAAAGGTGAAGAAAAATGCGATGAAGTGGTTTTTATCCACACCATATTATGTTCAGTTGGTTTGAATCAAGAGATTCCTGAATACAATTTGTATGTAAACATTTGAAACCAGAGTAAACAGACAATTTGAAGACAAATAATACTCTAACATCTTTTACAAACACTTCCACTGACAAAACACCCATGAGTCATATTTTTAAAGCTTTGCAATAAAAAATCTGCTATAGCAGGGTTCTATTCCACACACACACACAGAAATGCTTGGAAACTCACATTAGTTTGATAGTGGAATAATTCTATTCCAGAACATGCTCTTTTGCCAACTTCCCCCCACCACCCCCCACCCTTTTTTTTTTTTATATGGAAACAGCATATGAAAAAATATGGAAAATTCCCCATGAAATACAAGGCTGGAAACACAGTGTACTCAATCACCAGAAAAGCATGTACATTTTCACAGAGCCTCTTTGTAACAGGATAATGCAATTAGAAATAAAAGTATACTTTTCTTTTATTGATATTTCAGTCAGAGAATTCATATTTTAAATGAAAATTTTATGCTTGTCATTATATGTAAAATGCATACTCTTGAAGAAGAAAACAGAAGTAAAAAAGAAGTTTATAAAGCATACTCTAACAAACTTAGAATTTCCAAAACCTTATGAAGCTTTGATTTCGTTTGATTTTGGGTTTTTTGTAAAGTAAAAACCTAATCTCTGGCTATCTCTGGCTCACATATTCCAAGGTATTTGTAGAAAATTAAGCAAGCAAATGTAAATCAAGCATGTTTGTGCCTTCCAGCGTTTGCTCCAGGATCTTTTTGAGAGTACAGCAGAGATGCTGCACTCTACAATTGCTTGCAGGTAATGACCTCCAGAGCACCCAGCAGTCCTGGCACCCTGCCACCTCTGATAAACCCTAAAATTTGCTACACAGGTCTGTACTACTGAGATTCTATCAGAAATAGCACCAACAGGCAAGAAAGAGTCCAGAGAAGTGAGGAAAGTATTCTACCAAAATATTTGCCTGGCATTTCTGCAGGAGTCTCCACAGAGCTGTAAGATAGACCTGGGGCAGGTCTATCCAAGTGTAATCTGTTTCAGAGAAATTACGTGGAATGTTTCATCTGGGAGAGCAAAACATATACCTCCACAGTTCATTCTAATTTTACGATCCATGAAAAATGAAGGATCCCATAAATTTCAGAAAAGTATTTGAGAAAAAAATATGGCCAAGCCTATGAAGAAAATTTATAGAGCCAAGACCAGTTTAATATACTACAGCAACAGAGAGCAGGCCAGGAATGGTTTGTAGCACTGTGCTAACACAGCTGAAGTGTTTGAGAGAAAGGGATGAAAGAATTTTTAATGGAAAGAAAAATGTTAAAAGGCTTCTTAGGGCCATGTGATAACTGAGTGAGATGCATCAAGAAAAGACTTGATACAGAGACTTCTCTTGATAACACAATTTTAATTTTTCATGCAATGATTAATAATAATGCAGCCTTTAATTTTTTTTCTCTTATTTAAAAAAGACCGGAAAACCCACTTTAAATCCCATTGGGCTGCAGAGAACAGTACACAGCCCTAACAAATACTTGAAGGCTGATTTTTTTGCACCAGTATTGCGCTGAACATAATTTGTCACTACGTCCCATTTATATCATTCCTTACCAAACAGGGTGAACACATAGCAGGCACATAGGAAGATTTTTCATGGAAATCATGACATTGCCATGGACAAAGAAGTGTGGTCCAGAGGCTTGTGGCTGAAGTAATGTCACCAGCTTCAGGAGCCAAGGATGATGTGGGCTGAGGCTCCGTTGCCATGATATCCTCTTCCCATGAAATGAAGATGATCCGTGGGTTTTATTAATGATGTCGCCCAATTATCCAAGTGAGATGTTGCAGGATGTCTTTAAGTTAGCAGAGTTTATGCATCCTTTTGCTTCTATTCTACTCATTGTCTTTGATGTTCAGACTGCACATGGTGTCTTAATGGAGAAAGAAAACCTTTCTTCTCGTACCAAGGCAGCTTTTCTGTGATTTTTTTTTCATAATACTAACTGAAGATAAAACTCACTTGATCACTGCCAGATACACTACAAAAAGCTGCAAGTGTTGTTTCAGAAAACCTACAAATACTTGGGGGTTGGTTACCTGTTTCAGTTCTGCATCTGCTGTCTTGTGTAATCATAATTTTACTCCAGAAGAAACCACAGAGAAGAGGAGGGGAATGAGGACACTTTTGGGATTTCCTGAAATGTTCCTCACTGGAGGACTTGCAACAAGACCTTAAGGGAATTTCAGACCTATTAATCCCATGGGTCATCAAGATCTGGAAAGATAGTGTCTCCTGGAAGAGAGGTAAAAATTATTTGGAATCACATAAGAGTCGACCAAAATCAACTTAGCCGCAGTGATTCCTAAATTCCGAGCCCTTGATTTTGGAACACAAATTTTCAATGAACCAGAGAATGGCAGCGCACTGAGCACAAAAACAACCTCTCCATGGTCTTAATAAGGTACAGGCAACAGAGTTTTAATAAGGTATTTGCAAATCCTGTGTGGGATGTGAATTTTTTCCTTGTACTAACGATGTTTCAGAGGAAATTATCATTTTCAGGCTACAAGTAAATAATCAGAAAATAGTTAAGGGGGCCTTAATACATGTTTGTTTCTCGGGTATGTTGTCTATCTCCACCACACTGGGTGGAATAGACCTTTCTGGTGCAGTGTAGGACATGTGACTGTTACCAATCCTCAAGTTTCCAAAGCATAATCAACATAGTTTCCTATTCTTCTACTCAACAAATATCCCAAATATCCTTTTCTCTTTTTTCAATTGCATTTCAATTCATCGTTTCACCACTACAGAGAGTTTCTAAATAATTCTTCTCTATTCCGCAAGAATTAAAAAGAGAAAAAATGGGCCAGTTTTGGTCCACGTCCAAGATCTTGATGGCATCCGATGACTTTTGATGGCTTTCACTTCGGCAAAGATTTTTTTTTCAATACCCATGCCATGTCACTCATATCTCTCGTCAAAGTTGTGTCTCCCTCCTTGATTTTTCCACTGCTTTTGCAGCATCTCGAGGTTACTTTTGCAATGTTTTCGTCCTTTGCATTAAACCTCATGTAATCCTGGTCCATGTCTTAGGCATATTAAATATTGCAATTCTCTATATTTATTATTCTTCAATTACAGTTCCTAGGATCGTATTGCCATACTCTACTGTTTGAAAGTCCTTCTTTTCTGTCTCCAGGATTTCAGTGGGGATCAATTTGGGCAATCACTTGTCTCCCAGCAATTCATGGCAACCCATACCTTTTGATGGCTTTTACTTTGACAAAGAATTTTTTTTTTCAGTATCCATGCCATGTCACTCCTATCTTCCCCTCAAAGTTGTGTCTTCCTCCTTGATTTTTTCCCCTGCTTTTGCAGCATATGTTAGGATAGTTTTGTATGTATTTCAGTGGTCAGTAGGGCTGGCTATTGGCCATTGGTGTTTACAGACACATTTATGGAATCTGTTTTTTTAAATGCTTGTGTAATCAAATTGAACAGGAAAGCTTTCCAGTGTCTCTCATCCTCAATTTAATTACAAACTAAAATGCTTTTTTTAATTTAAAATTAAGTCTTCGGTTGTTCTTTTTGGGGACTGTTTGTTTCTTGGAAATATGATTCATTGGTCTTGGGAGCTGATAGTAGGAATTTAGATATAAAATTTAAGTGTTCTCTTTTCAGTACAATTAACCCTTGGAAATTTTTCTACTTACAGAAAAATTATTCTATTTCTGGTATTCTTCTGCAGTTTTTCATCTTGCCATCTCCTTTTTTTCCAGAGGTCTCAGTGCCAAAATTGTTACAGTTGCTAGCTGGAGCTGCTGAAGGTTTTCAAGGCTGATCTCTCACTGAAGTATCATATTACTCTTTTGCATGTGGATGCTTCTGCGTTGCTCTCTTTATTGTTTCAAATCAGACCATGCATAAAAGTAAACTTACTATAAACCCACTTTGCCTTTTATGTGCATCACAGTCAAGAGAATACTTATTAGAGTCAGTTTGCTTTTATGGTGTCTGTCAATGCAGTGTACAATTCAAAGTCTGTCCCTCCACCTCAGAGACCAGACACCAAATGAAAGTGAAAGAGGTCCCAGCCATTTTTACACTGAAGTGCACATTGTTTCTCGTGTAATTTTTAACCCTAGAAACAGTAAATACCAAGAGGCTACAGATTCTCTGTATATTAAGCTTTGTGTTTTGGCATATGATCAGTGTATCAGCTCCTTATACAAAAAATGGACTGACCTTCTGAAGAGTTCATAAGATTACTGTAAAAATTCTCCTAGTTTTATGTCTAAGCTTTTGCATCTGCAAAACCTTGAATTCAGCATTTGTGTTTACTGTTTCCTATGTTTAACTTGAATTTAAGAAAGAAAAATTGCTTTGTTGGTAACAGAGTCAAACTCATACAATATGAAAAATATTGTGTATAGACGCAAGGAAGCTTTGGGATTGGGTGTTTGAAAAATTAATCCTTTATCAAGTGACAAGTCCAATTCTCATAAAGGGGTAGAAAAAAACTGGGTAAAGATTTCTCAGTTCATTTGGAGAAAAATGTGCACTTCAAATACATGAGTGACAACCTGCAATAAAGAATGCTTGAACAGTGATTGTACCCTACAGCACGCATTTATTTGGCAGAATAAAAAGCACTCATAGATTTCTAAGGATCAGCATGTAGGTGAACAGTGCTGCAACATACTATGTGCTTTCAATTCTCAACAAATGTAGTGGAAAATGAATGAAAGTTCTAACCTTTATACATCTAACATCTTTTTTTCAAAAGTATGTTAATCCTTTTTCTTTTATTTTTTTTTTCCTTTTCCCTACAGGCATTTCAGCAATTTCTTCTAGCAGTATATTACCTAGCACATTATTCATTCACTAGCCTGGAACCTGAAACCTCACTTTGCTCCAGATTTCCAACATGACCTTGAAGAAGTCATATTCTTTTTAATTTTTTTTTTAAAGAAACAAAAACTTTTTGAATGCCAAAACTTATTTTTCTTCTCTCTCTTCAGTACTCTTTTTTGGCACATAAAGTAAGATTAAAAAAAAAAGTCTTTTCCACTTTACAGATCATAACAGAAAATAAATTATAAAAATTAATGCAGTCACATACTGAAGAGATTTTTAATAAGACTGTTAATGAAGCATTATAGATGTAGCCTGCATATTTTTTCTTGCTGGGAAAAATGCTGAAATTATACAAAATATAATTACAGACTTGTCAATCTCTGTCTTTGAAAGCAAGACACTGCCAGTAAATTAAGATACTTATAATTTAATACATGATAACCACTAAAAAACTACTTTTAATTGTCATGACAAGCTTCTTTAATCAGAAAATTTTGGGAGATCTAAAATCCAATCTATATCATTGTAAATGGAAGATTAAGAATATGCATGCAGACATAAAAGAGTTTATATAGCTCCCTGATATCATCATCCCAATAGAACTAAGTATTTTCTGCCAGCAGGCTATGAAAAACAGACATTTCACATGTGTGCAACTGCAATTCATTTTCTTCTGGAATTACTATACATATGGAAAAATAAGAACTATGCACAGACTTTCACATACGTACACATGAAGATAGAAAAGTACAAATAGGTATGTGTATCCAATTTATGCAGATTGAGAATATCTAAGAAAAAAATCCCAATAAACAAGATTTAAAAATGGCAGGAGAATTAAAAATATGTAATTTCACAGTTTTGGGAAAATGAGATATGGCTTATTATTTTGAGGGTTCAAGTTTGACAGCAATGACTCTGTAATAGAAATAACATCAGTAGTTCTCTGTGTCTTGGAATATTGCCTAGGACAAAATAATTATGGAATCCACTGTTTGTGGCAGCCTTTTCTCATTTTTATATAGCAAAAAATTTAGAATGCATTTAGAGCCTACATAGTGAAAGAACAGGGCCATACACATGCACAAACATATGACATATGTATGTATGTAATATTTAGCAAGTGGAAGATGTGCTGCAATTGATCCCAATTTCATAGATGTGATCCATAATGCAGATTATTTATTGCCCTATAACCCCACGCTGAATGATAAAACAAGGAATCCCTGAAAGGTAAAAATCAGGATTTCTGATTCTAGAACAACATGCATTCTCTTACATATTAACAAAGCACTTCAGCGTCTTACCAGCATCATACAAGAAAATGCAATCCTGCATTTCTTTACGTTTCAGATTGTCAACCCTTTAACTGTGGGCAGTGGTTTTAAGCCTCTGATACAGCAAACTCTGATGCACCTTTTTAACAAACAGGATTTATGCATTTCATAAGTCTGCTTTCATAAACTGCAACCTGTAATGATAGGCACAAATTTATTGAACAGACACAGGTGAGAAACAAGAACATCTAGAATAATCAACAGAATACAACCAGTAGTATAATGACCTATTATGATATGAAAATTCAGATCATATCAGCTTAATGATTAGTCATTAGAGTTTAAAATACATACCCATGAATGAAGAATAATGTCCCTTTACTCTGAATTGTATCTCCAATTAGGAAAACAAAACAGTATTTATATTTAGACTGTAAGGAATATTTCTTCCAGTGTAGCAAAAAGAACTTCCTCTAATGTGTTTGGATGTAGAAAATAGATATCAAAAAAAATCTTGCTTAAATTTAGCACTCCTGGATGATTTTTCCAGGATGCAAACTACTATGGAAGGGTACAAAGCAGAAGGATGCAGGGCAGCAAAATTAATCAAGAAAAGACACCCTGACGATTTCGTTGGGAACACTGGAATACTAAAGCTATAGAAGATGCAGAGAAAACAAAACCTGTAGTGAGAGGAAGAATGTAAAAGACATTTCAGGTGTTCCTCAATGGGAAAAATGAGAGGAAGGATGAAAGCCATCAAAATGCAGAGAAACTCAGGGGCTAGGGAGAAGCCACCTCAGACTCAACTTTTCTACATACTTGACATCTTGTTTCGTATTTGATGCTTTCTTACTGTCTCATATTTTCCATTAATTATAATTTTAGTTCATGTCACACCGTGCCTTTTTCATCTGTTGACTCAAAGGAGACATCCGTTTATCTCTGATTTCAACCTTTCTAACTTTTCAGCCTCTCTAACCAGAAGAAATATGTTAATTATGTGAAACTTGAAATATTGAAAAGGTCACAAAAACCTACAGATGAGTGAGATGTAAATTATACGTCTTGAGACAAATGCGTACGCATGTCAATCTTTTTGCATTCACTCCAATGCCAAGCTTATTTTAGCCTTCTTCAGGCATGCACTTTACAGACCTCCACATTACCCTTCACCTCAGTTCTGCAGCTCTTTTCTGGTCATTGCTGCTTGCAGCTTCCTTTGCACCACCTGGACTTTTCAGCCTTTTTCTAGGCTATGCAGCAGGCTGTGCAATAAGGAAGGAGCCACAATATAAAGGCGCTCCAGACAATGTGAAACCTAGAAACATTCCTCTGCCAGTGGGTCAGCAGAAAAGATGCCCCCATGTGGGAAAGTAGGGATGGAGATGAAGGCACCCGTCTATCACCCAGGATGTGAGGCTTGGCAGGCCCTGCCATGTAAGTGCCAAGAGCTCTCTCTTCTTGGCTCCTAGATCAGTTTTAAGTCAGATGGGGACTGCCACCTGCTGGGTCACCTTCTGAAACTGAGTCATGGGTTTAAGATCAAGATAATTGTAACAGGAATTTATACGAGCAAAAACTCAGCAAGGGCCTCAAATTAAAGAATTGACTAATCAGACTCAGTGAGAAGGGCAAATTTGCCTTAAGTAGATCACCTACAGTTTCATGGCCAGTTTGTTGTTGCTTTTAGTAATACTTTTCTTGCATGCTGGTTAAAAATCTGTAGGGGTTGCCTTCTTTTAAGTGAAATAAAGCTTTTCAAAAAGGCAGCATGCAAGACCCTACCTGCCTGCTTATTCTCTCATAGATCTTAGGGTTTAGCTCCAATGTATGATACCATTGTCTTTTTAAATAAAGGAAAAATTTAAAAATCTTTTTTAAAAAAAGGGGAAAAAATAAATAAATAAATGTCCATCAGCTCTTGACAAGGTGTTATACCTACATATGTCAAAGTCAATAACAAAATATTCTTTGTCCTCATAGAGATCTTGAAGGAATTTTGCGCAGTTCACTCAGTATAACTGTGAACATTCAATGCATGAGATAGATCAAAATCTTCTGAGAAGTGTGTTTTGTGTACATAAACCACTCGCTCATCCTGACTCCAGGATTCTTACTGTGGGGGGACTTACAGCACACACCAAGAAAAGCAAAATTCTGTCTTGGCTGGGCAAGGCAGAAAAGACTAATTTTATAAATTGCTTTAAGTTTTTCTATCTATTTAGTCTCTTAAATATGCCTCAGAAAGCTGGCCTAAGGAAGTTTAAGAAATAATTTGATGTCTAGAAAGTGTTGCAAGTGGTGTATAGAAGATGCATTTCTGTTATTTTCCCTGTAATGGGAGGTACTCTGAACTAAGGTGAAGGTATAAAATGTGGCAGTCTATAACCAGACTTGGGCAGCTGTGAGACATCGGGTACAGCACAGCCTCTACCTAAGAATAACTACAATTTCCAAACAAAAATATTATGCTTGATTAGTTGATGAAGTTCACATTACATATGAAAGCTCAGTTGTTATCTGCTGGTTTTTGGGGGTAAAATTCAAACAGAAATGCCAAAAAATACTAATACTGGAAAGAAAAATGGAAAACTGAAAATAGATCTGAAATAAAAGTGTGATAAAGTCCCAGAAGGTTCATACCTGATGATAGATCTCAATAGGCTAGTGAAGCACACCATGGTCTGCAGTGAGTGCCTTGGCTTCAATATCAGAAAGGAGGCTGCCCAGGAAAAGTCAGGGCCCAGGACCTGACTTGCCAAAATCCACACTGGAAATGGGGAGGTTATCGCTTAATTAAATTAACAGTGCCACCATTTCACAATCTGACTGCCTCCTGACAAAAGGAAATGGTCTAAAACATGGAAAAGTACTCCTTGGAGAGCTGAGTGGAGTTAATTAATCAACTTCTGTCTGAAGCACAGGACACAGCAGCAAATGTGACTGCAGCAAAGGGTAAAGCAACAGAAAAATCACACATGCTAGCATTAGTTTAGGTTTTTAAGATGATGGTCAATGATGGATCATCACAAATATTTTGGTTCTGTGGCCAAATAAAAAGAAGAAGACTATCCTTCTGAGAGGATTTCGAAGGAACTACCTACAAAATGATGGAGTGTAATTGAGAAGGGGGACCCAGGCTGTTCATAACAACGTGGTGGTGTTGGGATGAGAGACAATGGGCATAAAATGAAAAAGTCTAGACTAGACAGAAGGAAAAGCTTTCATCGGCTGAAACAAGTTTCCTGGTTATGAGGAGAGTGTGCTGTGTCCATTCTTTGTTTTCACAGCAAAGCCCAGAGAAGCCTGGTCTGCCCTTATAGCTGATGTGAGCAGGAAGTTGAACTAGATGCTTCCAGAGGTTTCTTTCCATCAGAATTTTGTGTGAGCCTAAGATTATATTCTACTGTGAAAGCAAATAGCTGAAAAAATATTTAGACTCTAAGTAATCTACACGAGAAGAAAAATGCTTTAAAAATTGATTGGCATAAGAAGAATTAGATGTTATGATGAGAAAAACAAAAAGAACACAGTAAAATTTCATTATATAAGGCTTATACAAGCATTCAAATACCTCTGCTCATGTATAAAGATCACACAAGAATTGAAATACTTCAACTGACAAGCAATGACTGTGAACAGCAATATTCATTTAAGTGTTAGTGGTCAGGATGAATAGAACAATAAATTGCAAAATTACCACAACAGGAATAAGCTAAATAATATGCAATGTCAAGTTAATCATTGAACTAGATGATGATTAAGCAAGCCACAAAGTACATGCCAGATTGGTGGCTAGAAAAGAGGGCAAAAGAATGAGTATTGCACAGAATGAAAATGAGATTTCTTGGCAAACATCTGCATAAAAGGGCAGATATGCAGAGAAATTCCAATCACGGTCTAGGGAACTCCTTTCGCAGAATAACTGTGTAAAATGAAAGTTTGCATAATGGCCAAAAACCCCCTAAATTAAAAAAGGTTAAAGAAATCACAGGAAAGAACTGAAAGAAATTGTAGTCAACTTGAAAGTAATGAATGAGATCTGCAGGCTCCAACACTAGAATAATATACTCTAAGTTAATGTACCTGTATAGCACCTGAGAAAAGAAAATAGTATGGAGGAATAGTCTCATTAAAGATAATAGTCAGGGATATAAATCAAGCCAGAATGTTACCCCTGGGTTTTGTTCAAAAATGCTGATAATCTTGAGATGCAGACTAGGGCATCAATTTTTTTTTGAGTATTCCTGCTCTTGGTGTTGTGCTAATAAGTGCTATGGAGATATGTTGCTCTAGTCTGAATACAACAGATAATGATGCAAAGGGAAAAGACCAAAGAAAACACAGATATGAAGATTCTCATTTTACCTGAGAATATGAATATTCTAAAAGGGTCCCATTGACATGCTACACTGACACATTTTCTTGCATTTAATATCCAGCTCATGAATTTTAATAATAACAATAATTATTTCCAGCTTGTCCATCTCCACTGAACTTTCCCTTTTTTCTTTCATCTTGTTTTTTCATCATTCTTTTCTAGTCATTTTTAACATTTATTATGGTTTAAGCATCACAAATCAAAATAAAATTTTGAAAGTTGCTTTTGGCTTGAAATGGGAGCCTAGGAGCTATAATTTCTTAAAAACAAAACATTTCAAGGGCTGAGCTCATGGTTTTGAAGACAGCTACATTGTCTGGTGGATATTTGGGCAGTGAGTTCCCAGGGACTCTGAGTTTTCATATACTGAATTGCACTGTCTTGGAAGGATGGAGATCTTGGTAGTCAGGAAGAAGCAAGTATCTGAAGAGCCATTTTATAAAAACCCTGGGATCCTGATGTCTAGATCAGCAGCCAAAGTCTAAAACCCACTTTGTGAAAAAGCCAAACATGTGTCTACAGATAGCAACATTTCCCAGGATATTTCCATTTTCAGCAGGTTAGTTTTCTTTGACAGAAAAACTGCACATCAGAAAATATCCAGCTGTCATTCTCACCTTATTATCATTTCTGCACAGTGGGCCTGTACACACAATATACATCATTTTATCATGTCTTCTGCTTCCAGCTTCACAGATCGTACATCAGCCCCTGCTCAAAGCCTTTACCTTTCTAGGCAGTTTGGAAGCCTATTTTATTGTAGCATACATGAACCCTTCTGATTCTGCAATAGACACTCTGGGTTTTGTGCTAATACAATTTTTCCTTGGCATAACATTGGGAAGCAGGCGTTCAGTAACCACACTGACATCTTGCTCTTCCCAAGACATTCTTTGGGCAGGACATCAACAGTTCATGTTGTATATCACAGCAAAGGGTGTCATGCCCAAAAGGGTGTCATGCCCAGTGTGCTTGAGGGCAGCTTTGCACAGTATGAAATGAAAGACAAATAAAAGCCAACAATATCCTCCTCCCCCCTGCCAAATAAAACATCAGCTTAAGAACTAGAAAAGAGCTGTTCCAATTTTCTTGTGTGGTTACAGTATGTTTGTTCCTTAACAGTAAAGTAATGAGCTTGCTCTTGGACTCTTGGAACAGAGAAGTTATGGTCTCTTATTAAAGAACTGTGGTTTTCCCCTTCAATTAGCCAAAAAAAAAAAAAAATTGCCGTCAAAGTTTTGGGATGGTACTGAACCTGGTTGATAAAGAAACCATAATATATCAAACATAAAACCTAAAAGAGACAAGATGAAAAGGTTATAAATGCGGTAGATACAGAATAGAAAAGCTGAGTGCAAAAATGGGAGAGACTTCTGGGGAAATATAAGAATTCTATCACTGGGCCCCTGCCTTAAAACAATACTTCATTGTATGGCCTCAAATATTTTACAGTGGTTTTGTTTTTTTTTTTTAAATTAATGTTCCCATGCAAGTGAAAGTGCAGAAAATAATCTCTTTTTTTTTTTTATTTGATTAAGGGATCCTATGTTGTTTTTATCACTCCAACAAAAGCTCAGTCTTAAAGAAAAGTCCTATCACTTAACCCTTTCAGTGCTTTCATTATAAGCTCAATTCCTTGGTGCTCTGCAGATAGAGAAAAAAAATACATTCATTTCATAATTCTTCAGCTAACATAAAAATATGCCATAGTAATTTCAGAGCTTCAGCGCTTACATCTACACAATAGAGAGCATGTGTATTCGCCTTTATGGAATATTTAAACATCTAAACTAATCAAATTTCAACAACTTGAAGAGTAGAAGGTCCTCCATGGGATTTATTTCCATGATAAAATCATGCTCCAGTTACATTTTTCATTTTTTTATTTGCCTACATTTTGCTTTTCTGATTTTTGTACAAGTCCATTATTCCAAGATGAACCAAATTTGCTTGTATTCACTTTTAATTTCAAGTGACTTTTAAATTGTTAAACCCCAAAATTATATATATCATTTGGATTTTCCCAGCAAAAATCTGAACATCTGCACAAACCATATTTTCCTTTAGAGTACAGTATGGATTACCCCAAACCAGTATTTGATGTCCTATTTTGATGGAAATATCGAGACAAGCATTAACATCACTAGATGTCACTAAACCGTCATTTCCTTTTCATTTCATTGTTTTCCATTTGGTAAGACATTCATATTTCTGCAGTTTAGATTTCATCTTCAGATATGACTTTGTCTCCTATCACGGCTTTGCTCGTCATCTACCTCATGTGTAAACCTTTGTGCTCTACACTTCAGTTTTGGGGAGCTTTTCTGGTCATTGTGCATAACTGTGTGGGGGCAGATAAAGCCTTCTTGTGCATTTGTTTTTATGAACAGCTCAGTTTTCACATACTCCAAGTAACACCAGAACTTTCATTTGTGGTACCTTAATGTACCTTTTTAAACTAAAATACTAAAATTTTTCTCCCTCTTGAGAATATCTAAAGAGACTATTCACATCTGGATTTCTGAGAAACTTGCTTTATGTTTCATATGTACCAAATTACGTATTCTGCTGAAACTTTTTAGAGGAAGCAGCAAATAAATTTGCAAGAGCAGAGGGCAGCCATCCCTACAGTTCTCATGTCCTACTTTAACCAGTTGAGCAGCATTGACCTCTTACCTGCCTGTTGCTGATTCCTGGAATTCCAGTTATCTTGTTCTATGTTGTCAATACCCACATAACTCATTTTCATGCCATGCTCAACAATACCAAAAAAAATGGCATGTGTCAGAATACACAGTAGTGCCACGGCTTATTTAGAAACAATCATCTGGGTTTGTGTCTTGCTTGCTAACACTGGAAGTGCATTTGTTCTGAATGCAGTAGCTCAGCTTGTCCACATGTAATCATTTTAATGCACTGCCTCTGCCTGAAGAATGCATTGCTTCTGCCTTGCCACCAGCCTCTGATTTGTTGTCTGTGTGGTGTGGAGCACAATTTCTTTGCTTGATGGGATTTTAATATAGCTGTGACTCTTACTAGTTCCCAGAGGTTGCATTTTGCCATGTATCTTTTTGATCCGTGTTTTTTCTGTCTGTTGGTGGCATATATATACCTATTCAATAAAAACCAAAACTTTCAAATTAATTCTTTTTCACAGAGCATTAGCATTTTGCCTTCCTATTTAAGCTCTTAGTTTCACCTTAGTTACAGATACTTGGTTACCCTTGAAACTTCACCGAAACTTCAAACAATTCCTCCTCCATTTTCAAGATCCAAACCATTTCTGTCCTACACATAATTAGCCTGGTTCAGACAGCACTGGGAACGTTAGCGTATCTTGGAAATTAGGCTTTCCCTCTAAAGAACCTCCATGGGCATACATAAATTCATTTTAAATTTTACATTACTAGTGAGAGAATTATTCAGAGTAAGCCCCTAGGAGCTCAGCTAGGGTTTAGGTAAAGGATAGGTACAAACAATATTTCTGAACTTCTAAGGACATTAGTTTAACAAACTACTTCCAGAACTGAATGAGGAGGTGACAGTACCTCTTAACCAAATATTAGTGACCAGCTTTGGGGAAAAAAAAAAAAAAAAAAAAGACATCAATGTGCTCCAAAAATATTTTTTAGAAATGAAAACACAACAGAAATAGAGAACTCAAATTCAAGCATGAAGTTTTCAAGGAACTTAAACTCATTAAAGGAGAGGTATTAATCCATATATAGAAGCACTCTGAAGGAGGCAATCTGGTGCCTACTTCCCATTTGATTGAGCTCTTATTTGGAAGGGTTTCCAAGTATTTTTGTTCTCTAACAAGATTAATCCTGAGCACAGATACACATCCATATTTTAAAAACCCAGTTATTTTCACACAAAAACTTGGCTGGTGCTAACAGCTGTAAAGAAATATTTTAAAATCTTGCAAATTATTGTCTATAAAACATCCCTGAAGAGAAATCCATTTTCTTTAATAGCTTCTAGATGTAATATTAAGAACAGGGTATCCATGAGGCTGATCTATTTAATTTACAGTTGGAATATTTTCTTCTTTGCCTTCACAGAGTCACAGAATGGATGAGGTTGGAAGAGACCACAGTGGGTTACCTGGTCCAACCTCCCTGCTCAAGCAGGGCCTTCCTAGAGCACAGGGCACAGCACTGAGTCCAGATGTTCTTGAATATCTCCAGTGGGGGAGACTCCACAACTCCTCTGGTTAATCTGATCCAGTGCTTGGAAACCTGCACAGAACTTCTTCTGTAAAGAAGTTCTTCCTCATGTTCAGGTGGAATTTGCTGTGCAGCAGTTTCTGCCCAGGACCTCCAGTCCAATTGCTGGGCGCCACTGAGAGCAGCCTGGCTCCATCCTCTCTGCACCCTCCTTTTGGATACTTGTAGAGATCCCCTCTCAGTGGTCTCTTGTGGTATTACTACACGGCAATGTAGTGCTGTAAAGGGCCACATACACTGAATTCCACAAACTACTTGCTCAAAATGAGACATGGAAATAATGCTTATAAGAAAAAATTACAGGAGCTATTGCACTTTTATAAATGCAGTACTGACCTCGGCAGAAAAATTCCATTTGGTGAATTACTGTGAAAAGGTCCTTTGATCCAAAAACTTAACAAAGATTTTTGTTTATGCCAAGTGGGTTTCAGAGCAGAAGCACTCGTCTTTTCCCTCAGAAGTTCCACATGGGCTCAGCATATTTTACACCAATGAAGAAAAGGAAGCCATTTTTACACATTTGTTAGGAATACTAAACTCACAGCAAGCAAGATCCCTTTGCATCAGCAAAGTCTTCATTACTGCTTTTTCTGTGAAGATTTATCCAATTTATTGCTGGTTTACCCTTTTCTTTTAAGAGCACTTAAGCAATATCAATTATTGTATTTTATTAAAAAAATAAGTGAACAAATTGTTAGAAATATGGCTAATAGTTTAAAAGTTAAAAGGTTTAAAAGTTGTCTGAAAACAACAGATCATTTAGGATTAGGAATATTTTATTGTACTTTTGATGAAGAAAACAAGGCATACCAGGAACTGTTTATACTGTTTAAGCAGTGTACTAATGCCTCAAATTACATTCCTCTGGGGAATCTTTGTGCATCTATATTTTGTCTTTGCTCTGGTCCATTTCCATAGCAACACGTTTGTTCCTATGGAGAATCTGGGTGAATACTTTCAAATTGAGCCTGAAAGTTTTGAAACAAGGTTTCAGTTGTCTATAAAATAATTATGAACAAAAGTAATTTTAAAAAACAAAAAATAGACATAATTTTGCCATTGTTTCTTCTACCATACTCTAGGCATGATTAGCTGTGAACAATCCTTTGATCTCTTTCCCATGATGTCCAGACTGGGAGCAGGCTTATCCACATGACTTCAGCAGCTGTTATAAAATCTGGCGGGGAATTTTTCATTCCAATTTCAATGGCTCACTGTATTCACTAATTATGTTGTTATATACACACACATTCCAAATTTTTACTCAGAAGCTGTGATCTACACTTACAGAAACCCCTAATAAACAAAAATCCCATGAGGAGACAGGGGAAAAGAACAGGGCAAGATGACTTTAAAATCACTTTCAAAATAATAAAGTTCATTTTAGAGGATCTCTTTAAACTCTAGCCAGTACCACTTCCTGTTCATATTTGTCACGGTCCACTCTTTCAACTCAGAGAAAGATTTTATAGCTGAAAGCCATTTATTGCTGCAAGAGAATAGTGCTAAAATAAGTTTCTTAAAAAAAGATAACTGTTCTTTAGCATTAATACTAATAAAACAATTGTTTCTTCATTTTCTCAAATGCATGAACTCAGAGAAATAAATAAAATTGAAAAACTTGTTTGTTTGGTGTTTTTTTTTAAGAGGATATTTTCATCAGAACCTGCTGGAAAATGAAATTAATTTTAAAAAATCAGAGGAAAGAAAACTAAGGAAAAAATATCCCTAATTACATATTGTGGGTTTTTATCATGAGTTTTCATAGAGCAGTAGGTCTCTTAAGTCTAATTGTAAAGCTATCCAGCTAGTTTTTCAGTCAAATAATTTCAGGAATTCTCTTGGAATTGCCAAATTTGTCTGACCAAAGTTACCTTTCCTGCAATGTACAAAATAAGAAGACAAAAAATCCTGTGTGTAAACTGGCACAAAAGAAAGGACGCCTGTTTTTCTTGATAGGTCAGGTGGTGTCAGCCTATTGAATCCAGTTCAGATTATGCCATTCATACAACTTAGAAAATTACTGCTGCAAAGATTGAACAATTTTGCAATATTTTGAGGCAGACTCAACATCTGCATCATCTGGAGATAATGATGCTTTCATTCTCTATGCCAGCAATTCAAGCCTTACATGTGATAGTCAGAAAGTTTTCACAGATGGTCCATTCCAACCTGCTCTTTTTCTGCTTCCCCTGGGTTTGTACTTTTTTAGGCATTTCCCATCTGCCTGGTTTAAAATCTTTAAATAGGTGGAATTTCTGGTGAAAGGAATGAATACTTTTATTCTTCCTCCAAATTCTTTCCCAATGATGCCACGTGCACATTTGAGCTGGCACGCCCATACTTTGAAAAGAAGCATGAAGTTAAAAAGAAAAATATGGACCTGTTTTATATAACAGTGAGTCACTGCTGCATTTCAGTCACAGGATACAGACAATAAAAGAGAAATGAAGTGTCAGTGATTGAATTGGGAGTAATAGATAGAAGCTCTGTAGAGACAGCATCATCTCTTCTCAACTGAAAAAAAACATGTTCATTTACAGGATAGGTGCCCTGCCATCAGCCAATGAAGACAGCTCCAAAAACCTACATGGCCTAAGTGAACAGGACATGCAATCATGGAAGTAATTCCTGAATATCATTCAGAACAATAAGCTTGACTCATACAAAAAATAACTGAGAAATAGCTACAGAGTAAAGAAAGATGGTATCAATGATTTTTAATAAAAATGTTGAAAGAAATAAATTCCTATTTTCATGGGGGGGGAGGGGAAGTAGCAGTATCTGTAACAATTGGTTGTTAATATAACAAGCCCACTTTTCCTAGTTCAGCTAGGTAAAAAAAGGAACACAGAAAAGGGTGCCAGCTTTGTTTGGAACTAAGTCTGGCTTTCTGTAAGAAGAATGGTATATGCAACCATCTTCAGATTTCAGATGATAATCCACTTGGTTTCAGTAGGAACTAGAAGGAAAATTAGCTCCTGCGTAAGTTGGATATCCAAAATAATGTTGGTCAGTTCCAAAGTGCTTTGAATCCAGGCCATTTTTGAAAATCTGCGTTCAGTATATCATAGTCCACTCATATTTGTAATTCAGTACTTCTGTTGGAAAACTATATGAACACCTGCAGAAAGAAAGAGGAGAATATTCACCAGAATTGAAGGTACTGAGAACAAATTATTAATCAGGTTTGGGCAGTGTTAGTGTTTTATGTCCTAAATCCAAGCCGATAAGTATATCCTGTGATGTAACATCTGTGTACCATGCCACAGTGAAAGCCATGGGCATTTCTCAACTCAGTGGAATATAAATTTAAAAAACAAGACAGTGAAGTACTGAAAGAGGTTTGTATGTCACATGAAGATAGGAGAATTAACAAACAAACCAGGAATAAAACAGTGAAATGTGAAAAAAAAGATCAAATTAATTTCAATACATTATAGTAAAAGCTGGAGCATAGACACTTCAATGAGATGTTATTAAAAGACTAAAGGTCTTTTCCCAACAAAGTAATATTTGGAGACTTCTCACCTAATAGCAAAGAGTCATGGATAAATAAGTTCTTCTCTTGAAATTCATGAACTGTTTCTAAAAGTGTGGAGCAATCATAGGAAGCCCCTGGGAATACTGTATGTGCTTTTGATCACATAATAGCAATGTGACTTTTAAGTGTAGTTATTCTGGCATCTGTGTCATACTTGAGGTTGTATGAGGCTACATAGGATAAGAGCTAAACAGCTGGTGAATGGAGCAAAATAAACCAGATTACTATTTATGTCTTTGGGACTGCATATATTTTGTATAGTCTCATCTCACTCTAAACACTACATTGTCCTCATAAGGACACAGTGGAAGGTCATGTTAGAACAGGTCATTTCCAGAAACATCCTCCTATATATCTGTTAAAGAAAGACAGGCTAGAGAAATGTGCTTTGCGCTTGGAAGATAATGGGAAAACAATTAAAGTGTTTTAAAAACTGTAGAAGCCAATTGCACTTATCTTTTGCATACATAAGTTTTACCTTACAAGAGTAAAAATAATTTTATGGAGCCAGAACAAGGGCACAGCATACTATACCCTTTGTGTAAGAGACAGGTTGACATTCCCACCTATCAAAATCGTAAGCTAGAAGTTAGGGCAATATTCCAGAATTTGAAACTTGTTAATCCATGATACTCCTTAATTGCTACATTAGCTTTTGCACCTTGGGTTGGAGAACTTTTACCCAGAATGAACTATCCAAGCCTGTGTATTGCCAGAAAATATTCTGATTTCAAAAGAGGGAAAAAAATTACAGTTAATTTCTTGATGTCTCTATGGAATTAAGAGCATGTTACTGACTGCTAGGATAGGACCTAGCTAACTGGGGATAATATTAACAATCAGAAAAATCTTCCTGTAGAGCATCCATAAGGAATTGAAAACAACTGAGATGCTAGAATATGAGTCAGCCAAATGTAAATTTGCATCAATTAGCAAAAAGGATGAACCCTTTAGGCTCCTTAACACTCCAACTCTTCTTGGTTGGCTTTATCACAGATTTCTTCCAGGAAATGTTCTTATGCAACATCAAGTTGATAGCATGTTTCAAAGTCAAGAACATTGGTTATAACATTGACATTTCATGCTAAACACAAATTTACTCATTAACATAAAATCCTTTATGTTCACCATTATATACAGACAGGTAGATTTTACATGACAAATATATAAGAAGAAAGACAAAAATGTGCCAACATAACAACAAAGTTACCTACTTATAAATTATCTCCCTGTCAACATTCCCTAAGGCATATCCATCTGATTTAGTATGTCATGGATTGTGCCTTTCTCCATAAATACTCTTCCTTAGCAGTTGTTCCTGAAAAGGCTTATCTAGAAATGTAGATGTAATTTCTGCTTTTTCTATTCCATCACTTCTTCTGCAGCTCTGGCCCTCTGTTGTGTTTTGTTTACAGAGTAGCTTGTGCTTTAGTGTTTCCCTCTATTTAATACTGCTGTATAGCAGGCTGAGGGTGTTGTCTAATTTGAAAGCCTTGGCCACTTAAAACGTGGCTGTCAGCAGCAGTTGCTAAGAAACTACAACTTAACTGCTTTCAAACACGGTATTGCTAAAGTGCAATTACCCACACCTGCTATTCTTATTTATATGAGCTAATGTGTAATTCCTTCGTCACCATACTGGACACGTCCTCTCTTACCTCCCATTTCAATAAGCCCCTTCTTTCTGGTAACTTCTGAGATCATTCTTCATCTCATCCAAACAAACATTTCAAACTACCCCCATATCTCAAATATTCCCCGAACAGAGAAATGAACCACAAAATATCTTAGTGCAGCTCAAAACGAGAGCACATAAATGCCCAGCCAGTCACTGTCACTTAGAAAACCATTACTATGAGACAGAGCCTCTGAATAAATTTTCCCCTAAGAGAGATTGCATGTTTGAATAGGAGTGGATGGGCATTTTTCACTTGAAGAAAATGTTTATGAAGTAATAAAATATTTAACTAACAAGTAAGTGTATAATTTAGTAGCTCTGTTTCTATTAAGTCAACCCTCAGTGTTTTGATATATGAACAAAAAAATGCCAGTAATAAGGAACATGCATGCAAGTGGAGTGGGTGTCTTATGGGTGTAAAAGTTTTGTCCTTAACTTTATCTTGCAAACATCTATCGGTGCCTCTTGAATAAAAATGGCATCTTCTACAGTATTTTGGCTGTATTCCACATCAGCTTAGCCCATTCTGTTTACTAAGTAATTTCAACCATGTGAATTAGATGTCACCTTCTTTGCTTTCTGGAGGTGAATGCAAACCTCTTGGAACCAGTCAAGCAGAGATGTGAAGGAGTGGAAGTCTGGGCCAGATAATGGGAACGAACAATTAAAATGCAAAGAATTTGTAAAGCTTGATGCTTGCCCTTTTTCTGCAGCTTGAAATATGCAGCAATGTGTGAAAGTAAGGAGGAACAGCCTTAGGAAAAGCATGGCACCTCTCCACAGGTGGGAACAAACAGCCTTGCTCTCCTCTTTCCTTCCACTCTGTTCCCACTCAGAGCTAAGCAGACACAAAGCAGAGAACATGCAGGGAGGCAGCTGTTAGCCCCCGTCCAGCTATGCTTTATTGCAGCTGTATATCTTCTGAAGAGACCCTTGCAGGCACCTGAAGATTCAGAAATACTGGAAATAGGGCTTATGTATGTCTCCAGTCACCCACTTGGGCTCACACAAAGCAGAGAATATGAAAAGGAAAAAGGAAGAAAAATTAATCTTCTTAGCTAATACATACTCACACTCAGGCAGACCTTATACCTTCACAAACTTTTTCAAAGAAAGTAATATATTCTAATATATATTCTAGTCATTTAAGTTAAACGAATTAATTTTTAACATCTGGTTCACAGTCAGGGTACAGTTCCTTGTCTTAATGTTGTATTTGGGTATTTATTCTACACATATGTAGTTTTCTGGCACTGCAATTTTCAACATTTGAGCTTCTCTGTGGGGTGGTGAGGCAATGCATCCTGCATTAGACTGCAGAGGCAAACAACATGATTTGTAGCTGCATGTAATTGTTAATTACGCAAAGAAAAACTTTGGGAACAATACAGTAAACAAATGAGGTTATTTGTAAATCTCTCATTCTCTAGTTTTAACTTCCAAACTACATAATACAAATGTAGTCATATTTTCCTGTATGAAAATAGCATTAATTAAAAAAAAAGGCAAGTTCTGCATCAAAAGATATCATTGTTTACTTATTTAGAAAAACAAAGACGCATTTCTTTCCCTAAGGGAGACCCTTGAGCCTACAGTTTCTTTCAGAGAGCTTTATTTTCACTAAAAAACATTCTGATACCTCTAGATAACTTAAGAAGACATTGTTAGAATATATTTCAACACATCTACTGCATAACTGCAGTGGTGTAGGCTCAGGATAGTTCATTTTATGAAAAAAACAGCAACCTGCCATTTTCACAAAACTCTGATTTAGAGTGGAATGGAAATAATAAGTTGGAACAATAATTCTGAAGATACCCTTTGAATAGCCACCTTTGGAGATGCTCCAGAGGCATTAATTTGTGGGAGAGGAAGGGGATCAGCAGTCCCTACTGCCCTGCTCTGGCCTTGGGACAGAGGATGTACATGTTAAGGAACCACCAAGGGTTTCCAACCTCCACCCAGATCTACCAATTATCATTCATGTTCTGAGCAAAACATGAAGGCACTAGATTGAGCCAAATTTATTGATAGGAGTAAGACATTGGGGTTTATGGTGTGCTTTTAAGAGTTCTTTGAAGGGAACAGAGTTTGGTGGAAGCGCAACAGACTGCAGAGAGACCCAGGTGTACTCCTGCATATTCATATATATCTAGTTTTTAAAGATTGTTTCACCTGTATTTTTATTTGTTTTCCTTTCGGAAGGATTAGAAATTCATTCTTCATCATATTCTGCTTGCTAACTGAGGCAGAGACAATAAAACACGCTACTAATAAATATAGGGATTCAAACTGCAGCCCTTGGCTGCCACCTAAAGGTTTGCTGTACTTCTTTAGAGAGATGCCACCAGACTCCATTCCCATGTTTGGAATGTAAAAATGCTTGTCTACTACCATTACAGGCAACCTCCATGGTCACTATTACTAAAAGAGACTATGGGGTAAAAATATTTTTCCTAAAAAAACCAAAAATCCCCACCAAAACAAAACGAAGGAAAAAAAAAAAAAAACCCACAGTAGTTCAACAGACTACGGAAAGAATGATTTCTTGTTTTCTTCATGCACTTTCAATTTGAAATAACACCTAAAATCTTAAAAAATAGATAAAAACAAAGCATGCTATTTATTTTTGATAAAAGAAGACAGCCAGAACAAAGAAACAAACTACTGAGCAGTGAATGGCTCAAGAACAAAAAAAGGGGTGGTGTGCTCAGCTACCATTTGGCCAATACAATGCGAGCAGCAGGCAGTTTGTGTAGGTCTTATGCTCTCGACCAAGGAGAGACTGATCTCTCCAGACACTGGAAATCCAAGCTCTTTAAAATAGGAGGAGCTGAGATGGAAAAAAAATCCTGGCCAGGTCTTCTTTTAGCACCAACAAGCAGAATTATGCCTCAATTCTCTAGCTAGGTACAACTATCTGATTGTCATCAATTAACTCAAAATCATTGTTCCTTATTCACAGCGTCTGTACTAGCTGGGCAGTACTGACCTCCTTCAGAGGTTTTTTAAATCTATTATAAAGTTTTCATTTTCAATTAACTATCATTATTAGACAGAAGAAATCATTAAATCATTTGTTGAGAGATCTTTTTTGAATGTATCTAGAACTGGTAACTTTGCATGGTAAATGTTACACTTTGGTCCTTTTATGAGGGGACCTCTTAGCTTTTCTCTTCCTTTTTTGTTTGTTTGGGTTTTTTGGTTTTTTTTTTTTTTTTTTTTTTTTTTTTTTTTTTTTTTGGGGGGGGGGGGGGGGTTTTTTTTTTTTTTTTTTGTTTGTTTTTTGGGGTTTTTTTTTGTTAGACATTAGAATATTGGGTATGGATCTGAATGAAAATGTGTGCTCTGAAGTCATGTGGCCAGCAAGAAAAAATGTAAAACTAGCAGGGAAACCACCTACAGCTTGAATTTACAGTTTGAAATGAACCCTTTGTATTACTAATGAACTGTTTATGATTTCTGTTATATGTTCATTGTAATGTTTTACATCCTGGAGTACAAAGAGCAAACAAAAGAATATATTAAGTATGAGGTATTTCAAGATAGAAAAATACCCTATACTGATATAGATTCAAATCATAGATTCAAAGAAATTCTGGACAACCAAAACCTGTTATTTCCTGTGGTTTGAGTTTTTAAGTTTAATTGTTATTTCCACATCCAGCTCCATTTTGACTTTCCCCAGGATCTGATCTGTTTTATTTTTGGTTCATCCACTCCCCTTACAGGAATGACACCTCTCATATTCTTACAGGAACGAGGACTGACAAAGGGACAATGATGCTCTGAAAAATAAACAAAAAATCTACAGAGAACTAGTGGTTTCCACCCACACATGGGAAGGAGCTTAGTGACAGCGTTATCTTGGCCTCCATTGTAAAAATGAAAATCCGCAAGTAATCAGTAAACTCATAACTGTGCATTTTCAAGCTGTGATCATTGTGTATTTGCAGTATTCCCTAGAGGACAGTTAATAGATAAGGTTAAAGATCTAGTCATCTCCTTAAGTCCTTTTGAGTGGTCCATGTATCTATGCCATCCGTGGCAGGCACAGTTGCAATTGAGGCTATTACCTGGATCACACCTTTTGCAATCATAACCTCCCATGGTAGTTAGTAGGATAGTTTGTAAGGTAAGGAGCATGTCACTGGTATCCTCTCATTCTGCCTAAGGTGCTGGCTGTTCTGTCCTTTATTTTGATTTGGTACCTGTATTTTTCTGTTCAGCAAGGTAAAGTTTTAGTTTAAATTGATGTAATGCAATCTTTACCGATTTCAGAGTCAGCTAGGATACATCTGCAGATTAATTTAATGTGTTCTGCTTTCTCTTCAAAAGCCAAGTCATATAATTCTGTAAATCACCTGTAGAAGTGTGGATACTTAAAAGACTGATAGAATTTAAATCTAGAAGGAATTGTAATGGCAATCTTTTCTGATCTCCTGTGTTGTACAGGCTATAAAACTTCACCCAGAAATTTAACATTAATGCTCCTGATTAATCTATAGTCTGTCTCTCATACAACCACTGAGCCTTGAATTCAAGACCAGCCATGATGGAAAATGGTGCCAAAGAAGTTTTATCAGAAACAATTTTCTTCAAACACAATTAGAATCACTAAATCACTAAATCTGCAATCTGTGTTTCCCCTCATTTTCCACTCTTCATTAGTGTGTCATGTCACATGAGGATTATTTGCTGGTACAATATCACATTAACTAAACTTTAATGGAAAAAATTATTAGCCTGGCTGTAATTTAATTTTGTAAAATACTTTCGATTTGAAATAAAAAGATACTCTCTGGCAAATCCTAAGGTAGCTGTGTACTGTATTCAAGTACATGCTAACAGTGTGGCCTTAATTTTCATCCTCAGTTCACACTGACTTTATATACTGCTGAACAATTCAATTACTCCTGACTGCCCCAACTCAGGCTAGAACTGTCTGTTCCCAAAAAATTCTCTGTTCCTTAGTAATACATTAATCCCATAGTCCCTCTCAAGCCTTACCCTGACTTTAATCACAGTTGGTACCAGATGCTTCAGCAAAGGTGGAAATCATCTTTAAAGGAACATGTCACAGTGTGGCTGCAGTGGAAATTTCTGTTCAGCCTTAGAAAGTGACCAGTTCTTGTTCTGAGGTACAAAAGGTTACCTTTGTTATGAACTTTTATCCTGGCTAAAGTAAAGGCACATACAATTCATATAAATATCTCATTTATTTTTAAATCCTACAAATTTCTACAGCCAACGAATTCCAAGAGTTACTTATATGCTATTTTAAAAAGAATCTTAGCTTTATTTTAAAATATGAGCAGTAAAACAAATAACTACAGTTCCCCTGGATCCTGGAATTAGACAAGAGAAGACTTACTGATATGAATAAAAAAAATTTCAGAAGTAGAGATATCTTTCAGAAGAAGGGATGAATTTGTGTGAGGTGCTGCCCAAACATACATGCTCTTATGCCAAAACGAAAACATTGCCAAAATGAATTGTCTCAGGATAAGGAGGATGTAAGAGGTGAGAAGATATATATGCGGACACATATTTGAAACAATTACAAACAGCAATATGCAATGTTTTCTTACTGTTTCTAAATGTCCCCATCTGCCTCCATTCTTTCCTGACTTTGCACTAAATATTTCTTGATTTATTTTAGTTGTCATTTTAGCAGTGAGTCTAGAGCAGCAACCTGGTGAGAGAGGGGAGAGGATATGCAGATAAACACCACACAGAGAGCAACCAGGCTGTAATGTGCACACCATGTTTCAAGACTGAGGATAAGATTAGATGAAATTCTACCAGAGATGTTCAAAACCTTTGATAATTCTGGAAAACCACCCACCTCTTGTCCATGTTCTGCATGTCTCCCACTTCCCCCCCTCTGCTACACACAGAGTTTGCCTGTGGGATTTTTCCACTCATTGGCCACTGGTCAATGCAGCAGCTTAGCTATGGGCAGGAAAAACGATTTGCGCTCATCAATCACCCAGTTACCAACTTCTGCTTTTGAACTGTAGGACACTTTTGAGCTTGATCTATACAGGTTATTCTCAGATAGAAATTAACTTTAATTTCTGTTAAACAGCACCAGTGCTGTTTATGAACCATATCTTAACTTTCCCTTTCAACCTCTAACACCTAATTTCCTCAAAAGTTTCTCAGAAGGAACTTTAATCTTTCAGAAGTCCCAAGAAATATTTCCTACTTACTATCTACTGTATTCTACCTACTTTCTACCAGTTCCTTGTAAAACATAACATAGGAAACCTCTGGGAAATAACAAGTGAGGTAATGATTGTCAGGGGAAAATGTGGGAATTTTCTCTGCAAACTTACAAAAATGTCAGGCCTACTGTACTATTTCAGAAAATTTCATCTGGACATTTGGTAACCCAAGGTCTTAAATCCAGGGGACAGAAAAGGGTAAAATTGCTGTGGAAGGAGGATGAGGAAGAAGATGCAAAGCTGCAGCAGCAGCACTCATGACCTTGGGACTCTGTTAGGGAAGTGAGACACAGAGAAGGAGTAGGTGGGGAAAACAAAAGGCCTGTATCTGAGGATCCATTCAAAATGACTGAGTGGAGGGAGGATGAGAAGAAAGAATAAAAACTCTTTAATGCAGATGAGGAAGAAGGAAGAATGGGAGTAGTAGTTTTCAATGGAAAAAGAAAGAGAAAAAAAATAAAGAGGAAAAAAAATTTGAGGAAGAAGAAAATTAAAACACCTGAGGTGTAATACAGTGACTTCATGGGCACCTATGTTGGCCCTCAGCACTAAGTGGAGAATACATACCTTTTTCAAGTACTAGAAAGGTAGGAGACAGGTAACAAGAACTGAAGGAAATAGGTGGAGGTAAAATAAACACATGGAGTGCCAATGTTCTATGGACAGTTTGAGCTTGCAATAATAACAACAACAAAAAAAATGTGTGACTTGCTAAACTTTACAGTGGCTGTTGTTCTTCTGTAGAAATAAAAGTGCTATTTGTGCATGGCACAAACTGTTCTGTGAAGTGTGTGTTTTCAGAGTTCAGTTGACTCAGTGTCTGTGGATCTATACCTACAGCTATCAATATGAAACCTGGTTCTCACCCATCCTCCATGGAGCTGGAAAACAATATAGCTTTAAAGATGCTATGACTGTTTTTGGGTGGGCTGCAGTCCTTTGTGAATATAAAACTAATTAAAACAATATGCTCTTCTTACTCTGTTAGTTACTGAAGGAAAACAGGAAAATGGCACAGAGATTAGTAACACAGGGTCAGGTCTTCAGCCCTTCAGGCCAAAGTCCCACTGAAATTAGGTCAAGCAAGTAACTCTTCTGGCCTACTGCGCTTCTGCCTATTCCTTTCGGAAATCAAGCCATGGTGCCTGTGAGTACATGAAGTAATATCTGGAAAGTATTCATGACAGCATATAGAAGAATCCTAGGTAAATTTTATACTTCGAAGATAGACCACAGGGGACCTCACCTCTCTGAAGTCAGAAAGACTCTCAAAACAGTGTATTTGTCAAAAGAAAACACTTCTGTCTAAAATATCACTTCTGTCACATAAAAATGTGGAAATACCAAAAAAATCTTAGTGAAACACTGTTATTTAAAACTCTTCATGTGACAACAACTGAAATGTTCTTCTTTCAGAATACATCTGTTCAACTAAATATACTACTGGGGTTTTTTAGTAATTACTTCCAGAAAGAGATTTTTAGACCATTTCAATAAACAACTTCAGCTTTGACCACTTGTTACAATACATAATTTTATGGTTTTGAGTATCCTGGGGGACTACATAGATCATTTCTTATGCTTTCTTGTGTCTAGAAAAATCAACCTATTCTTTCTTAAACAGAGGACAGGGACACCTTCACTAAGGCCCCCCAAGAGTCAATATACAGATCAGCAGTCTGCACTACAGATCTCTTTGGAAATGAGTGTGTAGAACTTAAAGCATTGGGTTTAACTATGTTAAACACTGAACAGAATGATACCTTCTCACCTGTGAAATGACTGCTCTTTCTGTCTCAACTGCTTGCTGACCATTTCTGCTGAGAACCCATTTGCACAGGCTTTTTTCTTCTTGAATAGTCTGAAATATCTCAGGTTTATTGTCTTATAACACAGTCTTCTTTAGTGGACTTGTCAGAAGCACTGAAGTAGACAAGGATCATGCTCAGGGATTTCAGGAGGATTACATACACTATTTTTAATATAAAAATTTTACAATTCAATTGGTTATATAAACAAGGAAGAAACATGTACCAGCATGGTATTGCAAGTAATTTTCTCAGAAAAGCAGAATGGAGAAATTTATGCCACATAAACCAGAAAATAAAGTAATTTTATAGTTAAAGTTTTCCAAATAAATTATGAATAACAACAACACTTAGATGCAGTATACATGTCACCAGGCTGAGTATATGGAAAATAAATAGTGGTATTCCACCCATCTCTGCATGACATTGACCAAACTGTTAACACTGAGAGGGTAAATGCAAAAAGGTATTGGTTCAGATGGGGCCAGATGGTTTCATGAAGGCTTACTGAAGTTGCAAACCTAAGTAAGGTTTGTAAATTTGCATAAAATGTCCACCTGAAATCAATGTAAGCCTTCACAAAAAAAAATTAAATAGATTATTGGGCAATGTGGATTACTGTTTTACAGTAAAATGGACCATTTTCTCTTTGTGCCATGTACATCAGGAAGTTCAGTAGCATGGACTGGTAAGTAAGGTAGGTATTAATGAAAAAAAATAATGAAAAATACCATTTTGGGGAGTAAAGATTTTGCTAGTTTGGAAACTGGCATTGCCAGTTCTTACAAGAACTGAGGCTAGAAACTAAAAATAGTGTGCAGAGTTTTAATATCTTATAAGGAAATGCATCGCATTTTCTTTTTCAGAATTACAAAATAAAAGCACATTTTGTTAAAAAATGGGTATGGCATTAGGCAGCTGGAATTATATGTAGAATTTTTCTGTATATAATAAACAGCATAGGTGTACTGTTCATAGTCTGCACTTCCGAGGAAAAGACCTATGACTTCTTGGCAATTGTTTTTGGGAATTCAAAAACTGAATTACCAAATTTGAATTTGGGAATTCAAAATCATTGATTTTGAATTGTTCAATCATTTTTAATTGATGGATTATAACGGATTTGCACTAAACTTTTTATATGAAACAGATGCAGTGTTAGATTCAAATATTGTAGAAAGAAATGAACCCAAGTGATAGCAAACGCAATTGTATCTGACAGACAAGCACATGATTCTTTTAGTTAGTTATACTGCAAAAAAATTCAAATTTGTATGTCAGTGGGATCAAGTGAAGCCAACAAATCCAAAACAATTACTGTACTTTTGCAGGATTCTATACAATTAAAATAGGGAAGTTGGAGGAAAGTAGAATTAATTTAACAATACGAAAATGCTGTTTACTGGGATTTTAATTGTGTCTAAGATTCCATGATAATGTAAGAAATTACAAGACTGGATAAATAATACTTTTTATTTTAAAAAAGCTTTGGTATTAGTTGCAAAATACCTGCAATCTTCCCTTTGCAGTCCTGGTTTGGACTCTCCCCCAAGAAATGGCACATTAAAGATGGTTGGAAACATTCAACCAAAAAAGGAACATGGTTTTTGTAAGAAAACTTTTGGGGTTTTTGACCAGCTTCAGTTAACATTCATTGCAGATGCAACATTTTCAAAGCTGTTTCCTGAAAAGAGAGACTATTCACCAACAATGTGATAGACTATTGCATTTTGTTTCAATAAAGCTAATGTAAATACTGGAAAGAAGCCACAGTTATAACACTTCAAGAAATTTAGGATACATGTAATATAATAACACACTTTCCACCACAAAAATTTGTAGAATAACTTAGGCTGGAAAAAGACCCCTGAGGCCCAACCATCCCTCTGCTCAAGACAGGTTCAATTAGTTCAGTCTGCTTGGGAATATGTTCAGCTAAGTTTCAACTCTCTCCAAGGACAGAGATTCCACAAACACATTGCTTCAAGGTTTCATAGCCCTGTGGACAGGACAATGGATTGAGACTTTAAATCCATTTCCAGTCATGTTAAATTCCTTGTTACAGGAGTTTAAGAGTTACATACTCTCATATGTGCCCTTGGATGATTCAGTTTCTCCACTTGCAAGCCTAGAATTATTATTCAAAACTCCCGCTTAATTATGTAATTGCATTATAAACACTGCCTAAATAACAATATATTCAAAGATGCTATCACTGCAAAGTAAATGTTTTTAAGTCCTTGGATTTCACCATGAGAAGAACGAAGCTAAAGAAATAGGGCATTTTACATAAAGTAGCAGACCATACTTTAAACTCTTACAGCAGCCTCTATACACTGAGGCCTAAACAATTGGCCTCTTCAGCTCTTGGCTTTTTTACTGGTGACTTTATTCAGAGTGCATAGTTCTCACCCAACACTGGCATCCTTTTTGTTATGTTTTCAGCATTTAAGTTAATGACCAGAGTGGTTTTATTTGCTAACCTTATTATCAGATTTTATACGAAAATGATCCATTTTTGTTCTTCCACATTAAACTGCAGGTATTGGCTCTCTGCCCAGAATACAAAATCCTTGCATGATCTCATCAGGAGTAGCGCATGTAATGACTGATTCCTACTTGCAAGATGAACAGCCTTTGCTTAGAAACTCAGAAGATAATTCATGCTGTTGAGAACATAGCCATTTTCTTTATGCTGTTTATGATAATTTACATTCTGTCTAATAAATAGTTTCATATACAATATATCTGTATGAGATATCAACTTTATTGTTCCTCCCATCAGCACCACTTAGACTATGCAGGTGAAAAATCCAAAATAGAGAGATCCCAGTTTCAGTCCTGCTGGCATTTTGTTTAAAGATATTTCCTTGAATTTCTTGATGTATCATCTGAATCCTTTTTTTCCAGATACATTTGAATCACCATAAAATTGCAACATCATGGTCTGAAAAGTACACATTACAGTACCCAACAGGAGTAAATTGAGTTTAGTTCACCAGTCACCAGTGTATCTTATTTCAAATAGTACCCAACTGAGTTCTTAAGGGACATGTAGCTGTCACCTACAGTGTTTGAGACTATGACCTCTGAAATCATAAAGCTTTTAGGTAAAGAATGCCACAATATTTGAAGTCCTGTAGATGCTACAATTCTTTCTGAATGTCATTGCATATGGCTTTCTCACATCCCATATCCCCATTTGGGCTACGACCACTCAAGGAATGATAGTCAGATGTCTGAAATGGGGGATTTTTCCAAAATGAAGCAAAAAAAGATGATACATCATTTAAAAACTCCCAAGAGTGGGACCACGAGATTGCTACATTGCCAGCTCTTCCTCACCACTCTTGAATAAACCCACCGTGCTCAGTTTCTGACCTCTGACATTCTGCTTCCGCAGCCCTTTATTCGTTAAGGCAGTGAAACGGCACATGATTTACACTGGTTGCATTTGCAGGATTTATTAAACCTGTACCCTGCATAGGGTACATAGACTTGGATGCAGCATAGAGATCCTTTTAGGATCCTGTGCGCACTGTCATCTGTTGCCGGTATCAGAAATTAAGGATGCCACAGGGCTGGCCGTCAGAGACCCGAGGTCGGCACACCTAGCAGTGCATCCGGACGGGGCCCGGCCACCGGCGTGTGACAGGGCGAGGTGCCCAGGAGGGTTTTACCTAGCGGGAAAGCGTCTCCACCCCCAGCCTCCGCGGGGAGCGGAGCCCTCCCGGGGAGCACCGGGACGGGAGCTGCAGGGAGCTCCTCCGGGGAGCGGAGCCGGGCGGGACGGGGCGGCGGCCGAGGTCGCACCTTGGCCCGGTGGGGCTTTCCTGGCCCGCACGGGGCGGTACTTTCCCGACATGGTTAACCTTTACGGTACTCCCACTGCGCCCAGAGGGGTGGAAACTCCGGGCAGAAAACATTCGGGGAGAGCGGTAAAGGAGAGGAGGTAGTTCTAGATAGTAAAGTTCTGGCGGCCGCACCAGGGGCCGGCGCGCTACTGCCAACGGAACGCCCCGGGGGAAACGGCGGCGTTCCTGGGGCCGCTGGGCAGCGCCGCGGGTTACGGAGGTGCAGACAGCGAGGGTCGCACAAGCAAGCGGCGGTGGGTCACATGGAGCGAGGGCTGGGACAGCCGGCAGAGCGACGCGGAGCGGCTGCCACAGGGCCAAAGCGGCGGGCGAGGTGCGGAGGAGGCAAGCGGCGCAGCGCTCTGCCCGCGGCCTTCGCCTGCCTCCCCGCCCGGGGGCAGCGGCCGTGCCGAGCTCAGGGAGCCGCGACCCAAGCCGCCGCCGAACAAAGGCGCGGGCGGGCGCAATGACTTCACCGCCGGGCCCGCCCCCGCACTCCCGCCCTCGAAACCTGCCCCGCTGCCGTCTCCTGGCAACCTGCGGGGACCCGCGGGCCCGGCGCGCACCCTCCGCGCTGGGGCCGCACAGCGCCACGCAGCGCTGCCGGCCGCGGTCTCCGGCCCTCTCCTCCCCTTCCTCAGCACACCCCGTCTTCCCGGCGAGGAGAGGCGGACGGGCGGCGCCTCGGGACGGCGGCGGGCAGCGCCCACCTGGCCCCGGCGGGGGCGGGCAGGGGGCGGCCGTCCCCGCCCCCCCCCGGCAGCCGCCCTCTTCGCCCGAGGGAGGTGCGGAGCCGCCGCCGCCGTTCCCCGCGCGGTGCCAGGAGCCTGCCCGCGCCCCCCAGGCAGCGCGGGGGGCGAGGCGCCCCTGGCCCGCCGGGCTGGAGGCGGATGGAGGGAGCCAAGCTCCGCGCTCGGCCGGGGCCCCTCTGCCGCCGGGGCCGCCGCCCCTCCCCCGGCCCCGCCGCCGCCCCCGCGGGGGCCGGGACTGAGCGCGCCGCGGCGCCGAGACGCGGCCCCGAGAAGAGGGCGAGGGAGCGGGAGCAGTGCCGGCCGCGGCGCATGATGTGGGTGCCGCTGCTGGCGTGCCTCACCGCGGGGATCGTCTCCGTGCCCAGGTGCCAGCGCGGCCCCGGAACCTTCCTCGGGGCGGCCCGGCTGCTGGCGGCCGTGCCGGGACTCTGCCAGCGCTGTAAGTGTCCGAGCGCCTGGGGCTGCTCGCTGTGCCCCGGCTGGTTGGGGCTGTGGCTGGGTTTGTTCTGGCGTGGGGTCGTGCGGGGTTGGGGGGCTTGCCTGGGCCCGGCGGCTGCCTTGGGGCGCAGCGCTGACAGCTGGGACCGCCCGGCGCCACTGGCACTCCCCGGCCGGGCGGACGGTACCTGCAGGGAGAGCCAGGCTGGAGCGGCTCCTGTCCAAACCTCACACCGCCAGGGCCAGCCCGTGGTTTAACTGCTCACAACGGGGGCGTCCCGCCTTTAGGGAGCCGTGCTAGGTCCCGGGGAGCCGGCAAGACTGTCGCACTCCAGGGTGCTGCGGGTCCTGGAGTGCACCCTCCGCAACCTCCGCGAAGCGGCACGCGGACTCCTCCGGGGGACCCGAGCTAGGAATGTACAGTTCTTGGGGATGGTAACACTCTGTTTTACGTCGTTTATATGGCATGCAGGGTTAAATAGGGATAGAGCTACTAGAAGATTGTCTTCTGTTTACCTTGGGATAACGTGCATGTTGACAGTTCCCCGGGAGCTATGCTTTTCGGCTGAAAAAGGCTGTGCTAGATGTGGGTAACCCCTCGCGATGTGGAATTGCTTCTCAAAGCCCCCAGCATCAGTTTTAATGTGTGCAGGCTGAGGGGAGTTTGTGCAAATGTACCTTAGATAGTGCAGCAGCTGACAGAACAAGCACGTTAGTCAGGTATTTCGTAAAGGATCTTACTTAGTTAGCAGTGATCATAAAAGCAGATCTGGTTGTCAATTATCTTTCTGTATTTTTTTCTGCTTGTGGAATAATTGGCATTTCCCAGTTTAAGCCTGGAGCTGATTTAAAATGTTAACATGTAACCTCTTAAACTGAGATTTACAATGAGAACAATGTATTAGTCTTAAGTTCTTTATTGCATATGTGACAAATTCATGCCTAATTCAGTAGGATTTGCCCAGTGCTATTAAAAACAATGGAATAATTTGTTAACTTTCATAGGATAATTTATTTTACTTTTTTGGCTTCATACTTTGAATTCAGAACCAAACTAAATGTCAATAGGAAAAATAAAATATATTATTAAATTTCTTATGAAACATGACATCTTGTATGTAGTATCCCAGATTTTTTTTTTTAATGCAGTGCAATTGAGTTGAAAGGCTAATTGAAACTTTATGAAGAGGATGGTTCTGTGCCTGAATGCAGTGTTGTTTTTGCTCATGAGTGTATTTCCTGGGTACACACTAGTGCAAATAATGCATCAGAAGAGAATGCCACAGGAGAGGTTGTGCATGGGGCTTTTGTATGCCAAAGGATGCTTGCTGTCTTTGTTGTGCTTCATAGTGAAAATATATATGGGCGATGCGTCATGGGTTATTGTGACAACAGCTCTCAGATTGGGCAGACTGTAACTCACATAGACCTTGTTTTTTTCCTTTTCATTTGAAACCTCTGCTAATTCATGAAAGCTGAAAGGCACACTGAATTCTTTCCTTCATACATAATCACTTTACAGGCTACAGCCGCAGTTGAAGCAAGAAGAGTATTTTGTTTTGTTTTTCTGTGAATGAACACATGAAATTTTTTGTTATTATTAATGTTATTTGTGATTTTTACATTTGGCTGTGATAGCCAGTACAGCACCACCTGGATTCTTTGAATGTCTGCAGGCTGCTTTGAGAGAGACTGGGCAGCAGCTCCATGTACAGATATTTGGCAGCATGGCTTTGTTCAAGCCGCCACTCCTCTTTGCTTCTGCATCAACAGTGCTGGGCATGGAGAAAAGCATTGTGCTGTTCCTGTGCCATCAGCAAATCCAGTTTATTTATGTGCAGAGTTGGCAGAACCTGCACATCTGTTGCACTGAATCTCCAGTTCTAAAATAGACTGGAATTAATATGAAATGTACATGGAACTCAAATGTATTTCATTCTTATTGGAGCGTTTGTGGCTCTTCCAATTGAAAAATTGAGGGCTTGATACTACCTGAGGTATTTGTTCTGCAAACTGCAGTTTGAGATGTGAGTCACTGCTTGGGGATAAGTAAAGGTAGAATTTGGCACAGGGTTTGAAGTTACAAGGAGTGCAAAAGGAAATCTCACAATGCTGTAAATGTGCAATTCCCAAATTACAGGTCCTGTAAGCTCAGATAAAAAGAGTAGTGTTGCTGCCTTCTACAAAGAGTCCCTTGTTCAATAAGTCTCACCAAAAGGAAATTTGCAGTTCAGTAAGCCAATTATAACAAACACCTGACATAAGAATCAGGCTAGTTCTGTAGGGATTTCTACAGATCCCTACATTTATGTCTGAGTATTAAACCTGACCAGCTCCTAAAGGTGTAAACCAGTGAACTGAACAAAAGCAGGATTCTACAGCAAAAGCATGTGTATGCATTGTGCTAAACTGTTGAGTGAGTGCTCACTTCAGTGAAGACAGTACTCTTGCCTTGTTCAGAACCCAGCTGCTGAAACTTATTTTTTAACTGCTGTATGAGCACATGGGTTATGTGGGGCTTAAGTACTGAACAATGACTGATTGGTCAGGGTTAATAGATGACATTGGTTCAAATCTCCACAGTGTCCCAAAACCAGTTATAATTAATATTGAAATCTGAAAACTAAGGTATTTGGTGCTTTCCAAAATACCCAGGGAGTTATTCCTCTATGAAGCTCAAGTAAACAGAGTGTACTTGTGATGTGCAAACAGGGATGGGATGGAATGGAAATCTTTATCTCTGAATTAAAAGTTGGAGAACAGTCACACAGCAATTCTCTTAGATAGTTGTGATTGACAGGTCTCTTTAAATACCAACTTTAAAAGTTTGTATTTTCAGTCTTCTTGAGAGTGTCATTTGGAAAGACCACTGGGGAAAGTAGGGGATCTGTGATCATGAAAGGGTCAGTTTTTAATTGATTTATGCCAATAGCATGACTTTTGATTCATTAATTTTCTCCCATCAAGGTCTTTCGTGCTTCATCAGTCTTGTCACATCAGATTTCCATGTGATCCCTCTAGTAAGAAAGTTTTATAGACCATTACTCGTGTTACTTCTCAAAGGAGTAAGAAAAGCTATTCAAACCACCCATAGAAGTTTTTGAAGAGAGGTGATCAGGAAATGTCCCATGGCACACACACAAGCGCACAAAAAAGTCTGAAATAAAAGATTCATCACGATAGCTTTAATTGGTGTTTGTCTGTTAATTCTCTTGTGTACCCATGCAGCCCATTTTCTAATGAGACTCAGTGGAAGAAGCTGAGTTGTATGGAATACCCAACACTGAGCCAGTTCAGCTTTTCCTGAGGCTTAAAACAATCCAAGAAGAAGAGAAAACCCATTTTTCATTTCCTGAGTCTGCGTGGGTGATCTGCTCCCTAGGGCTAATGGGCCATCTTTGGGAAAGCCAACCTTTTGGGAACCTTTGGGAACCAGCCTTTGGGGAAAAACACCTTGGGTGTGTGAGAGGGCTGTAAGTTGCAGTTCTGAGGAATAGTGAGGGAGATGTTTGTTTATGTGTGCATTGCTCAAGGAGCATATTTTGCCAATAACATGCATGCATTTGCTTTGCAAATTGTACGCTTCTCATAATCTGTTGCAATTTCATGTCTCTTCAAGGGGCTTATGTGATAGGATTTTCTTTTATTTCATGTTTTTTACAAGTTGAATGAAACTCATAGTTGCATGTGTAGTGTTTACAATGTTTGCATGCTGCAGGTGTTTGAGATCAGGCTGGGAAAAGAGATGAGAGGGGCAGTTTATGAGCTAGAAGAGCTATAACCATACTCTTGATGCTCTGGAAAGGTTGTCTCTGTTATTTTGGATATGCTGTTGCTGAGGAAAATTGTCAAGGCAGTCTGAAGATTGCATGCATCAGAAATACTCTCTACAGTTTGAAGAGGCAATGGCTTCTTTTTGGGCCTTTAAACTTTCAAGGACTGGAGCTGCAACAAGTGAGAAAGCAAAAATAGACCCCATTAGTCAAGAGGCCTAAATGAATAAATTTGATTTTCCATACAATCTAATTTACTTCCCCAAACCATCGGAAAGATGTCAGAATGTGAAATTCATGGAAGCTAAAGAAAATCTTAATTAAATGACCCCCATTCCACAAGTGGATATTAAAATGTCAGATTATAACCTCCCTTATACTTTATAGAGAACTTAAATGCTGGTAATATTTTTCAAATCCCTATGAATAATTTGTGATGACTTGTCCATGTTATGTCTTGAGTTTGGGACAATTAGAACTAATCACTAATTACCATAGGAGAGGAAAAATGGAAGATACTTTATTTACAAATTGTGTAAGTTAACATGGGCTGCTGATATTTATCAAGACTTTCTAATAACAGTTAACAGCTGAATGAGAGGATTTAAAGGATCTTTTCCAGCCTAAATGATGCTATGATTCAAGGAGGTACTCCTGAGCCTTCATGTGCCTTTCTTATCCTCATCTCTGAAAAGTTCCCCCACTTGTATGGAGGTGGAATCATTCAGGACAAAAACTCAAAGAAGAGAAGCCTCAGACAGGTGCATACAAACTCCAGTTTTTCATGTAAATATATATCAGTGCAGAGGATTAGTGGTGGACTTGGCAGTATTGGGTTAACCACTGGTGTAGATGATCTTAGCAGTCCTTTCCAACCTAAATTAATCTGATTCTCTCCTATGATTCTGTGAATAGATCTGATGTAAGAAACATTAACCTTAATGTATAAATTAAATCTACATTACATGATTTTTTTTTTCAAAAATGTATATTTTAAAAACAATATAGAAAAAGTGTACTTTCTTAAATCGGGATAGGTGCATCTAAGGTAGTGATTGGGATTTAATGACTTCTGTCAGGGTAAGAAGAACAAGTGGAATAGCTTGGTGTTCTGACCTGTAAAGTTTGCTTAGTGTTCTTAAAATATATAAATGGCATTAAAGTCATATGTTATATTTTCAAAACTTATATATGTGAACTATTTAGAGCTTTTACTGTAACTGGTAATCCAGACATCTTGGTATAAATTTGACTTCTCATGATGAATTTACTGAAAACAGAAAACTGAAGAAGGATATAGTTTCCATTTTGTTAATAAACTTTCTGTGTTTTGGGGTTTTTTTTTAATAAAATTCTAAGGCCTCGGTGCTTCTCATTCTACATGCATCCTCCTTTTCAGTGAAATCTTGTTTTCAAAGTTCCTGTATCTCCTCTACTAATTGCTGTCTTCTGTCTAACTAGTGGAAAGATGTAATAATTCTTTCTCATCTGCTTCAGCAAACATAATTTTTGATGGACAAAGTAGGATATGGTCTGTTATTCTTTTCTAAGTACTTGAACTTCATTAATTTTTTTCCTTTTGGCAGTTTACATAAATGGACTTAGGCTATTTAGTTTAACTTTTGGGAAGGAAGTGGGGCTCTAATGAATTAGTTCGCTGTACACTGTAATGGAACCTTTCTCCAAGAAGAAAAGTAAGCTTCTTGCCAGCCATTCAGGATTCCCCCTTGTTCTGGTGGCAGAACAAGAATAACCCCTTGAGCAAAATGTAAGTATTTCAGGATGAGCAGAATTTACAGCATTACAAAGCTGCCAAAAAAGCAAATTCTAGCTGAGGCTAAATTGGCCTAAATTGAAAACTTTGCAAAGCTCATAATTGACTTTTTTCTTTATATGTTTCTCTGCTTCCCATGACTTCATTGTCATATGCCTGTGGTATTTACTTCTTGGTATTTACCCATGGTGACAATAATAATGAGTCTGAAGTATTTATAGTCATCGAAAGATGCTGAGACAAATATTTTAACTGTAATTATTGGAGAAAGAAATTTATGTAGCTTTAGGCAGGTTGAATGACGTTCCTGGATGTTTGATTTTCATTGTATTTGAGGCCTCCTCTCTGCCCACTGATTTGGGAGTTAGATTGTTAGCAGCAGTAGTTCATTGGGTTCAGATATTGAAGACTTTATTATTTTTGGTGTTTTGCAGTTGTAGCAGTGTTATGAATACGTCTGCATGATGAATGGTGGCATCACGAAAGTAGTCCAAGTCTGATTAAACCAGTAGCTCCCCTTTCCAAAATAAATTCTGTTCCTTCTCGATGTTCAAGGGAATTAGGCTAAGTGAATTCTGTTTGTTCTATTCTTGAGAGTACAATTTATTTCCATCTTATCTCTGCAGGGTGGAAAGGGTTGGTACTGTGTTGAGGACAACTTGCTTCTCTCAGATGGGAGCTTCTTCCTGGAAACAATCAAATTCCTATCTTTTTATTCAAACAAGACTACCAGGAAATAAGAAAACTTGTAACAACTTACACAATGACACAAATGGCACAAAGTAACTAAATAAAACTAATGACATCAGCAAGCAGGCTCTTCCAATCTAAGCAAAATTGTTGGAGTGCATTTTGCTGTTAAAAATGTTGTGGCATTACTTCAGAACATTAAATAAACCACTACCTGTTTAAAGCCTAGAATTTGCACGTTTGAAGTCTGTCCCTTAGAGAGTATTTAAGGTCTGCACCTGCAAACCCTACACGTATGTGCATGCTTCCTTGGAAGAGCAAAAGGAGAAGCTTGCATTCAAACAGTCTGTGTGCGCCTGTAGTTTACTTATAGTTAGTATGTGAGTCTGCATATTTTATAGCCCACTGTCATGTTTTGTGTAATCTTTGCCCCTGAATTATAAAAATATAACAGGCTAAACCTAGAATAGAGGCTGGCCAGTGTCTGTTCCTAGACAGGTGGGTTGGGTTTTGAGGTTTTTAATTATGAAAAAAATCCCAGAAAGTTTTTTACCGATTTCTCTCAGGGACAATAACCATCCTTTGAGATTGAAAATCTTATTGAAAAGCAAATTATTGAAATAACAAATACCAAAGACTTGGTGTTCTAGAAAACAGTAACATTTTTTAAATAGCCCTCTTGATTATTCAGGAGCTTCTCCCAGTCTTGTGAACTACATACAAGTCCTTAGAGAGAGTGGTAGTTATCCTCTCTGAGACCGGTCTTAGCTTTTATTTAATATTCTTGAGGTTTTCTCGTTTAGGGTGTAAACTATGTATGTTCAATGACCTGCCTCCCTCATCCACTCGTGCACAGCTTTTGTTTTCTTTCAGGAAAATCTTATGAAAAAGGCAATATTCAGTTTATTATCTTGTGTTCAGAACTGAGGGACTTGTTCCCTTGGGTTGTCAGCTCTGGGAATTTTGATCTAAAATGCAGAATAGGTTTGTTCCAAACCACCGTGTATGCAGATAGAAGAGAATGAAGTAAGCTGTTTTCATTGCTATGGACTAAGAATCTATCAGGTTGTCTTTGGTGACACTGTGTGGGAAGAAATAGCCCTGAGCTATTCTTAGCAGTTGCCATCCTCTGCACTGCTGCTGGGTATGTAAATGAAGAGACAGTGCCAGGATGAGGTCATGCTCCTATAGGGCAGAAAGCAACAATTTGGTGATGATTAGGCATGCAATAAAAGGGTACTTTAGAGAAACAATTGGGGGTTGAAGGCCTGGTTTGAGGAGGTAGAGCTATAGAAAATGGTGGAACATAAAGCTTGGGCTTGTCTTTTATTCGAGGTTGATCTTCTTAAGCAGGCAGAAAATAGTCATTTTTATCTACCTTTATAACCATCATGACCTCCTAATTAGGTAAGACTTTATAGAATACACAGGAAAGTACCGACCATTCTGGGCTGTTGATGGGCTACCAGCTAACAGTGCTTACTACTACAAAAGAAATTAAATTAGCAATGATATATGGCAGTAGCCATTCAAGGCTTTGCTGAAGCAGCATGGCTGTGTTCAAGCTGATGAACTCCGAGGGAGCTTCTAGCAGCTGTAGATGACTGGAGTACAATGATTCCTATGCCCATGTTCCATCCTAGGAAACAGAATTAACACAACTCCACACATCTTGAAGTTTCCTTGAAATCAAGAGATTAAAAAAAAAACCCAAAAAACAAACATTCTAAGTTCTCTGGTTCCATATGCTTTGCATTTTTATTGGTGTCAAGCTGTGCAAACAGGACCATCAAACTTGTGCCATAGAAGCATTAGCTTTTATGACTGCGGGAAATTAGTCTGTTCTAATGATATAATCCTAGTAAATTTTCCTGTATGTTTTTATTTGCAAGAGATGGGATAGGTTAGTTTCTGAAGCCAAGTAGTCTTTGACTCATAGTTTGCAGGCATGAATTGCATCAACAAAATGTAACCATCTCCCAGAAAGGCAGGAAGTTTCATAGAAAGCAGAGGCTACAAGTAAAGTTGGCCAAGAAACAAAAATTGTGTTGTGAAAAATTTCAAGGTTGCATTGCTTGTTTTCATTCTGTATTGTGGCTTGGGAACAAAGTCAGACTGGAGTAGTCAGTAGCTCTGTCTCTCATAGTCAAGGCCGTGTCTGGGGCTGTGTTATGAATGTTGTGCTTTGAGTCCTAACTGTGATACCAGCAGCTACTATGGGTAGTACCTTTTCAAAAATGCTGTTATATACATCTTTCTGAAAAAAAAAATCTTCAAAATTGCTATATATGCATTAAAAACTTAGGTTGCTATGCATCTGTCTGAGGCTTATGTCCCCAGGTCTTCATCTTGAATAATGTGCACTTCCATGTAAGTGCTGGAACTTTTCTGAGAGATGGGGATTAGAAAGACACAGGTAGGCTCAGAGAATGTCAGGAGTATCTCCTTGAATCATAGCATCATTTAGGCGGGAAAATACCCTTAAGATTCTCAACCATTAACCCAGCACAAGCCCACCACTAAAACATGTACCTCACCATCACATCTTTTAAATACACGTCTTTTAAATATCTCCAGGGGACAGTGACTCTTCCACTTCCCTGGGCAGCCTGTTCCAAAGCTTGACAGCCCTTTCAGTGAAGATATTTTTCCTGATATCCAATCTAAACCTTCCCTGGCACAACTTGAGGCCATATCCTTCTGTCTTATTGCTTGTTATGCTGGAGAAGAGGTCAACCCCCACCTTGCTGCAACGTCCTTTTCAGGTAATTGTAGAGTGTGATAAGGTGCCCCCCCGCCCCCCGCCTCCAGTTGTCTAGACTAAACCACTCTAGCTCCCTCAACTGCTCCTCATAAGACTTGTGCCAGACCCTTCCCCAGCTCTCTTGCCCTTCTCTGTGCATGCTCCAGAACCTCAATGTCTTTTTCACTAGCAGCTTTCCAGCCCCTTTTCCCCCCAGCCTGTAGTGCCACATGGGGTTGGCTCTGACTGAAATGCTGAACCCGGCACTTCACCTTATTGAGCCTTATATAAATGGCTCAGAGCCTAATATGAATATCCTTCTCTAATTACAGAAGTGTCCATACACTTTTTGGGAATTCCATGTCTATGTGCCTTTACAGAGCAGACTTAGAAAAGCATCAGCATCAGCTATGACTGTTGTTTTCTGCCAGGGCTTTCCCAATGCTGTGTTGACAGAGGTGTCCTCCCCTTTTGTCTGTGCTGTTCAGTTGAAAGCCAGCGTCAGCTCTCTCCAGTGGCGTCACCCAAACCTTGCACAGTGTGCAAAAAAGGAAGGTCTTGGTGCTTTTTCCTGCGTGCTTTGCAAAGGCATAAACTCATGCAGGGCAGACTTCTGCATTGCTTTGCATTTTAAATCACATGTGTAGCTGACCCTCATGTTTAAAAGGTACTGTCTTCATAGGTAATGCAGGTTAATTTGGGAACCCCAAATCTCTGGGGGGGTGGTATATTGTCAGAGTTAGGAATGGAAAGTCCCTGTCAATTATGAGGACTTGTTCACTAGTGGTTCTTTTCACTGCATTTATTTAGATGTGCAAAGACTTCTTACTCGATTCTCACCTCTGCCTCTTGCCATTTCTGTAACCACATTATGGTTTATCTCTTCCAGTTCCATTTTTCCTATTAGCAGCACTGTAAAAGTTGATTCGTTTGGTTTGGAGGTTTTTTTGTTTGTTTGTTTGTTTGTTTGGAAAGGTGTTTTTACTCACGTGCCAGGTTTACAGAAGTATTTTTTGGGAGCTCAGAATTTAATAGTGTTTTGCACCTTTCTTTTACACGTCTTTATTTTCTTAGTAAAAACATATCTCTGCTATGCAGAGTTTTAGTTTACTGCTTCTTTTGTTGCTGGCAAAAACATTTTAAAATCAGTGTGCAGCTTAGCTTCTTTCTGTCTAAATAGTGAAACTAAAATGCCCAAAAGTTAATGACGAAGTGAAACAAATTAACAAATCCCATATGAAATAGAAAAAAATGGGAGAGGAAAGAATTTGGTATTCTTCTCAAGTAATCTTAGTATTTTATTATAAAACATAAAAAGTGTACAGTATTCAAGCTGGAATCTCCTTTCCTGGGCAAGGTTGAGTACCTCTTAAAGCTGATTTTGAGTATACCTTGTAATCTTATTGGAAAATCTGGTGATGACATCATGTGTTTTTAAGGCATGGCACAAAAAGGCAGAGATAATTATTTATTGTTTGGAAAAAAAAAAAAAAAAAAAAAGAGGGGAAAATCCCTAATTCCAGGACTGGGTTTTAGGAATGGCAGTTAAAGCACAGACACTCATTTTTTTCCTGTAATCTGAGCAAGTAACTGTCCAACATAATAATCATGGAAAAATAATCCCTCCTCTGTAGCATTTTTATAATGCTTTTCATTGTACCTGCACCCTCAGCCAGAGTGAATGGGGAAGCCGTGTGTTAGGTGGGACTGCCACTGTCTGTCCCCTCTGTAGGATCATGTTGCTCTGCTCTGAAGACAGAAAGGTGAAGGTAACTGCAGTATACTGCATAAAAGCTCCAGCTTTCCTCATAAATTGGGCTATACACAAGTTAGTGAAGGCCTCATTCTTTATCTGTACAGAGGGATAGCCTGGCTGATGGCTGCCCTAGAACAAGATTAGGTGCACAACTGAAGGAAAACCAGCTCTGTGGAAGCTGGATATTTTCCTATCTGCTTGCCTTAATGAGTGTTCACCAGTGTGGGGGCCGTGATCAGGGAGTATAAGCTGCAAGCTATATTTTGGCTTTGTCTTTTAAGAAAGCAACTGGTACACCCTCCAAAACCAGCACAAGCATGTACCAACTGTGAAGCTGATATAAATCCAAATTCTTGGCTGTACTTGAACAAAGTGCTGTCTGTTTGAAAACCTGTTTAACATCCCCTCTGAGACGCCAGAGTGCTTTATTGCTATTTCATCTTTGAGATAAATACCCTGATTGTGATAAGGTTATTTTCATAATAAGGAGGCAGGATATAATTATAACATATAGGATGTTTGTCTTGCCTTGATCCCTCTTGTTGCAGAGAGTTTAGGCTTGCCACACCTGTGATCACTGTAAATAGCTGCAGTTGTTGGAGCATGGTTGTAATTTTGTGGAGTAGGCTGGAAAAGTGTAGTTTAACCTGATGCACTTTTTATTATATGCATATGCCTGTGCAGTTCCCAGCACAGAATTTGGCCCTTGTTGAAAATACCTTTTGGCATACATCAGTTCAAACTAAGCCAGTAGAAACTAGCCTTTAGCTTTGGCTGAACAGTAACTCAGTCTTGTCTGGACTCTGTTTTTGGTGAAGTGGCAGGAAAAATCTAAGTTCTTTTTTAAGTCAACTCATAAAAAAATATTTCATGCTTTACCATGATTTTTTTAAAGCAACTGAAAAGTTTATATTCAACAGTTATGGTTTTAGAGTAGGTTTACAACTAAATAATAAATATTTGATGAATGAAAGCATGTCCATAAATGTTACTGTTAAAATGGACTATGTACTTGGGAACCAGAGTAGTGATGTAGACAGAATAATAAATAAAGAAATGAATTCAACTTTTTCACGTTTCTCTTTATTAAAAACACAAAATTTCATCCTTTTGTTCCAATGGTACCAAGCTTCTCTATTGCCAATCTGTGACTTCATGTCGTGAAAATTGAGCTCTTGAGACTGTAGAGTTATCAGCAAAGAGTTTTGCATCCAGAAGTACTGTATATCTCATTTGTTAAAATGTTTTATCTGCTGTGATCACACTGAAACTGAATTTTAAGATATTTTTTCTGACTTAGCAGTCTGCAAAGGCACACAGACCCCCCTGTGTTTTACTAGACAGGCTGTATTAATAAACTAAATCAAGTTTCAATAGATTCAATAAACTAACCATACAGGAAAAAACTGGGACAGTTATTTTTCAGTCAGTTTTCCAATGCATCTGGAAAATGGCACATAGACACATAGTGTTGGTTTTTTTAGCAAGTGCATATTAAACAAAGGTGTTAGTATTTGTTACATGGTCAATGGCATTTAAATTAAAATATGTGTTTTGCAGATAGGATTATATGTCTTAAGAAAGGAGTCTCAGATATTATTGCAGGAAATTAATTAGGCCATACTTACTATTTGGTTTACTTGGTTTACTGATTGCAATGAGTAGGAATTAATCTTCTGTATTCCTTATCTGAATAGATAAAAACACAGGTTTCTCATTTTTTCATGTTAGCTATTCTTATCAGAACAGCTCTGTCTCTTACAATGAATATTAACTTGAATGGGTAACTTCAAAGTTCATGTAATTTTCTCCCTATTTTGCTATGGTGCTCTTAAAACCACTATTATGCCACAGATCAGAAACTTACATTTTTCCTTGTCCTTTGACACTTTTACTGAATTTATCATTCTTTTTTTCTTGTAACGCCTTTCACCTCTGCTGTCTTTGATGCCCAGTTGAAGATGGGAGGGGTGTTTGTTTGCCAAGAAAAATTACATTCCTTTTATTTTTACTCCTTCAACAACTTTTCATTCTGAGTCTTTGCACTTTATGAATACTGTCTAGAAAGGGATCTGTAGCAAAGTCTACAACTCTGTGCATGTCAGTACCTACCCAAAATCTTCATACTTTTTTCCCTCTACTGCAGTATATGGTAACATTTTCTACGACCTCCAGGACTGCTCTTTCAGAGTGCAGAACTAGAACTGCATAAAGTGCAGTTGCTATCTTCTTATAATTACAAAAAAAGTTTTATTGTGTTAGTGCTGAATGAGCTTGCTCTCATTTCACATCCAAGTAAAACTTGCCGTGCTTGTTTTTATAACAAAAAGAAACCAAACAAAACCTTCAGATTTTGTCTTGTTCTTTTCATTCTCCGTAGCAACTCCTTCTTTATTTATCTCTACCAACCTCTCCCACCCTTTAATCAGTTTTCTCTGCATTCTAACACCTTCCCGGCTGCTTTTCAACTTACTGTTTATATCATACCTGTAGCTCTCATTTTCATTTATGCTTTTTTTTCTCACATTGCCTTCATGGCAAAAATTGTCAGCAGCACTTGGTATGAAATAAAAATATTGGTCTGACCTTTGAAATTAATTAAATTGCCACTAATCTACACATTATCAGTATAATGCTGCAATTGTGCTGCACTAGGCTTGTTAATACTGGTCTATGTGTTGTTGATAATAATAAAATGCAAACTGTGATTAGTGCCTTGCATCAGCCATTGTTCAAAGTGACCTCTTGAAAACTAGCTGTTTATATGATACAGGATCTCATCTTACAATCCATAGCTGAAATCAGCAAAATAAATATTTTTTAAAAAGGTATTTTAGTACATATTTTCCTAATACAACTGTCCACTGTGAGAAGTTTGTCTCATTACCTAAAAAGAAATTTGGTTTGCATTATTATTGCAGGTTGGAAAGAAATAATCTGAGACAGTGCAAAAACTGTCTCAGTTTTCATCGCCAAAACTTTGGATGAAAACCAAACCTTTCATCAAACTATTTTGATGTAATGATGCACACTATCACAATGAACCAATTAACATATGTAGCCTTTTGTTGTATGCAGAAATTAAATTTATTTTGTTCCCTTTATATTTTCTAATACGGCATGCTGAACATGCCACAAAGCAGTGTTGTTAAACACAGTACTACTGAGCTATGCATTTTGTGCCCTCCATATAACTCCTAGAAGATGACTTCTGTCTTGTTAAGAGGTGTGCTGGTGTGCAGGAGCATGTGAGTTGTGCTCAACATGCTGAAAGGATGCACTAATGCTGGCATTCAAGCTGAGCTGACCAAGTCCCTTGAAAAGACTCTTCTCAATACCGACTGTCAAAGTTTCATAGGAGAGAGCGGTAACTTAAGCAATGATCTGTAAAACAAAGATGTGAGAAGGATATAGAGGACTTTACTGGTAGACATGTAAGTAGGCACAATTTTTGCAATTGTTGGTACAGAATGATGTCTTCAATCTGTGACACATGTAGTGTTGCATTCATTTCTATTTGCTTCTGGAAAAGAAAATCTTCCTCTTCTGGGAAACTATTCATTGCAAAAAATGAATATGCAGAGGGGGAATATTTATAGAAGGTGAGAAAATACTTTGGGTTTCATGAGGAGTGAATAATGAATAATTCAGTCAAGTGTAAATGACTTAAAGGGAAAATGTCTGTGAAATGATAAGCTACCTAGTAAATTCTTTTCTGTTAGGCAGTAAATCAGCAAGATACATGCCAAAGATAAACTTGCTCTTCAAAATTATTCTCAGTCAGGATCTTAAACATTTGGCCTTGTGAATTGTGAATGGAGTTTATTCAATTTGTGCATGTAGTTCTAGATTGTAGAGAAAAGAAAATTGTGTTCCCTTGCCACAGTGCCTTTGTTGTGTTTTACTTCTGTTTTAATATATTGTCATCACTCTTAATCTGGAGAAGTAATTTTTGAAATCTTGGTTTAAAATTAGGTATTTTACAATTTCACATATCATCATAAATCATGAATGTTTGGGTTTGTATTTCATTGCAGCGGAAAACAGATGTGCCACTTCAAATGCCGTAACATGCACAAAGTGTCTTGCTTTGGGCCCAGAGTGTGGATGGTGTGCTCAAGAGGTATGGCATTTTGCTTAATTACATTTGACTTTATATTTTAGCTGCTTCTGATCTTTATAAAGATAAAGACCTTCAAACTGAGAAAATTATAGTGAGAAATAGCAAGAAAATCTTTAAATGACCCCTAGAGACAAAACCTGAGAAATCATGTGAAATACATTTTGTTTCCAAAGGAGAAAATGCAATCTTTTATTTGGAAAATTGCAGTAATTTTAAATAAAGTGAGACCTTCTTAATGCATTCCATCTGGTTTGTAGACAGTTTTGGCAGACTTACAGTAGCTTTGAGATTTTAACAGTTTCTGGCTTTGAAAGCAAAATTACTTATCAGTACTTTGTATTAAGTCCTTATCATATATGAAAACAAGTCTATACATATATGTCTACTGCATTTAGCAGAAGGTTGTACTAACAGTGGAGTTGACTTCAGCTTCACGTTATATTATGATCCTATCACAAATGGAAAAAATTATGCTTTTCTCATTTTGATGCTGGAAACTGTCAGTTTTGAGACTTGGCACAGAAGGTAGATCTTAGGTAGCAAGAATTATTCTGAAATTATTGTTACTTTGCAAACTGTAAGAATATGAGAATTTCTGCTTTTGTTTGACAGAAAACACATAACCCTGTTGATAGCATGATTCTGAGTAATCACTTCAGAGGAGCAAGCTTTTGAAGAATATCTCTGGCAATCATAAGCTCAAATGCTCTTTAAGCTCCTGTGGAAATTACCAGTGGTAGCTTTCAGGTTAGCAGAGAAGGTAGATAAGTTCCTGGGGTGTATCTGGCAGAGATAAGTGTTAGGCAGTGGTAATATCTGAGATATTATGTCTTGGAATCATTAACTTCATCTGCCAAAGGTACAAAGGGTGAGTAATGCAAGGATGGGTAGAGGCATGCAGGGCAGGGCATGCAGGGCTTATTTTCCCAGAGGAAGCTTAGCACGTGTAGATGGCACAATGGGTTACAGTGTTCATTATTCTGGTCCCATGTTCTGTCTTACAAAAAGCAAAGCTTTATCCTCCTCCATCTGCATTTATTACAGAACAGCATTTGCTAACTCTCCAGTGCTATGGAGCTGCAGTACGTCCCCTTCTAAGTAGGCACGTGGACTTGGCTGGTTTCACTTCTGCTCTGCTTGTCCTACCTCACTTCTCGAATCAATCCTGAGAGCTGTTCATGGACACCAGGGCTTTCTCAGACCCTCTTAGATAGCTGGCTCATCTACACACTATCCATGATTATGGACCAGCATAACCCATATTATTACAGATGGAAATATTGCAATGCAGCTTAACCTGCCTGCTTCATGAGAAAAATCTTTTTAATAAGATAATCAGTCCTGAGGAACTCTTGAGATGCTTTGAATTTATACCTACACACAGTGGACCTCAGAAAACACTACAAATCTATTAGTCATTACTGGTAATGAGAGTAGCTTAATTCTTTACACATTTAAAAATCTAGCTTTTTGAAAAATATACACCAAAAAGAGTATATAAATAGCAGTAACTTTAAAAAGTGGTCTCTCTTGTTTTTAAAAGGGAAGGTTATAGAAAAAACGTATCAGAGATAGACTACAAAAAGAAGCTTTGAAATTTGAAAAACAAGATACAGGACTGTCATATTTCATTGTCCAGGGGCTTTCTCTAGTCTTTACAGGGTCTGGATGACTATTTATTATCTAATACACAGTTGGCTGCATTTTAGATTGCTTATTTTCCCCATTTGCAGAGATTGTCCTTTGTTTGGTTGGTCTTCAGCTTTGAGTCAGACGGACCAATACTTTGAAAGACTACAAAAGATCTTGTCTTTTTTTTCTTACCCCCCACCCCCCACCCCCGCCCCGAATGTTCAGAATTGTATTAATCATCAGATTAGTGGTCAGGAAGGAATTTTGCATTGGATCATTTTGGCACAATTTTTGACAACTTTTCACTTTCAATGCAGAAAAGGATGGGCTGCTTCTGACATCATCCTTTTACTAATCACATTTCTGTATCTACAAGGGCTTTTTTTTATGTTGGTGACATCCTAAACTGTCCACTCCTGTAATTATATATGGTTTCTTCTCTCTGGGAATTGAAATGATGTAGTTCAGCAGGTCTTTTGATTTTGTGTAGTGGCATAGACAAATTCAGGGTGGCTAAATCTAGAGCTGACCTCTGGTGTTCCTACTAAATATCAGCCTGAATAACATTACCAGTGGTTTCTTCTGAAAACTAACCTGTTTTGATGTTGTGGGAATGATGATTTCTTGCTAAAATGAGCTCATAGCATAGCACAGAACTTTTTTTTAGTGACATAATAACAGTGTGTAATTTCCTTTTTCTCCAAAGTCAACTTGTTCTGATTATGCAAGACCCTATTTCTCATTTTAAAATTTTCTGTGTAGAAAAGAGTCAATGTGCAATTAGATTTAACTTTAATTTAAATATTGCGTCATTGTTATCATTAAAAACATATGGTTTCATGAATTTTTCTATAATTTATGCAATTATAGTAGCATATTTTATTGTTTCAAAGACCAATATTTTGTTTTTCTTCATCCTTTGAAGTTAGCACAGGGGTTTTTTTCAGCTCAGATTGTTTTGTACTTTTTTTTTCTTATTAAACAGGATTTCATGGCTGGCACAACACAGAAGGGACGCTGTGACACTGTTTTCAACTTAATGAAAAGAGGCTGCCAATCAGATTTGGTTGAAAACCCCACGGTTCATGTCACAATACCTAGTGACCATGAAACAAATACACAAGTGACACCAGGAAAAGTTTCAGTCCAACTGCGTCCAGGTTGGGTCGTCTCTAACACATTGATATTATAATACATTTAAAATAAAAACAATACTTCTAAGTACAGATATTTTTGTGAAGAATCATCTGGAATAATGATTTGGAAGAATGATGCTGTAGCATTGTATAGAAGAACTGTGAGTGTGTATCCCATATTCAAGTGTCATCTTCACCAAGAATTATTTCTGTCAAACACAGTTTGGAATAATGCCAGTAAAAAGTGGAAAGGGAATTTTAGGTAGTCTTTCCTGTTTTCTTATGTGGTTTCTTGATTCTTTAGCCACTTACACTAACAGTTTTGCCTTACATATGTATAAACTATTCCTTCTGAAAGTAAATAGAGTTATAATTCCTAAATTCATAATTTGATAAACTTCTTAATTATTTCTTTACTTTCAAGTGCATTGACTAGACAACTAGAAAAATATCAAAACTGTAATATAAGAAAATACTACATTCCTGAAAAAGGCATAGGTGTTCACTGCCTGAATTTTTTTATAACTAGTATATCTCCACTTGCCCTCAGCACAAGTCTAAATCAGTGTTCATTCTCTGTCTCTAAAAAAGCTGTAGCCAACAGCAAAAGTGAGGGATGATATAAAGGGATGCAATTATCATTCACTCAATAAAATTCAATTTATTTCTTTTCCAAAGAATAATGGGAGAAAGAAATATGTGAGAGGGATCAATCTTTGTCTGGAAAACATTAAACATTTAGGAGAAATATTTTACTGATCTTCACTGTAGAAATGATCATTTTCTGTCAGTTACAAGGGAAAAAGGAGGGATCTGCATGTGTGTAAAGCACAAAGGATCTCTGGTTTTCACACTTTACAATAATAAAACAGTCAAGGTAACATCAGCACTTCTCCTTTCCTCAGTCTCCTTCCAAAATGACTCCTCTCTGCTTTGAGAAAGGGTTTCAGGAACTGAGCTACCTCTAAGCACTGTCTGTGGTCACATTTATTTCCAAAGGCATACTGGATTAATAGGAAAAAATGTTAGCTTTCTCAAATTTGGTTTCATTAACCTTTTTTTCCAGTAAATAATGAAATTAAGTTTGGAGTTCCTTATGCTTTGTACAAGTTCTTGCATCAGGGTGGCAGAAGAATGAAATTTCAAGGACTCCAGAAGAAAAACTTTTTATAGATAGATATCTTGCCCATATTTTCCCCCTCAGGGAAACACACAGATATACCACTATAGATTTTACTCAAAACAGACATTTGATACAGTATAATCACACAGACAAAGATGCTTTTGTTTTGATACTGGGGGGTTTTGTCACTGCTTACATATACTCATCATTTAGGATTTATGTGGGAAAAAATAAAGGTTGCACTCAGTATCTCACTATGTGCAAACTGGAGACCTGCAAGGGTCATTTACAAAAAGTAATTCAATTTACATTGGCAAAGAGGAAACATAAATTACAGCACACTGAAATTGTTTTCCTCATGCAAGACCTAATACGGACAAATCCTGACATTTTCAGATGGATTGTGTTCAAAGAGCATTGGAAGAAAGTACTTTGCATATTTAAATTTTCTCAGTAAGATCTCTGTAATGGATGTACCTTTTGATAGTTTTTATTGAAAACCTGCATAGTTCTTCTGTAACATCTTCCTTCCTCCTGTCCTTTGCTGTATCTTCATTTCACAGTACTGGACTAGATTCTCCACTCATCACATGAAGATCCTAAACTCATTTCTGCTGTGAGCTCACACTTTGGATAACATAAAATGATGGCTAATTTGAAACTGTGCATTCCTGTACCTACTCTGCCCATACAAATCACTTCAGTCGTTTTGCTGACATTGCAGAATATTAGACAAGCAAGAATGTGAGGACTGTGTTAGCAGCTTCCAAAGCATTAACATCTATAATCCTGAAATAAGAATTCTGTTTTGTATATGCCAAAAGGTGGAATTATTTTAATATTAAAACATTTTAAATATTTTTTTTTTTTTTTTGATCCCACGGAGCTTTCTCATCAAATCTTTGGAAGCAGTTTGAGATAAACTTTTATCATTATTTATGTGAATTTGTGAGGCTGCGCTGTCCTTGTGGTGTGTTTGTAGTTTTAGATTCTGTCATATGACAAACTATTTGCAGGATACATTTACATACTTTGAAGTGACAACCTTGAAGTGACTGACCCCAATTTGTATGCAGATCTGTGTCCTTTGTGAGCCACAACTGCTTTTTGTTATAATGCCAAAGGGATTGCATAACCATGAATTTAAAACAAAATGTGGAGAAGTCAGATTTTTACAATAAGTTGCACAGTGGTCCTGCAAGAAAAAAACCCCAAGATGTTCTCTAAAACAGACCTTTATGGTTTATTTTTGAATGCTTCTTCAGGGTTTCTTTTACTCTTGGGAGATTTTCTTGTTTGTTTGTTTTTCTCTTTGCTGACACAAACAACTTTGTGCTGAGGTTGCTACAAAAATAAATGTATTTTTAAGCATGTCCATTCAAAAATAGTAAATAAACATATTTGTTTCTTTTTTTAATCAGGAAGTGAAGCAAACTTTATGTTAAAAGTTCGTCCTTTAGAGAAATACCCTGTGGATCTTTACTATTTAGTTGATGTCTCAGCCTCTATGCACAACAATATAGAAAAGTTAAATTCCGTTGGATTTGCTTTATCTAAAAAGATGGAGAATATTTCTCTTGATTTTCGACTTGGATTTGGATCCTATGTGGATAAAACTGTGTCACCCTATATTAGCATTCATCCAGGTAGAATCCATAACCAGTGCAGGTATGTAGTCTTTTTACATTTACTGTAACACTGAGACGTGTATTTAATGACAGAAATATGCATTATACATATTTATTTTTAAAATTCTTCAGAATTTATCTTTGTTTCCTTTTACTGTGGTTCCTTGACAAAGTCCCTACGAAAATGCTGAAAGTTGTTTTACAGTGATTACTTCTGGAATACCTGATGAATGATTTCAGAAAAACTGTTTCTGTATCAGAAAAAATGTGCTGTATTTTCTTTAGCAAAACAAGCCAAAACCCATGCTGCTTTGGCTATGTTTTGTATTTAATTTTAAATTCAACTGTTGTGGTTTTCATTTTTTTAGATATGATACCTAGATTCATCACAAAGTTTTTACTTTCTGACCTCGGTACTTCCTAGTGTATGGTCATGTATTCATTAACTTTTTCATGAAAATTCTACTTTTGTCAACATGATATGGTTTCAGTACATTTAATGAACATAAGCGATTCTCTAATCTACAGTTCTAATGTGAAGGGGCTCCTCTTTTAAATACAAAATATGTTCTGGCCTGCATTTCTTTGTTCATGCTATGCCTTATATACCTTGGGTTCAACACATACAAAGTGAGGGATCACTTCCAAAATCCCCTGGAGAACAAGATTGTACACAACAAATTCAGAGCTGTATAAATTATAGTAATTGGAAAAGTGAATATTAATTCTTCATACTTTCTTGTTTGACTTTCCTGGGAAGACATGATCCAAAGTTCTGTGAAGTCCCTAAGTACCCTTTTTTGATTTCAGTAAGTTTTGAATTGGTGCCTAGTGGAGGAATTCATTCTAGAGATGTGACTATCTATGGATAAAGCAGTCAGCTAGACCATCTATATGTAGTGAGTGGATATTGATTAGCATTTCTAGGTCACAATGTATTTTGCCTAAGAGGAGACATCTGCACAGGTATTAATCCTTTCAGTGCCAGTTTCCCTTCTTTGACTGTACCTTGATTTGGAGGAGAGCAGGTTACAGTCTGGATGCAGTAGAAATTGAGAGAGTTGAAAGCTGCTCAGCATCTCTGAATGGATGAGCACTTCAACTTGTGCCATAAATCACGGCTGTGAATGGGTCCCAGGTCAATGACCTGTATAAGTGCTGCTTCACTAGCTTACCTACAATGAAAATCAGACTATCTCCCTTATGCGTAATGTGAGAAAGTATCATTTGCTATGATGTTTCTGAAAATGGATTTTCTTATCTCTTTGATGAGGTAATTATTATTAATATTTATATTAATTTTGTGTACAGTTATGTAACACTAGTGGATATAGGAACTTAGATTTCTTTATAGTTCAATAGCCTATGTAGCAACCTATTAAAAGTTCTTGCTGTTACAGTATGATAGTCCTTTCTCAGGATAATGAAAAGCAAAGTTGTACCACACTGTAGATATTCCAAAAGGGTTTATATACTGCCTGACTACATACCATCCCTCTTGCTGCATTTTTTGTTCTGTATGAAACACTACATATATACTGTTAACATATTAACTAAGTTATTATGTACACAATTCCATAAAATACAAGATAATATACATTTTTTGTAGTTAATTATATCTACTTCCCACTGAGCTTAGTTTCACATGGAATTGCTCCCTTTGTCTGAAACTGGAAGTGTTTCTTATTTTGTGCTACCTACATCTTCATTTATACCAGGATTTTATGGGTTAATGGGGATTCAATATTTTCATCTCCTTCAAAGGAAAAATAAGGTTTTTGATTTGTTTTGTTTTGGTACAGTGATTACAATTTAGATTGTATGCCTCCTCATGGTTATATTCATGTGCTATCCCTGACTGACAATATAGCAGAATTCAGAAATGCAGTGAATAAACAAAAAATTTCTGGGAATATTGATACACCTGAAGGGGGTTTCGATGCAATGCTCCAAGCAGCTGTGTGCCAGGTAAGAAAGGAACTTATTTGCAAAAGAGTAAAGAAATAGCAATTCAGGCAGTATATATCTAGATATATATATATATAGAGAGAGAGATAAACTGGTGGCCTGTGTTTCTGAATTCAAAATGCCAGTGCTATGCCTGATAATACTAAGATTTTTTCCTCCTTTTCTATTATTTCCCCCTTAAGTATAAATTTCCAATTGAAACTGAAAAAGGAGAGCATGAGGGAACGTGTTTTGATATTGGTTATGGTTCTTCAATTTCTGGCTTTAACCAGCCTAACCAACATAGGATGGATGATGAAAGCAACTGCTTCTTGTTTGAGCAGACACATGTATTCATTTCAGTCAATTATGTAATTAGTTTAAAAAATCGTTGAAGCACTGCTTGTGTTCTTCAATGAAGACATACCGTTTGACATTTCTTCTCCTTAAGAACTTGAAAATTTATTGAAATATTTTACATAACTGCTTGTATAGATAAGGAAAACAGAAGAACTTCTATGTTCTCAGCTTTTAGAAATTTCAAATTTTAAAACAGTACAAATCAACTAAAAATTAACTTTTGTGTATTGATAAAATTTCATCACAGTGTCTCCCATGCAGAAAAGGATAGAAAAGATCTGCATCAATAAGTCTTAACCTTTAAGCATATTAGATACAGAGAGTTTGTTTTGCTCTAGAGAGCTATTTTTGGTTTTTGCTTTTCTTCTTATGCATATTAATGCAATACAAACTTTGAAATTTTGTTGATTCATAGGTTTGGTAATGCTCTATAAAGTATTCAAAATTCCCATTCAAATCACAGGCTTGGCATGTTTCTCATCTGTTAGAATGATGTCAGGATAATTGTTTTGTCTTGTCCATCTTTTCACTATTTTTCTGTGCAGTACAATATCTCAAGAACAAAAAGTAATCCAAACTATGCTAAAAATGAATAGTTTGGTCCAATTTTATTTTCAAATTTTGATTAGCAGGTAAGTAAAAACCACTGTTCATAAACACTGTGATTGAAGCTGTTACAAAAAATTATTCTGGAACTTTGGAAAAATTCCTAAAAATTCAGTGTTTCTCACTGGACACATTCCACACTTATGACATGTGAGTTCTAGAATAATATATGCTTCCAAGAACAATAGAATGGAAACATTCATGAGAATGTGGAGGCTTTCCTGGTAAGTGAATTGTGAAGTGAAATGGATGGGAAGAATGTGCAATTCATAATGACCATCATGAACTATAAATTATATTAATGTACACTCATTTTGCCTACAATAGACCTTTATAACTTGCTCCATCTTGCTTTAACCAATGCATCATAGTTACAAGAGGTTGCAGGTTAGGACATGGAGCTACTTTAAAATTTAGATTGCTGTGACATATGTAGGTAGGAATCATACAACCACAGAACATCTCAAGTCAGAAGGGACCCATAAGGACCATTGAGTCCAACTCCCTACTCCTCACAGGATTACCTAAAACTAAACAAGTCTCAAGATGACAAAGTCATATGATGGAGTCTTAGGAGAAGAGGTTTTTACAGTGCTGAAGGAGAATTTTGAATGATTTAAGACTAATTGTGTTTATAAATAAAACTTAAAATGCTCCTTCTTTAGAGGGATGCTGTCTAGGAGTGTCTAAGGGAGACTGTTGCCTAAAGTATAAGTTGGAAAAGACACAACACCCCTCTGTACTTGTTATTTTTGCTGGCTTGAGATATTTAATCCCCATTCAGAGACAGCAGAGAGTGAACCTGAGAAGGGAGCTGAATTCCTCTCCATGAAGAAAGGGAGGCAGAGAGTAAGTCACAAAGTGTGGATGAGTACATGGACTGTACTGCAGGTTCATGTTTCACATGAGAATTGTAGAGATTCTGTGTCATAAGAAGGAGATAAAATGGAAGCAGTGAAAAAGTAGATGGAATAAGCAAGAGAGGGAATAATGAAAAATCATATGATGTGTTTCCTGTGTGCCTCAGAAATTTGATTATAATCAGGGAGATAAATGTTTTGAAAATACAATTTGGCATCTAAATCAATATAGGTATAAGCTTACCCTTCACATCACTGAATTCCTAAAAGGCATTCAATTCATCCTTGAGGCTACCACTTTGCCATCAGTCCCCTAAGATGGTGAATAAATGTAGCATTTTGCTGCTTAATAAGGAATTTCTCAATTTATAATTGCATTAAGGCTTTCAAACTTTAGTTTATTGATTTGTGATTGCATACTAATGCACTTTCCAGGAAATTGTGTAGGAAAAGGAAATTATAGAGTGATGAGAATATAAATCAATGTAAAAATAGAACAGAGTGCCAAGTATCAATGTGGATGAATGCATATTTACTGGTTGTAATGCTTCCTAGAACCCCAGAGGATTTTACAAACTATGGGCTTTGTATTTGTACTTAATAGGGACATACGCAATGTGGCAGCTGTTATCAAGCCCACTACATAAAGCATAGCTGGCATGTATGGTGGGATATTGTTCTTTAAAAAGCAAAGAAAATGGTAAATGGAAAAAACCAAAGAAATTGGTAGTTTTCAGATGTAGTACATTATGTCTATTTCCACACAAAATGCTTTAAATAGCCTGGTTCTAAATGCAGTGCTGCCAGGCAGTGTAATACCTGAAAGTGGTCTTTCATGTTGATTTTTCATTTTGTTGTTGATTACTTTAGAAGATAGGTAGTTACTGCTTTCTTACACCTAATTTTGTTTTCTTTGTAGAGCCATATTGGATGGCGTAAAGAAGCAAAGCGACTGCTTCTTGTGATGACAGATCAAACTTCCCATCTGGCCCTTGATAGTAAATTAGCAGGAATTGTAATTCCCCATGATGGAAACTGTCACTTGAAAGATAATGTGTACATCAAAGCTACGAGTATGGTAAGGTCATAGATTTTGCCTTCAGAGAGACGGTGCAAAACTGTATAAAAGAGGTTTTTAGACTGCTCTCAAAGCATTGCTTTTATTTCAGTTATTAGAGTAATGTTTTTCCAGGTAGGCAAGTTGTGAAATGAAAAATTGATCACCTGGCATATTGCCATTCTTTTTGTGTGGACTAAAATATTTTGAAGTCTGAAAAAAACAATACACAGCAAAGAAGAATATGTTGTCGTTTTGATGTGGGTTATTATTAGCATCTCATAAAAATCACACACATTTTGTATAAAATATAGTGTGGTGTGATATTTTGCACAAGTAGAAGCTGGTAATACATTGGAATTGTACAATCGTGCTCACAAGACAAAGGTAGTGGCTGTGGTTTATGGTCAGAGGATGCGCAGGAGTGTTGGTTGAAAGGCTTGGTGAGAGTAAACCAGAGGGCACACAACAGCAATGAGATACCTCAATGGATGGACTAGCATTAAATGCATTCAGATTTCACAGTAGAAAGCCAATGTGAGGTAATACAAACCTCTGCAAAAAGTTGCAGCAAATCTGCTGTAGCAAAGTAAGATGCCTTCAACAGATTTTTTTAGTTTTCAAAATATTTTCTTCAGTAATAGATAAAGTAGTCTGAAGTGACTGAAGGAATTTATTTTTTTTCCTAAGAATTATAGGTTTCAACTGCTTTGGGTATTTTCTTAAATAAATATGAATTGTTTATTTAAGAAACATGAATCACTGCTTAATTGCAATGTAATCCCCAGAAAGCAGAAGTATGAGCTGTGGTACAATTAGAGCACATTGAAGTTTTGTTCTCAGTGCTGGCTGCCCTTAGTTGAAGTGTACAGCTTGTGTTCAGCCAGAGCCAGCAACGTGGAAGTGAAGTCAGTGCAGGCTTGTGTAAGTGAGGTTAGACCTGAATGTAATCCCAGCAACTGTTATTTACAAGGATGGTGGAGCAGCAGGAAGAGGGTGCTGGCTGTTGTGTTATCGTGAAATACAGGAGGTTTCTGGGAAGCAGTGAGTGTTTGGGACCTTGCTAAGCGGAGGAGGGAGATCAGCGTGTGCTAACAGGAAGGTTATTTGGATTTCCATTTATCTGACGTTCTTGCATTCATATACTCCCTCTGTCACCTCTTGGATATTTCCTCACAGATGTCAGAAATTTTTTTCCATTCTAATCAGTCTATTCAGTTTATTCTACTCAGAGCAAATAATCCTGAAACTTTTCTTTCCCAAAGCAGAACCTTGTCTGTTTTTCTTTCTTTTTAGTTTTCTTAGTTTCAGTGCTATAAATCAGAGAATGTTTGCTCTGCTTATTAGGTAATTGCTAAATGTACAAATCATTTTGGTGTTCAGGATTCCTTTGATAATAAAGATATTGTCTGTTTCAGGGGAAAAAAACCAAAACAACAAATTATTATTTTCTGTCCAACTTTGGGAATTAATTTCTGTTGCAACTCTGTTGCAACTCTGTTGCAATTGGATAAACTCACTAATGGAAAATAGGACAAAATTAATTAATATATTTCTATGCAGGTATGATATATTGATGACTGACTGAAAAAAAAAAAAAAAGGTGTTCTAACTGATATTCTGCATTCTGGTTTGATAGATCATAATTGAACTTTCCCATATGGAAAATGAAATCTCCATGAAGACTACTACTGATGTATTTTATGAAATTGATTTTTTTAGCCATCCAAACGAAATGACTTTTAAAGATTATATCTCTGGTAGAACATTTAGATCCACGTGTTTTCTGGCTGCTAACCCCTTTTTTTTAAAATATGTGCTAATTTTTGCATGCCCACATGTTAACAGTAGGCATCAACTTAGTACTACAAATTGCATTTTCTGGAGCAGATTTGATGACAACACAATAGTGTCTGTAAGGGAAAGTGTGCTGGTTTCTTGCTTTTTTCATCTCATCCATGGTACATGTGATTATTTTTTTCATAGATATCCAACTTCAAATGGGTGAAATCAGAGGGCTGGAATAACTATTTGATATTTAAATGAAATATCATGAAATTCTGTCAGTCTTTTAGAAAACATAATATGAAACATGTTTTTTGGGTTTTTTTTGTATCAATGCAATTTTGTTTGGCTGTGCTAAATTAAAGACTTCTACAATTACATTGTTTTCCTGCTTTGATTCTTAGCTTTGGGTAGTCATGAGAAGATTGTATTTTGGCATATTTTTATTTCTTACTTGTGCCAGTTTAGAGGGCTTTGTTTTATTTATTTGAACAAGCTTAGCCTTTATATCAGAAATGTTTCCTATTAGACATTTTTTCTGCATGTTTCTTTCTAACTTCTGCTAAGCAGTCACAGAAAGGTCAGCAAAAAAAGTGCATGACAGGACAGAAACCTAGTCTCTTTTATTTAGATCTGTGCTTGGTTAATTCCCTTTCTGAAATACTTAACATCTGTATTAGTTATCTTCTCAGCTTAACCAAGTAAGTTAAAATAATAAAATGAATTATGTAATTGAAACAAGAAAGATGATCTAAAATTAAAGTATATTTACCTAAGCAGTAGTGGGAAGAGATCAGATGAAAACACATAAGTTACAGCAAGGTTTTCACAGCAAGCAAAGTGAGGCTCCATGAGTGACCATTGGTATGTTATGTCATCTCTTTAATGATTAAAATTAAAAAGCTAGTGTGGGTCTGTTGATGCTTTGGGCTTTGTTTGGTTTTGTTTTTTGGGGTTTTTTTGGTTTTTTTTTAAACTCAATTCTAATAGAAATAAACAAGAAGCTGGACACTCTGGAGAGCTGTTGGTAACAAGTACATGGAAGTTCAGCCTTCCTTGTGAGCAGAGGTAGTCTGGGGATCCTGTCCCTGCAGCCCTTGCATGTCTATGGGTGTCATAAGCTCCATCTGAGTAAGTTTTTGGTTTATGAAGGGTTGGAAAGCTATTTCTGATACTCCTGATTCCAGAGTTCGTCTAGTAGCTGCAGAGTTGCTGAGGAGCCATTCTGCTGGAATTCAGACAGATCTAGTATCATGTGCTAAGCAGGAAGACTGACTTATTTTGCCGCCATCTCATGATCTCTTGGTACTGCCCCTGTCATTCCCATGTTTATGGTGCAGGAGGAGTTTGCAGAATGCCTGGCTTCACTTGTGTCCTGGGACCACTTGGTGTGTCTGTGATCTGCCAGCCAATTGCACATGGCCTGTGAGGTTGTGCAGCACAGCGGAGGTCCCACTACTGTGCTCTGTGCCATGGAGAAGGAAGGAGGGCTTAGCACTTTGTTGTAGGCTACTCTCTCCAGCTGGAACTGTAAGAAGGCCTGTTTAATACGGTGCTACCTTTTGTCAGTTATCTTAAGGAATATAATGTTTTACCAAAGTGTTGAAATGTTGAGAGATGAATGTACCCTGGCCAATGTCGAACTGCACCAAAAAACTTTTTTGTTCTCTCTGTACATTATACAGGCTCTTTATAATGGTGCAATATGATGGTAAATGGATTTTGCTTTCTTGCAAAAGACTCTCTTTGTCTCAGTTGTCTTGCTATTCATATTATTGCTGGTAGGGCTGTTGACTTGCAGGGTGCCTTAAGTAACAAGGGACAATCTGAGGAGAAAGAAGTTGTTCAGGGTAACAGACTGTGTTTGTGCCAGTGAGAGACGATATGGGACAGATGGGGAAAAATGCCACAAGAAGAAAGATAATAAAATTATGTGGGGATAAAGGTTGAAGTACCTAAGTGGAGGTGTCCAGATGAAATCTCTTCAAGTGGAATCACAGGCCAAGGCCCCAGTCACTTCTTTCTTTTTTGTCATGAATTTTAAGTACTGAGTTTACTTCTTGAGAAGTATTCACTTAAGGCTGGTAAATAAGTGGTGATTTTAAGAAATAGTTTGGTTTGGAGTACTGGATCTAGAGGGATCTCACATAACCCAGGTGTACAAAGCCCATTGGGACCACACAGACACCCTTGAACTTCCCCAGATCTTGGAAGAACAGATAGCAACACAGCTCTTGTTCTCAAATCCATGTCAGCTCTCTCAATGGGAAGTGTAGAAGAGCAGGTCATTGGCACAGGACGTGCTGTCATAGGTACTCCACCAAATAGAACAATGCATTACTGAGGAGAGCTGTGAAACTCATGCCATCTTCTTGAAGCATAGGTGTGGTTAAGAAAATGTAGCAGGTCATCATGGTGAGGACTGGAGTCATCAGTCCTTAGGTAGCTCTTGAACACACGGAGGAGAAAGCTGTCAGTAGTAACTGAGATATGCATAGAATACTGATGTTGCCAGAACCTGATCCAGTGGCTGCATTTGATGCCAAAATACACATCAGAGAATCAAACATTTTTAATTACCCTCCTTGCTGTTCTCAAAAGCGCACCTCATCTCAGTGCTTCATGCTGTATTTTCTCCCTCACTTTTGCACATGAACCCCCCCCATCATTCCCTGCTCTTCTAGATGGACCATGGACCACATCCTGTCCATATTTCTTTAGGCATAAGACTCAAACCAACAAAATAGTACTGTATAGTTAGTCCTCCCACTGTGCAGCAGATCAATGTAGTTGGCTACAGATAAGCCTGGCTGATGCCCTGATGATTTTTTTTTTATTGTTTATTAGGATGACCCCATCCTGGTTTTGATGTCAGTCTACCATTCTCTGTATGTTTAGGAGTTACAATTGCATTGGAATCAATCCAATTTGATTGATTTGGAAATATGTAATATGTCATATATGAAATACAAGATTTTTTCCTACTAATCTACAATCTTCTCTTTCCTGTTGTATTTTGCAGGAGCATCCATCTCTTGGGCAGCTCTCTGAAAAATTGATTGACAATAATATCAATGTTATTTTTGCCGTTCAAGGAAGCCAGTTTCATTGGTATAAAGTAGGTTAGAAACCTGATTTCTTTTTTCAATTCTGAAGGCACAATATTTATACTTAAAATTAAAACTGCATAAATTATTGTCTTTTTCATAGGATCTGTTACCTCTCTTGCCTGGTACTGTTGCAAGACAAATAGAATCACAAGCAGCAAATCTCAATGATTTGGTGGTAGAAGCCTATCAGGTATGATGAGACTGACAATGTTCTATGTAATATTTGTACATTTTTCATCTTTCGTAGCATGAAGTTGGAATTTCCAGGATCTTGTCTTCCATCCAAAGTCTACAAGGATACACTCCCTACTTTTCCTAATGTCCAGGTGGATAGGTGATACTATCTTATGATAGCTCTGAAAGTCCCGCTTTGTCAGGGTCAAAGCCAAGAGCTACTGGTTTTTAATTTCTAAGGATACTTCTAAATATTCTGTTTGATTCTCTGCACTTGTTGCTATGTCACTTCAAAAGATGTTTTATTTATTTGAATTTTGGCACCTCAGATCTTTAGTTACAGACCAGACCCCACTGTCTACACACCATATAAATTCAGAGCAAAAACCTAATGCAATATCTGGAGAGTTTTGCAGCATAATTTTTAGAAAACAAAAAAGAAATGGGAATTTACAAGGTGATAGTTTGAGAAAGGTGGATATCGTGAAAAGCAGTATCTATACTGTAAAAAGCAGTATAATGACTTGGGGGTTTGAGGCATGGAAGTGAAGAGTTTTAATAGGGATTTGGGAGAGAAGAATGGAAATGGCTTTGTGAACTCTTGCTTGGAGGCATCAATTGAATGTAATAGTTTGGGAAAGCGAAAGTAATAATACGGGAAATACCATAAAGTCACTTTTCAAACATGATTGACACAGAATGGCAGTTTGAAAGTGAAACAGGCATGTTGTTAGTGAAGAAAAGAAGGTGTAAACAGCTTTGAAAATGAAGTCAAGAAATAGACATTTGAGATACCAGAACATGGGGAGCCCATAGAGTAGCATCTAAATGAATGTGATGGGTTGCATGGTTGAATGCTGTTAAGTTGTGCAGTTACACACAAGCATTCCATTTCAAAAAGTTGAAAACTCAGCTACAAAAGTATATGCAAGGTATCCACATGTATCACTTTTTTTTTTTAGTTAGATTTGGGAGGCTGAAATTATCAATTTTACTTGCTTTACCACAGAATCAAGCAATTTGCTTACAGCAAATTTGATATAATGACAAGCCAGCCCCTGTGTCTTTTTCTAATTCATAGAGTGCTTTTGCATACACTTTTCTCATTGTCACGTTGGAGACACTGGGAAAAAGGCAAACAGATTCAAAACCATAGATGTTTAGGGGTAGTCAAATTGCAGAGAAGTTCTCACTTGTATTTTACTTCTTCTTATAAAGTCAAGAGATCTCATTTTGAATATGGAGGTTTGCAGGAAGTTGCTGGCATAGAATTTTGAAAATTGTAGTCCTTTTGTATGACAGTTTTACACTGTCCTTCCTAAATTGAAACACAGTGCTTGCCCAGTGCAGAGCAAACATTCAAGGGGAGGAAATGAAATTTTATGAAGCAATTACTTTGTTCAATACAAGATTCAGTGGGACTTTCCTGGTCCAGCCACCCACAGTTTGCTTTAGCTTTATTTTCATTTTTTAGACACTGTCTTTCTTCCCATCCTAACGTGCATTGGATTTCACAATTTGAGTTTTTCATCATAGTTTTAGGGGCTTTTTACTATATAAACACATGGTGAACAGGTCTTGAATGTGTTGCATTCTAGGGAAAAAAGGACTTAGATAAGAAAATAAATTTAGTGTTGATATTCAGTGACAGTGGGCCTCTTTCACTCTTCTTCCAGGCAGGGAAACCTTAGGCTTAGCTATGGAAAACCCTGGCTGAAAATCCCTGGCTAAAAAGCAAGGATGAGTCACTAATTTTCAAAAAGTTACTACTAAGATAAACATGTGTTAAGATTCATATGATTGCATTTCCATTTGTGGCAGTAAAAATATCCCACTAAATTCATTTTTTAATAGTAATATGACAGGAATTTTAAAAATCCCTCTGTGCAATTTTCAGCTCATAAATTTGTACAGAGCTTTAATAAATTTTTTAATGGTCAAGGAGAAGTATTTCTTCTTTGAAGGAAGCAGGATTTTAGGTCATGTAGTAAATACAAGTTACAAAGCAGTTGCTTTTTCATTATTTTTAATTGCAAACTTGGTAAATTGTTGGCTTTTATAGTCTTAGTTGACCCAGAAAAATCAGTAAGAATAATCCCCATAGCCTTTAGGTCACTCTAAGGTTTGTTCAGCAAAAAATTTTCTAAAACAAATGCAAAATATCAGAAGTTTTTAAAGTGTCAAGTCAATTAGGAAACTTTTCTGCTGGATAACAGTGGTTGTATGTATGTTTACTGTTGTATTTTACATGTGTGGCTAAAAGTCAGCGTGGACTCAAACAATGAGCAGTTTTTGTTGCATATGGTTGTTGGGATAGATTTTCAAATTGTGAAAAATGCAGTCTCAAAACCATGTTAGCAAAGCTGAAAACATTTTTATCTGGAAAACCTAATCCTCTTTATCAGAATTACCAGTTCACTGGTTGTGTATATATGGAATGTAATTGGGTTTCAACATGGGAAACAAAGCTTTAATTCATTCCTTTATTCACACAGACAAGCTTTCTTCATTTTTAGTCAGACATAGGAGCCATACTTGGTGTTAGTCACTAATATACATTATATTTTGAGATGCAGTGCAATTAAAATTTGTTTTCTGGTTACAGAAACTAATCTCTGAAGTGAAAATTCAAGTGGATAATCAGATCCAAGGTCTTCATTTCAATATCACTGCGATCTGTCCTGATGGAAGTAAAAAAACTGGCATGGAAGGATGTAAAAATGTGGGATATAATAAAGAAGTATGTTGATAGTTCTCATTATTCAAGGAACTGGAATACTTGTTTTTCTGTTTGGTTGGGTTTCAATGGTGTGAAATCTTCTAGGGATTTACTTAAACTGAAAATGGATTTATGTGATTAATGATCACAGGCTCTCTATTATTCTCTGGGTTTATTTTTCCTGAATCTTATTTTAATTCTCACTAATCCTGTGGAACTAAGGCTCAAAGCTTTTCCTGAAAGCTAACGTCCATTAAAACTTTCCTTCTTTGTCCTCCGCTGGGCACAACCATCACATCCATTGTGATGAAATCTGTACGTAAAGAGGATGAAAGATAATCACCCAGTGGAAAAAAATCACTGGAATTTGTGTTCCTTGGGACTGTACTAGATGTCACCTTTCTCTCTTCTTGCTTTAGTAGTCTTCCTGCACAATCAGGGTTGTGGATAATTAGTTTATTTTATAAATCAAATTAATAAAATGATTTATTCCCATTTGAATTGGTGGCACCTACTGAATGAAACAGAGCATCCTGCACCATGAAAATGCAGGGGAAGATGTCTGGCTGAGGTAAAGAGCATGGTTTTCTTCCCAGAAAAACTTCTCTGTGCCTTGATATATTTATTTAATTGCTTGAACTACTGGAGTAATTCTTTTCGCTTGCCAGGAAGAAGTCTGTGTTTCTAGAGAGCAGGGTCAAGGAGTTCTTTCTTGCTTGACATGTACATATGTCTCAGCTGGTGTGAGAAATAGCTTGTGTCTGTGTGTAAAAATAGCAAAACAAATTAAATGTGTGAATTGTAATGTAAATTTGAATGTATTTTATCCTCTTCTGAATTTTGTCTGCATGCTGCTGATTGTAGCTTCTACAGTTTACAGGAGATTTGGTGTTTTTATTCTTAAAGCATCTTTTCCCCACTGTTGGTCCCTGGGCATGTCATAAGAAAGAGGACTGGAATTTGTTCTGTTTAATGAAAAGAAAAATATTTATATCTGTTTCTTTTTAATAAAAGCCAAGCCAGTTGATTGTAAAAGATTGCATGTGGTCCTAAACCTCTACGGCTGTTGAAAATGAGCCATCCTTAAGAGATTAATTTATTTTAACCGTAAATCCTTATTTCAGTGTTTGTTTACAGACAAAATGCTTTTCCTTAATTCTCACATTCCTTTCATTGTCTAATCCTTCTTCCTTCCTTTTCTTACCAAAACAAAGTGGATTAAATTCTGGAAGATTCCTGTGGCCTCTTCAGGGTGCAAAACTAACTTTGGCTATTAGCAAGTGTCATGGTGTTGTAATTATTTAGTCACCACAGGTTCAATCTGTCTGCTGCTGTGTTCAGAATCAAATTTCACGACTCATATGCACGACATGATTTTCCCTTCCCTCCCATATCCCTGATATTCTTCCAGTACTGTTTTGTACCTGAAGATGATGTTTTCTGGCAGAGCTCTGTGCTGAATAAAAAGCACATTCCTTAGCTGCAGCCTGTCCTCCCCACATGATATGCACCTGCTGTATGAATCAATTTCTCTATAGCCACACTTTTGCCCTCCAACCCAAGGGAAGAAATCTCAATGCATGGAGAGTGTGGGCTACTGAGAGGTTATGTGTGTAGTGGCACATTTGAGAAATGAGAAGAAGAAAAGCAAAGGGTGAGACAAAGCCTGTGTGCCCCCTCAATATGACATTAAGTGCATGTTTCTGCACAGCATTCTTCTCCTGTTGTCCGTGTAGGCAGCCGCAGCCCCTCTCGCCACAAAGCCACCATTGTCCCCAAGGGCTGGGTTGTTCTCGTGTGGGGGCGCAGCGGGAGGGAGAGACAGTGATGAGAGATGAATGGCCTCAGTATTTGCGGGTAGTTTCAGCCTCATATGTAATCAGTTTCTCGGGGTTTCTCCTTTTTTATTTGGAAATCTTTATTTTTTGGTAGTAAAGATTAAAGGTGCTTTCTTCCTTGTGTTACTTTCTCACTTTCTCCTCCTGGTTACATTTTTTGTGTGAGGAGACAAGAGTTGCTTTACATAAGGACGATGAAAAAATTCAAAACCTTAGAGAGAATACCCTGTCAGAAGCATACTGGTCAAAAAAAAAATAAAAACCAAACTAAGAAATAATTATAAAATACAAGATTGATATCTAGTGTGTCACACATTCAGTCAAAAACTTTTAGGGGTGATTGATGGAAACTTTATGGCAATCACCTAACCACCAAAATGATCCTGGGTCCTGTACCAGGACTACAAAAAGCCACGGGAGCTGCTGCTGTAGTGGGCACTGCTGGGATGAGGACCTGGAGGATGGTGGTGATGGCCATGACATGGCCTGGAGCCAGACACTGGGTCCATGGAATTGGGAAAAGTAACTGCTAACATGTGAGCTGTTCTGTATTTTAGTAGGGTAGCCAGAGCCATCCAAAAACCTGTGTGATTTATATGTAGGTGCATGACCAATTCTGACACAGGACATTCATTATAGATTCTTTTTATGAAGAGTATCTGTTTGTGTATTGTCTTGCTCAATCTAATCCCAATTCTTATCTAAATAGTCCTGTGATATAACAGAATATACATGTTAAATAACAGCAGGAGGATAGTAATGATATTTCTATTTCCATTTAATTTGTATTAAACTTGTCTTTTGCAACTATGCTTTCTTAACTTGAAAGTAGACTTCTGTCAATCCTCTATTGTTAGGATTTTAACTGTATTTGTGATGCCTGTCATTACTAATACATCATGTTTGACAAGTGACCACTGTGTATTTTGCTATTATCAGCTAGTGCACATTCATATACAATATAAGATTCTGCTTTGTTTATGTGTTAAAAATTTTAAGCAAATGTAAGCAAGAAAATAATAATAATGTTAAATCGATCTTTATTTCTTCTTAGGTACTTTTCAATGTATCAGTTACAATGAAAGGATGTCATACAACTGGAGGAAGAAAATATGTCATACTTAAGCCTATTGGTTTCAATGAAACTGCCATTGTCAATGTGCAGCAAAGCTGTGCCTGCCAGTATGGAGACAGCACAGGGCACAAACGAGTGTGGGCTGAAGAAACTTCTCCTGACAGCAAACAGTCCCCGTGCAGTGACAGTAACTGTGGCTCTAACAGAGACACGCTTCCCTCAGAGAAGTGCAGGCAACACCAGGACCAGCCCATCTGCAGTGGTCAAGGAAATTGCATAGATGGAAAATGTTTCTGCTTCAAAAACAAGCTAGGCAAGGTGTATGGCAAGTACTGTGAAATGGATGATTTTTCCTGCCCGTATCACCAGGGAAACTTGTGTTCTGGTAAGTTGCAGTGTTTATGTCCATATTTTCTTAGTTTGTTTTGTTTTCTGAGGCTACTTTACATGATGCAGCTGAAAACAATGATATAAGGCTGTCAAGAACTAGAATTGTTTGTGCAGAATTAGTGTGGGAAATGTCCTGAACACCCTGTTAGGAATTTCCACTCCAGGGCTCTCTTCACCATTGGCATATGCACTGTCTTCTGAATTTCACCACCATTTTTTAAGGGATACATTGACTTTTTTCCAAAGTTTAGCTATTTTAATATTTAAATCTCAAAATTCTTAATAAGTAATGATACTGATTTCTCAAACAAGAAATAGCATTATTCCAGGAAGCTAGTTGATACATTTTAGCATAATGGGAATATGAGATACTGAAAAGATTAAGAAGGGATCATAGCTTCCAGGTGAAGTTCTGATTTTCTACCACCCTAAATGAGTCCTGTGAGACATACACACTTGATTTCAAATACTGGTATGAACATGAACACTGCAGGGAATGCCTGCTTCAGAAAGGAGACTCTAAGTGAAACAGCGTTGTTAGAAATTCTCATTCTTTTTGTAGTCTGCTTTATGGTAGGGAAGAGAGAAAAAAAGAAATGGAAATGGAAATGGAAATGGAAAATGAAAAGGAAGGAAAGAACCTGGCCTGTCCACATGAACTTTATACTCCTTCCACTGAATCTTGTTGTTTATTTGAATGGAATGTTTTCTTGCTAAAGAGAAGTTTGTTTAGTTTGCCTGAAGACTATTTTCCTGGTCGTTGTGTAATTCCTAATCTCCATTGTTTTGATCCAAAGCAAAAGAACAGAATTTTAGTAAAAGGTTTTAGGGTGACATCATAGCAGCAACTTATGCTCAACTTAACAATGAACAGCAGCCTTCAATATTGATCATGCCAGTAACTTCAGTCCAAGTTATTAACTTAAAAACTAATTAGAAAGTCAAGGTCTAAATTTTCTCTGTTCAAGGTAAAGCACAAGCAATACAAATGTATCCATCTAAAATTTGTTTTCTGTTTTCATGGAAGCCTATGACTCCAGACTCTCTGTGTTATAGGTAATGGTGAATGTGAAGGTGGTAAATGCAAATGCTTTGCTGGCTGGGAAGGTGATCGTTGCGAGTGCTCATCACAATCAGCAAAGCACTGCCTGAATTCAAAGGGCCAGATTTGCAGTGGAAGAGGAAAATGTGTATGTGGGAAGTGTGAATGCACAGACCCAAGAAGCTTTGGACGTTTCTGTGAATATTGTCCTACTTGTAACAAAGCCTGTGAAGAAAACTGGTATGTTTCTTGTGCTAGACTTGACTTTTTCACTCCCTAATATTGAAACATGAAGAAAATTTCTGCTTATGATTTGTACCTATTTAGATTCTAGGAAACTGGTGCAATTCACACTTGATACTTCTCTGTGTAGTTGGATTCACACTGGCAATTAAGAGAATTGCATGTCAGCATCTATTTTAACCATTCTTCATATGAGGTCTCCTGGGTAGGAAATAAAACCATAAATTTGTATTTTTAAAAATGGAAAATAGATCCTACTTTTGAATTTTTCCAAGTCAAATAATGTTCTCCACATTAGTTTTTGCATAATCCTTCTGCTTCTCAGCTGAAAGAAAGTGGTGTGGAGCTAGAGCAGTACTTGTGTATTGTCTTACCCAGAGAACAACATTCCTCTTTGCTCAGTTTCAAAACACTTAGTCTTTGCCATGCTCGTCTTAAAGCATGTCATTTTTCCTTACTCCTGTAAAGGAAGGGACAGTGTGGAGGTTGAAATGAGCAAGCCCAGGAGGGGACAAGCTAGGCCAGACTCTCAGTGGTGTACTGTGTGGTCCTGGCACAGAGAGCAAATGAAGGCCTTTCCTTGGGCATGTCTCTTCTGCGCCCTCTCATCACACATGTAATGTCCTGCATCTCACTGTGGTGCAGAGGGTGAAAGATCAGCCTTTCATTGTGCTGAAAACAGAATCATTGTTTATTTGTATTTATTTTAATTATATCTCATCAGGTGAAAATGCTGGAGAACCAAGCTTGGCCACATCTGGAAATGTTGCTGCTAAGATTTCACTAGATAAAATGCAGTTAACCTTTCTGATTTACACTTGTTCACTGTGAAATGTGTGCCTTTAATAAATTCAGAAGATGGCATATCTTCAGTTAGGGCTTTTTTTGAGATCTCTTGTGACATCTGTCTCCTTCAGAGCTATACAGTGAAGACAGTAAGACTGAGAGCATTGCCTCCCACTTGTCATGCTCTCTGTCTAAACTGCCCAGCAGTGCAGACTTACTTGGCTTTGTCTTAACATAGCACCCAAAAATTATTGACAAAGCTGTGTTTCCTCTACCTACCTCTACTCTTCAATTCCAGCATGCATCTGAATGAGATTGATAGGTAAGGAAGGACTAGAAAGTGGAGGCTGAAAGCTGAAGAAAACTGGACCTCAGTTACACCCTTGCAACACAAAAGGCAGAATTGGATGAAGGTGGCTCGAAGCCAAAGACATGTTTTAGTTTGCAACTTCTGAGTAGCTGGTTCTGAGAAGCATCAGAGGGATAATTGCTGAGAGAGGCATCATATTTCAGAAAAAAATAAATAAATGTCGCAATGTTTTTACTAACAACAGGAAAGCATTATGTGCAAGCAGTACGTCAGCTTGTTGATACAATCTCTTAAAGGGGAGTGCAGAGAAAGACATAGGTTTTTAATTATAATTTTTATTTTACAGGAACTGTGTTCAGTGCTATCATTCTAATAATGCATCTCAAGTAATACTTGACCAGTGCACAACCTCATGCACTTATCTACTGCATTATATTGATAATACTTCAGGTAAGTGCCATTTTCTAGGTAATTTTAATAAGAGATTAAAATCTATTGCAATTAGTAATTGAATTTGCCAATGTTAGAATGTCTTTCAGAAGTATATCACATTATTGCAATTACAAAGAAAGAAAGCAGGAAAAAGAGAAAAATCATTCATAGCTTTAGGGAAAGTAAAAGATAAATAATAACAGGAAATAAGATTGTCAAGCATTGCTAAGTTCAGTTTTCCCAGCTCCTCGAGAAGTCCTGTCTAATAATGATGAATCCTGCCTGAGCAATGCTTAAAGAAATATTTATAAAAATTTGTTATGGCATCTGTATGTTTTATTACTTTGAACATGCATATAGTATTTGACATTACCAGAAACAGGAAAGAAAGAAGTAGAATGCTTACCTCAAGTTCAGTAATGTTTAAAAGTTCCTTTCAAGTATAAAAAACTACAGTTATGAGGGCTATGGAAGAATAAAATCTTTTCCAATAAAATCTTATAAAGTTTAATCACTCCATGCAGCAATAAAAATGCAGGTAAATGGTTACCTTTTGTCACTTAACATTTATATAAATCCTTTTATACTACAGTTCATAAATGAGGAAACTAATTGTGAATACTTTTCTCGTAACTTCAATATTAAGGAAAGCTTACTGTGTTAGTCTACCTGTGAGGAGAGCACTGGGCAAGGATTCAATAAAACACATTTTCTTTCAAATTTTACCAGTGATCTTCACTGTCATCTTGTGAAGATTAAATTCTCTCAACCCCAAACATCTCTTATATTTCATCCTCTCTACTTCAGCTATAAACTCACTGGTCTACACAGAATTTATGGTGGGCAATACAATGAAGCCTGAGTCTAAGTTATGTAGATTAAAGGAATAATTGTTTCACTATTTTTCTACAATGGATCTTGATCTGAATTGCCTTTCTTGATATGCCCACTTTAAAAGCTTGCATATTTTCTTCTTAATTTCCCTTAATTTATTTTCCCTTAATTTTTATCAGGCTTGTATTACATTTGTGCAGCATTACTAAGTTACTAAGCAGTGGTGGATATGCTTGTGTTAGAGGGTGTGTCTGTTCCATAAATTAGCCTTTACCCTTGTGTTTTCCTTTCATTGCAGATTGTTTCTCTGGACGAAACTACTTTAGAGTCTTTTCCATAATCTTTATAGTTACCTTTCTGATTGGGTTGCTTGTTGTCCTTATCATCAGGCAGATAATTCTGCAGGGGAGTAGCAATAAAGTTAAATCTTCATCTGATTACAGAGTATCTACAACTAAGAAGGTAATTGATTTCAGAGCCATCATCTTCAGTAATATTTTTCTTGCATATAAAAGTTAGCTAATTGCTGATAAAAATTGTATCTTCTCCTTCAAGGATAAGATGTTTTTGCCTACAGTTTGTACAAGAACAGTAACATACAGACGTGACAAACCAGAGGAAATAAATATCGACATCTGCAAGTTGCGATTAAATGAAACTTTCAAGTGTGAATTCTGAAGACTGCAAATGTCTATTTCCATCAAGCTCGACTTTTAAGAAATTACCTTTTGTACTCTGTGGGAGTCTTGACTGTTGCCATATGGTTTTGTGTTGTGCATTTTGTTGAATACTGTAACAAAGTGACATGTAAACATATTCACATTATGTGGTTATGTTTGGAACTATAGCTGCTGTATTTTTTTAAATTTTTTTTTGAAAGAGAAATGTGCGTTACTACTGTTCAGAAACATTAGTGTTGATGTAGCACTTTAGCATATTCTAATTTATTTAGTTATGGCCTAGAATGTAGATACAAACCGGTCTGACAAAGCACTGATCTCATTCTACATGTAGCTACCACTGATGTGCTCTGTGGGAATGGACAAAAGCTGTGACTGAAGTATTCACATTGCTGTATATTATAGCAATAGATGAAACTATTAAAATACTCTTAAATAGAGTAAATGGTACTTTTATAGCTCTCTCAGTTGACAGATTCCACTGATTTGTCTGCTTATTCCTCTTATCATTTCCTCATAAAAATAATGGGATTAAATGAGTGTTTAGTTCCTGGTATAGGTGTATGTTGTGTGTGTATACATACACATGCATGCACACACAGGTAAATTATATATTTTTAAGGTTTTTTGTATGAATGATGTCACTTAAGGATAATTTATATCTGATAAAGAGTAATTTTAAGCTTTTTTACTTGTTTAAATATAATGCCCCCATTTTATACAAAATTTATTGTGTTTGGAAACTGAGTGACTACAGAAAATGAGAGTTCCTCTACCCAACAACATAGTCTACATGATGATCACTGCCACCAGACTATGCCTTTAGAGTCAGCAGCATCAAATCCATTGCAAATAGATAAATTACACCAGAGCTGTGTTTGGTTTGCTAGCTACATGTCAGTGTTTTGCCAAATAAGGACTTGGATCTTGTGTATGATGTCAGGCATAAGTCTGATTTTACATATGCTCTTTTTCTCTATGTAAATTAGTTGATGAGATTAGGTTTTCTAAGGTTTTTGTAACTACTTCAGTTTTTTGTGACTGTGCATTGAGAAATGTGTCCAGTGTGTGGTGGAGAAAAGAACCTGCAATTTAGAAGTGAGGAAAATAAGTCTTTTTCTCAAAAGAACACATGAACTGACTTTATAAATATGGATCAGATTCTGCCTTCAAAAGTGTGCAAAACTCTTCCAAACACAATGGGACCAATATAAGCTTATCTGAGAGCAGAATGTGAGCTACAAAGTCAAGCAGAAGCATCTTTTTTTAATCCCTGAAACCAGCTAGAGTGGTAGAACACGTGTTTTTGTTATATAGTTGTTGGAAGCGTCAGTCTGATTTAGTAACTCTATGCTGCTGAAACCCTATGAAAATCTGGTCAACCTCTAATGCACTAAAACCTTGCTGGCAAAAAGAAAAAAATCATCTCAGAAGACAGTGTATAATTTCACCAGCATTTATTACTAATACTAAATACTGTCACTACTTGTCATAGATAAGAGTTAAAGAAACAAAGCAGAACTTCCTTATGCGCAGTCTTTAGAAATTACTTGTATTTCCTATTCTGTATTTTTTCTTTAAATTCTCATTGAAACCTGAGGACTGTGAGGACTGAAAGGAAGGCAGGGTGTAGAAAAATGATGAGTGTTTTATGTGTGTTAAGTTTCTTGGGTAATGGATCAAGTGGGATTGAGAAAAATAATACACAGACAATGGGCCTTTCATTAATCATAAAAGCTTAGGGATTGTTTTTTTAAAAAAGTGTAAATTGGAATATTAAATGTTTTTAAAGCAGTCTCCAAAGTAAGTCCTGAGCTTTCTACCACACAGGTAAAATTATCTCATTTAACAAAAAGAGTGTTTCTTTACACTGACTCTGACTTTAGTGTTAGCTTAATTGTAAAACCTTAGTTATAGATTAATTCCGTAGTCTACCAACTACACCTTAACTCTCATTTTCTTTTAAAGTATATAGGATCATTTTCCTCCTGTGTAAATTAAAAGATTTCAAACAACTGTTTTGATGTGATAAAGGTAAAAGATTGATAAAGGTAAAAGATTGATAAAGGTTGACCTGCTGTTACCCTTGTCACAATTCATGGCTATTTGTGAGTGGGAAACAATCTCTGGTTGTCTATTTAACTTAAATTTTAAAAATGCTTAATGGAGTATATCTAAGTATATAAAAAGGTTAATTATGTTCTTTAAACAGTGTGATAAACCCTTTACAAAAAAAGATTCCTCAGAATCTACTTTCACCCATAATAGCCTTTAAAGCATGTACTAAAGCATTTACTGAAATGATAAATATTTTTTGTTTCATTACAAATTACTTTTCACTGTTAGAGGGAGTTCAGTTTTGTGAGTAATGGATGATGAAACTGGGTTCTTGGTGGAAGAAAGACTTGAGCTGTAATACCCATCTTCCAGACACATCACATCACGCTGCTACTGCTTTTCTTCTGTAGCATTTGGCATTGGACTGCTGCATGTGAAGGGGCACGGCCAGTATTCCCTTATCAGACACCTGCCTGAATGTTTAAAATGCTCTAAAATCAAAAAGAGCAGGCTCACAGGACAAATTGCACTGTAAGCTGCTTGCTGTCCTGAAATTTAAAAAAAATGTATATAAATTAACCAAAAAAAAAAAAAAAAAAAAGAAAAGAAAAAAAAAAAGAAAAAAGCTTTCTTGCATCTCCCTCATGGTTTTGCTGTATTGTGGAAGAGGCTGGTGAAAGAGAATAAGCTGCTGCTAATGTGACAGGTCAAGGCTTTTAGAAGGCCCGTGGGGAGCTTATACAGAGCAGGATTCTTGGGAGGAGGCTTTGTTTCTAGGGATGGAATCTATCCATGAGAAACTCTGGCTTTGCTTGGTACTTGTTTCCCTCTGCCTTTGACCATGTTTTTCAGAAGAGCTGCTGCAGGAGATGAATAGCTCAACAAAAGCCTCACTATTTAGGGAGCTGTGCTCCCTCAGCACATGACCTTAAATGAGAAAGCAGCCTTTAATTCACAAGGAATTTCTTCACTGATTGCAGAAGGACTGTGCTTCCTATAGTGCTTAATATGGGAGATATTAAAGACAAATTAGTTCATATTAGTTTTCAATGTATTGTATGTCAAAAATGCTCATAAAAATAGGGGGAAAAGTAACTAACCTCAGAATAGAGCGTTCCAAAGTTCTCAAATAGCACTTCTTATACTGGGCTTCTTCAAAAAAATTTAGAAAGAAGTCCAATAATTCTACTGCATGCTTATATCCAAAAGTATTCCAGCGGATACTGCTGCATCTCATCATTGGTTTGGAGAATTGTTTTTAGATTTGGTCCCACAAATGAAGCATGTGCATGACTTTTAACAGCATATTTGTTACTGTTAAAATCCATATGTATACTTTTCCAATTCTAGTGCCCTTTTTTAACCTTTGACCCATTATTTGCCTGACACTTCAGAAACTGCATGTTTATGTAATTAAAAAGTATGTGTTTTCCTTCAGATTTTTTTTGAGTACTATAAAATGAAGAAATGCTATGAAATAGTTCTTTCCAAGCATTCATGACTATACTAATAAGATTGCTACAGAAATGTGTGGGAAAATAGCTGTTTCATCCAGAAAACGTGTGCATGGTATGCAAGGAATTTTCATTGTGCCCAGCTGAAATTCTCTTACATTTGCAAGAACGTTAAAAATGAACCATAAAAAGGAAGGATGTTCGTATGGGCATAGTTTACATTTTAGCTATTATTTACAACTGGATTTACTTTTTCCTCTCTGTGATGTCATGAAAACCTGCTATGTAAAGCATTCTTCTGACTGCAATGGAAAAATATTTTTTTCCCAGTCTGATCATATATAATATTTATTTCCTGCTTAGTGTGCATGTTTTGCAAACCATGGGAGTAAATGTGTGAAACAGCTTCAAGCACCCCTCCATCCTAAAATAGACATAGGGTCTGGTGATGCCCAGGGCAGAGACATGCAAGGGCATGGCTGCCTGTGTGGGGCTTCAAGAGGGACAGTGAGTGCTGGGGGTCCCCACAGCATCCATGCAGAAATGATGCTCTGAGATCTCACTTTGCCTTTTGTCAGGGCAGGAAACCTCTTCAAAGTAGTGGTGCAGTGCCCTAGGTTTGCATCTCAGGCACTTGCCCCAGACTGGGGCTGCATTGTGTGCAGTCTCAACCCTAATGCTGCGGGCTTTTCGCATCTTTATTCATCAAAAATGCCTGCACACAACCCAGCAAGGGACAGCCTGTAAACCTGGATGCTGCAGCCCTCCGTTAAAGCTCCTGAAGAGCGTTTGGGCACCTGCCCATTGACTTCCCACCAGCTCCTGGATCTCCACCAGCCAGCCTTAAGGAATGTAACAGTGGCTGTAAAGGGCACTTGTCACAGACGCGTTTGTGCTGAGTCAGTGCTGGGTGACTCCTACTCTGTCCCGACTGCGAGTGACGCCTGGTGACAATGTCCTGGCTACCATTTTGCAACAGAGGGGAAAGCAGAAATGAAGCAATACTTAAGAAAAACACTAATTTTTAATTCTGATCTTGAGACTGCTCTGATGCACAGGTATCTGTTGGCTCTTACAGAGAATTGAAATTCATGGATGGGGGGGGAAATGTTAAAGTTAACCAGCAGAAATGCATATTTATAGCATGCCAAATCAGTGAGGTTTCACTGAGAGCAATTCAGCTCAGAATGGTTGGCCTGTTAGGGGGCAGGGGGGAAGAAAAAACCTTACATTTCTAGATTCATAAGCTTTCTGCTGTTATGAATTTCATGTTCTCTTTGTTTCCTTTTCTGAACATGCTTTAAAAAAAACGGTACCTATTAAAAAAAATATCTGGCATTTGTTAAAATAATTACTTCTGTCCAAGTTATAACATTTCATCCTGATACCTATATCATATTTGGATTGTTTCAGTTATATTTTGAAGAGAGATGTTGAAAAATGAGTCTTTTGCAGAGTCATTAATGTTGGATGAATTCACTGTGTTGACATCTTCACTCTTACCTACTACTGCTTAAAAAATAATGCTACTTTAAAGTGTCTTACTTAGCAATTGTGTGACAGCTATTAATAATACTACCGTTTTAAACTTTTTATTTAATGTATACTACCTTTTGTAAAAAATAAATATAGAGAGATAAATAATGTGTGTCTAGATTTTATGCATAGAGAATGTTAGTAAGGGAAGAGGTTTTTAAATTTGATAACTTCTTACTGCTCATTTTACATTTTGAATGATACTTTAAAATCACTACTTTTGTTCATCTGGAAATATACTGAATATTTTATTATTTAAAATAGTATACTTTTATAGCTGTTTTATTAATTTCATTTGACTACTAACTTCTATTGTGATATTTATTAATGAGTTACACTGTAGCATATTGAGATGTTTATTTTTCTATCAGATCTGTAACAACTAAGACATAGCATTATTTTAATGCAACATCATTGTATTTGCTCTCTAAAAAATAAAATCAATATTTAATCCATATGGATTTTTCATATTTTTAATATTAAATATATCTGTGGCAAGAAAGAGATATTCACCTCCTTTTAAAAGTATAAAGCACATTTACTGAGGTGTACCAATACCTGCAAGGGGAAGAATATGATTGTGGTTGTTTTAAAATTTAATAATACTGTGCCCAAGGAGATAAAATACAAAGAATAAGTTGTTTATCAGATGCAGGCAAATGGGTAGGTGCACATTTGGGATGAACTTTGAGAAGATGGGAAGGAACAAAACACTATTTATCAGTTTGGAGGTGCAGCTGGTTTACCTTGCCCAACCCATCTGAAACCTGAATGCACCAGGAGGTGCTAGTACTTTGTAGAAGACAAGAAGCTACTTCCTGTGTAAATACAATCTCTGGATTGATAAGTGGTTGTGATAGTCCCTCTTCTCCCTTGCTCTGTTGGGTGGTAGAGGAGCTGGATTTCTCAGAACGGGTAAATCTCTGCATATGCCTCATCTGTGCCACTCACTGCACACTTGGGTCACTTCACAAGTACTGGTGAAAACATGTCACTGATGGGGAAGGTGACACATTCTGTCCTTGTGCAGAATCAGTTTGCTTTGCACAGCGGCACGAAGTTGCTCTTGAAAAGGACTTTAGATATGCCCTGTAAAAGGACATTTAAAACTTGCCATGATGCCTCAGTAAGAGACGAATGTGGCACTAAGACACCTGCCAGACATCACTGGTAAAACTACCCATCCGTGCTGCTAACATGATCCAGGTTTTGCTTTAGGAGTGAGAGAGCTAGACTCAAGTGACAACTGATATGTTCTCAATCATCATGTAGGTTAGTGTCCAATAAAAGATAAACACTAAGAAAAAGTCAAAACTGGAAAGAAAAAATAAGTAATTATCACAGGGAAAATCTGTAAATCTTTTTTGCTTCTTTTATCAAAGCAAGGAACATCATCTTAATATATGCATGGTGAGACTATGTCTGAGAAATTTCCTTTCACAGATGCTGTAATCAACCTTCACTGGCACCCAGAGCAAGCAGAAGCAGGAAGTCCTATAAACAGAAATACACATTTTCCTTGAAAGCTCTTTATTGAGAAAACATTCATATTATCATTACTCAGAGTATGCATAAACCTGGATCTGAATTTCAGATGTAGAACTCAAGTGTATAACTTGCGCAGAGCTATAGGCCTCCATTTTGCCATTCAGGAGTAGCTTGAAGCTGAGGTTTTGTTAACACTTAAGTCTCCCATAGCCAGTGATCCTGGAACCAAGAGGTGTTGCATATCCTGTATGTTATGAAATGATGGTAAGTGCTCTGTATAAAATCTTTCTTCCTCTCTTCTTTTCTATGTTCCGTAATCCAGTAACTAATTCATGCCTGCATACCTTTAAATATCCAGGTCATGACAGGGTTTTTGACACTGGCATTGTATTTAGCCAGTTTTTACCCACACATACACAGTTGTCAGCAAAAGTACGACAGGACCTAAATGTGTCTCTAACCCAATACAACTGCTATTTTCTTGCAGATGCCATTGCCAAGGAAAAGGCTTGCTGCCCAGACTCTCCAAAGAGAAAATAAACCTAAATTACAGCCTCTAAAGCTGGAGGAGGAAAGAGATCCTGATTTCAGCCACTTTTTTGACACCAGTCATGTAGGTGTATTCTATTACAGAATTTCTCTGCCTGCATGATTCCTTTCATGGTAGTTGCAGAATTTGATCAAATATTCAGAGAGAATGGCATTAGGGAGAGTTGGTTCAAGTGAGTATCTGAATATGCCTGATGATAACCAGAAGACGATGATTAGAATTAAGAATAAAACTTTGTTAACAGACTGATTTTGACTAGTAAGGAGTTAATCTGATAAGTGGGTGGTTTCTTTTGCTTTCAGGTTCTGCAACAGAGACAAGAACCTTGGAAATGCATTCCTGCTACCCTGGGTTTCAAACCAAGCACTTTAATGTATTGTATAAAGTAAATAAAAATCTAGTTTTGCCAAAACTCAAGTGGTCTGAAGCTGTGATTAGAACACAGGTGCTGTCAGTTCTTCTGCTGCTCATCTTCTGCTTGGGAGTGTTCCAAGTTGGGTTGGACTGTACAGAACTCATAGAAAGTAGGCTGCCAGTCTGATTTATTAGTACTCAAGAGGCCCCAACATTATCATCTCATTTCTCATTCCAGGGAAACTGTGGTGGGTGGCAGAAAGCAGAATTTCCTTATTTTTTGCAAACCATTCTATCTCCTCAGCACAGACCATAGCATGGTTTCTGATTATTTTCTTGGCCTCGAACTTCATGATTCATGAAGGACAGTTACTGTTTAATAAAGATGATGTGTATGCAAGCAGATAAAACTACATTATTAACCACAAAAGCATAAAAATGCCAAGTTATGTCACATATGCTTAGTGAAATCAGTACTTGTGATGTATTTCTTTCAGCTCTGCAGCTTGCCAAGTCCCCCTTTTGGGGCTCTAAGCCTCATCCTAAGCCTCTTGTTTATGCCTGAGCAATCTGGAGAGCCCAGGACCTGTTTCTGAGTGGCGTTCCTTTGCTCTCAAAACTGCTCACAGGAGAAGCCTATCTCACAAACCCCCTTCTGGTTTTTTGGGCTTTGACCATAGCCTTACCACAGGAATTCTGAAAGCATCACTGGGGCTGTAAGATGTGTGGCCTGCTGAGGAGACTGGGGACATGACAGTGGATGGGTTTTTCATAAAATTTTTGGACACACTTTTGCTTTACTCTGCTCTAGACAAAGCAGGAATTTCAAAGACTTGCACAGCTTAATCATGGTGTTCTCTAGATTGTCCTTGTCTTCAGGAGTGTTTATGGCTGGCTTCTTTCCTTGAATCATTTTGCAGCTGCACCCAGGTTCCTGTGGGGGGAAAAAAACACCACAGCTAAAATAAATACTCCTGTCTTTCTCAGCTTCTTTTCTCCTCTTCTTGTGTATCTCTCTGTATCTACATTGAGCTCTACCTATGTCTTCTTTGAAAATTGCAGACACAGGATCAGAGGGCTTCACCAGGAAACATCTGATGAAGAAAGTTTTTTTTACTTTTGAGCAGAAATGAGCAAGTTAAAGTCTGTGGTGCAAACCTAAACAGATCATCTCTCAACTTGGTCAGGTGCAGTACCATTCCCCTGCTCTTTTCCAGAGTTAAGAAGCTGGGGCCATTTCCTGGTGTACTAGCCAGCCCACAGATACCCACAGGAATTCTCCTGCTGTAAGCTTTAAATGACAGCTTCTGCAAGGTGTCTGCAACATACAAAGCCCAGAGACATATTTCTCCTCTAATATCCCCACTCTGATAGCAAATTTTTTTCATTTGTAAGTACTTCTTTCTGTATAATTTTGTGTGTTTGATTGTATGTTTGTGTGTGTGTGTCTGTCTGCATATTCCATCCAAATTAACTCTTCCTCAGCATCAAGAAGTCCATCTCTGATTTCTAAGCAGCCTGTCAGTCTATATGTAGGCATAGTCTCACATACCCTTTTTTTTGTATATGCTTAAAATGGGATTCCTCCCCTAATTTCATATGCATAGCAGGATCTTCCTTTTAAAATTCCTGTTTCTGTTAAATTCCTGTTTCTGGCTAGCTGCTATCATGTTGAAACTGTGACTTGAAGTATTCCCAGGTGTCTTTATTTATTCTTTGTGCTTTTATCCTTTTTGGCTGCTGCCTAGCACATTAAACCTAAAACACAGAAGGCAGACACAGCACCTTACCCAGGGATTTTTGGTTCACAAATAGGTCCTAATCATGATGTCAAAAATAATAAATTAATGTTTTCTTAGCCAGTTTTTATCTCACGCCTTTGAAAGCAGAAATTTTTTCCTCGTGCCTTTGAGTTTTTTTAAACAGAGAGAATTATTTGGCCCAAAGAAAGAAAAGATAATGTGTCAGATCATTTTGCAAATCCAAAAAGTGTCATTCTCTGAAGGAAGATTTATTATTGTGTGACAGACTGAAAGTGTTTCATGCTGTCTCAAATGAAAACCAAGTAGATTAATTTCCAGACCCAAAACCAAACAAACTCTGGTTTCAACAGTTTTGTCCAAGGCTGACTTTCTGTGAAATTGCTGGGCCCTTGTGGTTCAGTTGAAGACTCTGTTAGAAGTGAACATGCTGAGCAGCTTTAAATATCAAATCCATAAGATCGCCTTTGATATCAGATATATAGCAGTTTAGGAATGTTAATGTAATATGTTATATTCCTTCTTTTAAAATACCACAACCTTTTACAGAACTTGTTTGGTAATCCAAAAAAAAAGAAGCTTTATTTATTGTCTTAGCTGATGTTCTGTCTTGGATCACAAAAAATTTCTGCTAGCAAATATTGTGGAGTATTCTTACATTTTCTATTTGTCCCCATTTTATCCATTAAAAAAAAAAAAAAAAAAAAAGTAATTTGGATTTAAACTATCTGAAAATAATGCAATGCATAATTTACTGTAATTTCCTGTACTAACCAAGAACTCTGATTGTCTAATTAGCTGGCTTTTTGTCAAGTGTGTTATTGTACTCAGTTACTTTTTTTTTCCCTTCCTTTCACTTGTTTTTTTTTTAATTTTCTTTATATGGGGAAGGAAAATTTAACAAATGCCTATCAGCATCACTTGAAATATCTCAAAGGAAAGTGTATTACCCAATCTAATTGCTTTTGTTTTAATGATTTGATACATTTGGTGCCCTTATTCCTGTGGAATTCAAGTGTTTTTACCATGCCAAATTTTACTCCCTTACTTGGTCAGTTTTTGGTTCCTGCTTCTTCCTTAGGTCAATGCAAGTGTTTGCAGGCAAATCTGCAATTGTCCTTTGAACAAATGAAATAAGGGAATTGTTATTCTTCAGCAAGTTTTGACAAAGAGGACAGTATTGTAATTTTCATATGATTACAACACCTGGGCTATTGAAGTTTTATTGAATATAAAATGTATAATCAATTTATACACAGCTGCCCTGAAGTCAGCAGTATAACATACCTGAAATTTCACTAATTCTAAGTGTTATGATGTGAGGGACTTTCTTGAAGAACTTTGTTTTATTCAAGTACTTTTGAGATTCCCCCTTGGAATGATATTTTTAGATAATTTATTTCCCCCTGGTGTCTCCCTAGAGCTCATTATAATAGGATAAATTTACATTATTCACAAGGAAGAAGAATGATGCTGTGCCCTCCTTACCTTAGCGATACAGAAGTGACAAGTGCTCTCACAGCACCAGAACCATGTTCCAACAAGAGTCCTTACTTTTTATATCAGTACCCCATGGAATAACCAGGGTTTTTTCAAACCTGGAGTCCATCTAGCATGGTGTATCTGTCTTCAGCAGTGGAGCCAAGCTGCCATGGGAAGCATAAGCATGCTCCAACTGTGTATTAATTCCATGAGGTCCCCTAGCCCCAAGTCATTTTTCAGCATTTCCTGCATCTAATTCCTTTGGTAAATCAGTAACCCTCACTTTCAGGTGTGTGCCATTGAGCTTACTTAAAAAGAAAAAAGAGTCAGCCACCAAGTCTGGAACTGCTGCGTGAAGAAGAGCTTCCTCTGGTTTTGATTGCACTTGGAGTGCAGGAGCTATGGGCAACCAAGCAGAGGGGACATTGACCCCCAGTCACTCTTCTCTGGAAAACTTGTCATGTGTCCCCAGGTCACCTTTCCCAGACTGTGATGTCCCAGCATACAGAGTCATTTATACCAAAGCCTGTCCTTATCTTTGATCATCTTTGCAGCAGTTTTCAGATCCTCTCCTATCACTGACATTCTCCTTTCCTTCATTAAGGATGAAGTAGAGCTGTTTTCAAAATTCACAATGTACACAACCCACCAGTTTACTAGAAACATACTGATGTTTCTTCTTTTTCGTTTTATAATGCTTCCTAACATTTTATGACTTCATTTGATACAGATTTTTCATGTCTTTGTCCTTTACAGAGGTCTTATACTGAATTATAGCATACTTTCCTGTTTAGCTTTGAAACCATTGAATGAAGGAAAGATGATTCCTCACATCTCTCTTGCATACAAGTGCTAGAAGTTCAGTTCCCTTTTGGCTCAAGAAGGATCTCTGTCTCTCTCTCTTTTTCTCTCTCCTTCATAATTCTGTTTTTTCTGTGCATAGCATCATTCCTGGTGAAGCAGAAATTTCTGCCAGATACCCCCTCCAGTATTAGAGCTCTGCCTTTCTACTTCTGTCTTCAGGCTGTAGCAAAGGCTTCACAGAAAGTTCTCACTAAAGTCCTGGTCTCCAGCTTTTTTTCCAGCATGAAAATCTTTTTCTCCAGAACTTCCTACCTTCTCTCTTCTATATGTGATTGATGGTTACCAAATTCTACCCACGTCAACCCACTACCTTTGAGGTTAACCAGCTTTGCACTTTGTAAGAAAATTGTATGTTTGCCTATATGTCTGAACCTTGTGCTGTCTCAGAGCATTTTGGTCCTCTTCTCTTCCTGCCGGACATCCTAATGCCAGAAGGGCATTTGCATTAAGAGAGAGCACATACAATCCAGTTAAGAGAAACCTATTACTGGAGTCATGTTTCCTTTCACTTGTCAATAGGACATTCCTAGTTATCTCATCTGCCAGCCTAGGTCTCAGCAGAAGTAAACAAAATTTTTCGTCTTTTTTAAAGACAAAATATTCAGCAACTGCAATGTGTCCTGAATGAATGTCTCCATTAGCCCGCTTCCCTCTGGGCCAGCTATCTGACTCTGACATCCATACACACATATGCTGGATTTTCCACAGAGGGAATGACTCTCCCTCTCTCCCTGGAGGAAAGGTGTTTCTAGTGCTCTTCCTTCTTTTTGCCTTTTTGGACAGCTACAACTCTGTTCCTGAAGAAGTCTCTGTTGCCAACTGCTCCTTTTTCATTAACCTCCCATAGTGCCCTGGCAGCCAGGAGGGCCACGCATGTCCTGGGATGCATCAGGCACAGCATCACCAGCTTGGCAAGAGAGGGGATTTTCCTGCTCTGCTCTGAGCTGGGGACGCCTCACCTCGAGTGCTATGTGCAGTTTTGGGCACCACAATATAATAAGGGCATGAAGCCATTAGAGCTTCCATGGGAGGGCCACAAGGATGATGAAGGTTCTGGAGGAGAAGCCATATGAGGGGCAGTTGAGGTCATTAGGTCTTTTCAACCTGGAGGACATTGAGGGGAAACCTCTTTGCAGCTACAGCTTCATGAGGGGAAGAGGAGGGGCAGGCACTGATCTCTTCTCTGCCTGAAGTTTTGTCAGGGAGGTTTAGATTGGATATCAGGAAAAGGTTCTTCACCCAGAGGGTGGTTGGGCACTGGAACGGGCTCCCAGGGTAGTGGCCACAACACCAAGGCTGTCAGAGTTCAAGAAGAGTTTGCAAAATGCTCTCAGGCATATGGTGTGATTCTTAGTGTCCTGTGCAAGACACATAGAAGATGAAATAGGGGCCCTAAACAGTCCTGCTATAAATGGTAGCATCTGTAAACTAGATCATTTGGTAAGCAAGTCTCCCTGAATTATAAGCTGAATTTTTAATTAGATAAAACTATGAATTGTAAGCTGAATTTTTCATTAGATAGAACTATGGCAATGGAAAGGATTGTTTCTTAGACAACAGTGAAAATGAGAGAGAAACAAGAATGTATCTGAAAAAAAGTTAAAACAAGGATTATCATGTCCTCCACTATGGTGACTATCATCTTAAAAATAGTCTCTTGGCGGGGGGGGGGGGGTGGGAGGGTGGGGGGTGGTAAATCACTATTTTACTCCTAGGTTTTGTTCAAAGACAAAAGTTTTGAACTTCAAAATTTTGGCAGAGATTCCTCCAGTTTTTGGCACAGCACAGTCCCAAATGCACTCCTACATTTGTTGAATCACAAGAAGTGGAAAATTAAAAACAAGAAAAGACTACTGGGATAAATCTGAAAGTAAGAGTCATCGTGACTGAAATCTGTAAAGGTATTTTCCACAGTATGAATCTCTACTGCTTTTCCACACGGGATGTGTATTTAGATAAGGGTAGAAATCTTGACAGTCTGAAAGAATGGACTGACAGGAGCCTTGTGACACTCAGCAAGAGCAAATGCCAAATCCTGCACCTGGGACAGACTAACCCTTTGCACCAATCTAGACAAGGGTTTGCCTGTTGGGGGGACAGCTCTGCTGGGAAGGGTCTGTGAAGCCTGGTGGTTGCAAGCTGAATGCGTGACAGCAGAGAGTCCTGGCACCAAGGCACACCAGCAGCACCATCTTGGGTTGTCTTTATGAAAGCATAGCAAGGGAACTGATGGAAGAAATTGTCTCCATTTTACTCAGTACTTGGTAGTACCACACCTAGATACTGCATCCACTATTGGGTCTCAGTACAATAAAGGCATTGAGGACCTTGAGAAAGTTCAGCAAAAGGGTTTTGAGATGGTCAGGGTTGCAGCACTTGCCCAGTGAGAAGAGACCAAGGGATATGGGCTTGCTCACCCCCAGTAAGAGGTGGCTCCAGGGCACCAAAGAGCAGCCTGCCAGTGACTATGGGCAGCTGTTAGATGATCAAGACGATGGAATCAGTCTCTTCACCAAGATTCGTGGTAAGATAATGGATATAGACTGGAACAGGAGTTTGAGACTGGGTTTTCAGAAGAATGTTCATTTTGAGGGTAATTAAGCATTCTAAGAGATTGCTCAGAGTAGCTGTAGGGTCTCTGTTCTTCAGTGTTTTTTAAATTCAGCCGGACAATGTCTTGACCAAACTTTTCCAACGCAGTGTTTCTCTCCTTTGAATGGGAGATTGGACTAGAGACCTCTCAAGGTCCATTCCAATCTGGATAGGTTTGTGAGTCCATGAGATATGTGGAACCTGGTTAGCTCCTAAGCACACATCATTGCTCCCCTCTGTGTTACCTACATTTGCTTCAAGAGGCTTGCTGTACGCAGGTCACCAGTGGTACCGCACATGATAGTTTGGTAAGGATCTGCTAGGAAGGAAAAGCTGCAATCATCACATTCCTTTACAAAGCAGACAGATACTCTTAATTGAAGAAATAGCTATATAAAGAAACTCAATTCAGTGACATTTATAGCATACATTGACTTTGAATGTGTATTCCTTATCTGGCCAAGGAAGGTTTTTGCTGTCTGAAGCAAAGAACTATACTCTGCTCCAAGGCGTATACAAATCCCTTTAGCTTCAGTGGGAGTAGCATACACATACCTGAGGGCATGGCTTGGCCCATGGTCAATAGCCTTCTAAAAGCATTTTTTCCTACATTTTTTTTCTTGCAGTATTCATCTTTTCCCTTTCCAAAGGTTCTGATGTCATTCCTGTTGCTGAAGTTATAAGGCCAAATTTAGTGGGAACATCTTTGAAGTTTAATTAGATTTCTTGAGAAAGACCATGGGTAATCTGAAATACAAATTCACAAGACTGCTTCAGGCTAAAAGTGTCATATTAGACCAAATATTATGCAATTGTTCTGCGATTCATGCTCTCTTCCCACTCATGAGTTGGGTTTGAAAAGCTTGTGGAATATATATGACATATCAGAGAAGTGCCAAATGTTCCTTATATAGCCCATTCTCATATTTCCTATGGAAAATGTTCCTTCTCACAATCTTCCCTTTCCCACATTAAGCTGAATTTTGTCCATTACACCAAGGTAACATCATCCACATCCACAAAATTTCAAGGAAAGCCTCACGTCCACAACATCTGTTCCAATGGGAGCATCCAAGGTCAGGTACACACTGCATCCATAGAGCTATCAAGATAAAATATCATATAATAGACACAGCTGCCATCTATGCCCTTTTTCTAGAAATGCATAAATGATTATGCAGAATTATCCACATGACTATAAAAGCTTGAAAGTTGAACCTTACAGCTGTTCTGAACTAGTCCTAGCCTTGTCCGTCTGCTACAGCTTTTGCAGTGGGTGTGAAATCAGCTCTGATTTGCCTTTGGGGAAGGGGAAGAGACCCAGGAGAGGAGGGCATGAGATTACACATATGCTTTACTCAGGTGGTCCCTCACAAGGCACACTGGCAAGTGTGGGGAGGTGGGGAGAGATGCTGTATCCCACCATCTGGCATCTCAGCACTTCCCTCACGCCCAACAGGCAAATGCATCTGCTTGCCGGCACAGAAGTTAGGCTACAGTAGAACAGCATCTTGTTCTCAACTGCAACATTTTCAGCACAGAAGATCCTGAAATGCATTTACAAACACTAAGTTAAAATTTACTCTTAGTAACTCACTGTCCAACCATTTCTGTCTTCAGTGGAACAGTGACAGCAAAGATGGTGTCATCTTATCCAGACGTGACTGTCTCCAAGGGCTGGCCTGAAACAACATAGTCACCAAGCTCAACCTAAAACTGCTGTTTGTTTGGCCTCTTTACAAGTACTCTAGGTAATGGGTCAATATATGATTCCTTGGGCAGATTCCTCCTTGCAAGGGCAAGACTAAGAGGCGACCAGTGGCACACATCTTTGTCAGCAGGTCATGGTGATGACAAACCACAGGGCTGCAGTCCAGGATACTTCCTTCTTTTAATGAATATGGGGAAGTTTCAGATCACAGAAGATAAGATCCCACATAGAGGTGGGATGATATTGCCTTAACCCCACTTTGAACAGAATTAATACATGGAGTTATTTGGACCTACTGAATCCTTAGGCAAAATCAGCTCCTTTTTTTTTTTTTTTTGGCCTCACTGAAATAAGTTTGGTGGATAAAAATCTTTCATTCTGTACATTCAGTGCTTATTTCTTATAAAAGAAATTAAAGCAATCATCAAGGGAACAGAGCACATAGAACTTTACTGATGTTGCAACCCAAAAACAGCAAGAGATCCCTTTGTGTGAAATAAAACTTATATTTGGTTACAACCATCATTTTATAGCACATAGCTTTGTGATCTGATTCATTATGGCAGAACTCCAGTTTTATAAATGGCATTTAGTGTAACCTTAGACTGATGCTGAGATGAATCTGTCTTTTTAATATTTTAGCAGTTTGTTGTTCTTTAACTGTCAGAGTTATACGTGGGAAAAGTAATTTATGTGTTGAAAAAGTAACAGTTGAATATAATTTTCACAGCCGTGAGTCCACTAAAAGGAGTGCCCACAGGTCTCGTGCCTAAGGAAAAAAGTGTGGCTATGGACTGAGAACTGAATATGTTATAAAGCAGAAGTTTTGGGCAATATATTTGGGATAATTAATATTTTTCATGGTGTATAAATCTGTCATGTGAAGGCTTGAACACATGATAGCTTTGTGGGATGTAAATATGGCATCCATATTTACTGGCTCATGAGTACTGGCATGTTTGTGTCTCTAAATGTCAGATTTTGCTCTGAAGCCATGTTCTCCAGGTCACCCAAATGGAACACGACCACCTGAAAGAAGCCACTCAGGCCCACCCAGCCCAAAGCACTGCAATTGGACCTCCCTGACCTGTCATGCTCTCCTCAACACTTTTTCTAGCAGCTGATTTATAAAGTAAGGGAAGGATGAGCACAGTACAAGAGAGCTGTGGGGCTGCAGCCAGCAAGGGCCAGCTCAGGAGGAGCCCCATGTGCAAACCCCACCCCAGTTCATCATTTGGGCCCTGCAAATAGGGCCCTTATTCTCACATGCCTTCCTGCTCAGTGCAGCAGCCTCTGTTAATGTAGCACACTCCTTTTTGTCCCTTCTTTTCCTTATTTCAAACAGTCTGAAGAAAAATAATTAGGATCCCTAATTCATATGCCTTCTATAGGAGAGCTGACTTGTGTGCTACAGACTGGTGGTGTGCCAGGACTTCTCCTTACAGAAAAATGAGTTCTTCCTCTATGATCATGCTTTGGGTTTGTGTAGGAGTGTTTAGTAATATTAAGTACATGTTTTTTTCAGTTTCATCCAGTGGTTTTAGGTCTCAGGAGTACTACTCCTTTTCCCCTTCAAGGGGATCCCTCCTCCACAGATGAACTGGTCAGCTATTCATGCATATACTGTTTTTTCTTCTGGTTTTGAATTATGCCTATTAAAGAATTCGCTTTGCTGCGAGAGAGGCGTCCCTGGGATTTGGGACTGGCCACGTGCCATGGTTTCCACATGCAAACCCTTGGAGCTAGTCTCAGCCTTTCCATTGTGGCTTTGTGCTTTGACAGCCTTCAAGAGTAATGTTACTTATTTATTTTCTCTTTTTTTGATGTGTGTCTGAAACTAGGTATCTGATTGTGCTTTTCAGACTTTAAAACAAGTTTAAAAAGCATGAGTTGTGCATATGATGAAATCTGGTTGCTCTCCATCTACCAGAAATCTTCACATCTTTCCCTGATAACCCCAGCACACTCCTTCATGTCCCCATTTATTTGGCTGGCAGACTAAGGATGGAAATAATGCATATACCCATTGGCAGGTTGGCATGCCAACAGGCCAGCAATAGCCAACCTTTGGAAAGGGTAGAGGAACACAGATGTTCCCATATCTTCTGTCCCCAGGTATCATTTTATCCAAACACCAAACTGGGAGAAATTTCCATCTTTAAGAACTGTAGGCTGACTTCATCTTTCAAAAGTTATGAATGGCAAGTGGCCAATTGAAAATTAAGTGATCGTGCAAATCTCTCTTTCTCCTGCTTTTATTTTTTATTATTGTTTTTTAGGAAACCACAAGAGTTAAATCAGCAGTTCTTAAGCTTTTTTCCTGTGGTTGATTTGGGCAAACAATGGTGCCCACCCACTTTGCAGTTCTTTCTTGCTGTGTTTATATTTCCTCATGAGAAACCAGCCAAAATTGCTGCTGAAGATGGAGTTGGGAAGGAGAGGTCCCATAAGAGCAATAGGCTGCCAGTAAAGTCTATCAAAAGGACGCTGCTGCTGCTGTTGCTGTGTATTATTATTGTACTTCCAAGGCTGAATATCAGTCTCACATGATTGGTTTTTTCTTGAAATACTATTTGGGTAAATAGGAACATATCCCACAGGAGGTAAAACTCATATGTCATAGCCTTCCATGTTACGAATTATTGACATCTTCTCACTTATCCTCCAGGGAGGAAAAAAGGTGTGAATCCAAAAAATGTCAGCAAGAAAAAGCATCAAGCAATTTCAGTACAATTGACACCATGAAACAGGTTATTCTTGAAATAGAATAACCTCTTTTTGAGGGTCAGAAAAGATCAATGGAAAAATTAGGGAAGTTTCCAAAACTTCAGTGTTTAGGCTTATTAATTTAAGTTTATTTTTTAAAAAATAAGTTTTTGGTCATGAAGCGGAATTTCATTTGACAGACCTTTATACTTTACATTTTCAGCCATTTTACTTTTTTTTTTTTTATTCACAAATTTGATGACACTGGAGCTGCATAAACAGCACACAAAGCAAAGCCCACTATTGGGAAAAGTGCTCATATAGTTGTTTTGGTTGATCTAAAGTAGTGGTGTTAGCAGAATATCTTAAATTGCACAGTAATAATCTGCACTTCCTACTTAGAGTATGATGGTTTTCAGTTTGGTTTATTACACTGTAAATAACTCCCTTGCATCTGGGTTGATTTGTTTATTCAATTAAAGTTGAAGGAAAAACAACCCAGTTTTGCAACAGTTAAATAAAGCAATTGTGCCATCCAGTGGCTAGCTAGGTTAACTCATGTCTTCTTCCACATGATCATTTGGTGTTTCTTTTTCTTACTCAAAATAATATGTAATTCTTGTAATATGCAATGTTCCATTCCTATACCCCCTTTATATATGTAATAAAGTTTAAATTATTTTCAAACTTCCTTTCTCTACACTATTTAAACTAAAGGCCCAAAAGAGGAATAAGATGCGCCATATGTTCTTCTGGATCAGTTAAAGTTACAGGTTATTGCACAGCCTATTATCAAATATAATGGACTATTGGCAAAAATGAGCAAATAAAAACATAGCATTTATCTCCTGTGACCATGGAGCATGGCAGAATCTTTAATGAAGTGTTTCCAACATAACTTTTTGTAATAACAACTGTGACTGAGCTTATAAATTGGTTCATGAAACATCTCTGTGACTGAAAGAAAAATTCAGAGGGAGAAGACAATATGACAAAATAATCCTACAGTATGATTACATTCTTCAAGGTCTTACCCATCTCTTCAGGATAATTTCTAAGGCAGCTCTCTGGAGCCTCATGTTCTGGTCTTATTTCTTGACTGCTGAGTAGATTAGGAAATATGGTCACGAGTCACAACTTGAAAATATGTCATAATTTCCAAACCAAAATCCACTGTGATCATTTCTGAGGAAGAAGAATGTCCCTGATTACAACATTTTATTGGTGATCCACAAGCCTGTTTTTTGGGAAAGTTTCATTGCACAAATTAATTCATCCATGTGAAATCTGCAGTTTGGACAAACACAACACTGCGTGGAGGACCAGGCATAAGCATGTGTGTGTGTTTTGTCTCAAATATTCTGGCTGTTGTGACAGGAAAGTTGTGATCAGAACAGAGGGTCCCACAGAGGTGGGCAGCATGTTGCTGAGCCAACCTCTTTTTCCATCTTGAGACTCACTCCTACACTCCCCTGACTCCCTTCCTGGAGAGCTCAGAAGGGCTGACTGCTCAGATGCAAACAATATGGCTGTGTGTGCAATGAAATGGGAGGAAAAATCAGCTTTACATGAGAGACTTGTGCCAGAAAAGCTATGAAGTGCATCATTCCCTCTCACTCTTTCTCTTTTTTCCTCTTTCTTTCTTATTCTCACTACTCCAGATCCAGACTATCCACACAGCAGGATCATCACAGGGTCTGAGGGCTGATGATCTTGCTTCTCTTTCTCTTTTCCATGTTTATTTCTTTTCTCTTCTCTCTTGCTTTGTCTTGTCAAAGTTCAACTATCATATTCTACCCTGTACATTGCACTCAAATTTGTTGTGGAAGTCGGGAGCTTTTTGAAGTGTGTTGTAAAAGTTAAGGGCTTGATAGAAAACACTTTTGAGACTAAAGAGTGGGCTGGTTGCCAGAGCTAAGACAATTATAGAATGAAGCTGAAGAGAGTCCCCTGACAAGTGGACCAGTGTCTTTGTTCAGCCTAATGGGAATTTATAACAAACATAGTTCTCCCTACCAAGTTGGTTGTGATGGTGAGAAAGAAAAAAATAAGCAGCTTCCCTGTGGAGGCAAAATGCAAGCAAAGAATCTCAAACCTGTATGGTGCTACACATAGTGCTACGTTATGGAAAAGAAACAGATTCTGATGGACTATTCTGGTTCCTTTTCTTACTCAAGTTGTTTGCCATCCCCTTAAAACATTAACCTTGTGCACAGGACTTGCAGATCCCCGAAACTGTCACCAGGAGAGAAAGTGTATCATTAAAATAGAGTGGGAGCCTCATGCTGTGGGTACAACTCATGAAGGGACAGATCCCAGTCCCAGCACACAGCAACAGCTTGCTTCTTGTACAAGTGCTCTGTGTTCTCCCGGCCATGGCAACATACTCTTTTAGCAGGTAGACTGGCCATTTATTTTCACTTGGGTTTTATTGCAGGTTTTTAGCTCTTGGGTTCTTCATGTAGTACAGCTGTGTAGTCCTTCCAGGAGCAGCAGAAACATGTGTTGTGATCCCATGCAAAGCTCTCTCTGTCAGGTACAGCTGCCAAACCATTCTCCATTCTGTCATGTCTTCCCCACTTTCCGTCTCCACATTGCTAGCACAGGTGTGACTCATTAAATCTCAAACTTCTCTGTCAAGTATTAAACCACTCCCAACATACTTCTTGAAAGCAAGCAGCAATTCCCCTCTGCCAGGACTTCCAAGGAAATCTGTCTGCAATGCTGCCCTGCCTCTGAGGGACACAAATTACCACCCATCAGTGCCATATGCACTTCACCATGATGAGATATGAGAGAATAGTTAACACAGTGACAGTCCTTTTGCTACGGAGACACAAGAAGGTTCTCCCACAAGAAAAACCTTAGATCTAAGCAAAACTGTATCCTGTCCTGAAGTTTAGAAAGTATCTACAGATTTAGGTTGTCTTTTGAGAGGGCCAGTCCAAGAGGAACTTAAAACAACTGGCAAGAATCCAGCATTTTTGAGGCTTCTTAAAAATGAGGCAGCAAAATCACTGGTCACTTTTGAAAATGTTGCTGGAGACGCTTTGTTCCTCATGCATACAAGTTCACATTTACAAAACAGTGTTTGTTCACACTGTGCCACAACACCTGGAAATGAGATTCATATTATTGCTTTTATTTTAGATATCACTAGCTCTTCATAATGAAAGACATAATAACAAAATTATTATTGTAACCAAATTAACTATATAAAATATAATGTACATATATTAAATATATAGAGACCATAATACATTTAATATAAACTTTAATAAATATAATATATAGATTACTTATGCTATGTTATATAGTATACAGTCCATTGTATTGTGTCATATAATTTCTAATATATACAGATCTATTCTCAGAAAACAGATGAATAACAGCTAAATGCAGATGTTCTCTGCTGGTTGTTTGTTGGTTTGGTCTTTTCTAAATTGTTACAAAAAGCTAATGCTTGAAAAATGAAACAAAGAATCAAAAAACCACAAAGCCCAGCATCAAAATGTCAGGAGGGATGAAGAACCAATACCTTCTCAAGCCAAATTTTTTTCAGCTTCTCAGCTGCTAAAGTTTAAGGAGATTAAATGACAATTTTGAATGTTTGTGTTGGAGAAAAAAATCTTCCTCAAGAACATGACCCAGCCTTCCAAGTCAGATAAAAATTCACTGCTCTGCAGCCCTTTGAAGATGGAAAGTGTTGACAGTTGTCACTATTTCATTCCCACTGAGTATGTGTCTGCTGGGCAGACCTCTGTCACCCTTCCTGTAGGAATCCCACTTATCAAATCTAGCTGAAGTTGGGACCAGGTGCAGATACAGAATTGTGGATGAAATCAGCATTGATGTGACAACCATCATCAAAGGAGAAAAAAAAAAAAAAAGAGTTTGAGCTGTCTTGCAGAAACATGAATGAATTTCTAGTGAACCATTTTTACTGGACAGAGGATCTAAGATAGTGTGTAAACAGAAATCCTCATATTTAACACCAAGAGAAAATATTAGTGTTTTAGCCTAGCCATATAGTTAATAATAAGCCAAACGAAAGGAAGTTATGGTAGGGATATTTTTCCACTTTCACCCTCTTGCTAAAAGTGTTGACACAGTTTTCTGAGTCAAATCTCAGTAGGGAGGAGATAAGACTGTGATTATTAGCCCTTTGACTCCTAACCCTGCCCTGTTTAAGCAAAGTTAGAGCTAGGCTGGATCTGCAAACAAGGAGGCATTCACTGGGCTGAGCTTTCATTCCACTGGAGTATGTGTAGCTTGAGATAACTCACTGCATTCAGATTCCTGTGTGCTTGGTTTTCACGGTTCTGTATTAAGTCCCTCCACCCCTTTCCCATTTATTTTTGGCTCCTTAAGCTTGGCTGCCTATGACACTTGTTCTTGGGGAGCTCTTGTCCCTGCAGGCATGAGCTCCTGTCACAGTTAAAGCTAATCTCTGACAATTTTGATATGCCTGGGCCACCTTCCAGAGTGTGCTATGTTAATGCACAAAAGCAGTGATGAGGCAGGCAGGCCTCATCTTTTTGAGGTTGTTATATTTGTCCCATCTATGGCTTGTCTATTACAAAATATAACAGTCATGCCTGACCTCTTCTGAGAACACTTTATTGGCAGTGTGCTATGGTCATTTCCACTTATCATGAAGAGCAATTGCCATGTTATCAAGTTCATAAGGAAACTTTGTCAAAGGCAATCATCAGAGATGATTCTCTGTCTTCTTTCACCTATGAATTCTTCTGCAGCAATATCATTTGTGAGCTACTCTGACACAAATAATTCTCAATAATTAATTTCTCTCACAGCAGTTACCATCCAGGGGAAGACGCCAAATCTCTTTTTGTTCTGTCTCATTAGTCACAAGTAATGAGCATGTGTGCAAATTGCAACTCTGATTCCTAAAACTTCAGGCAGGGAGGCAGCATCAGAAATAAACTACCAGAACTCAGCAGCAAGTGTTCTTTTGGCCATGCTGTTTCATTCTTGTATCCAGATCTACAACTACTTGGTAATCTGTGTTCACTCATCTTTTCTCACCATCTACAGTTAAGGTAAACAGACTTTTTCCCCATTGGTAGTATTGTCATCCCATGTATCATTTTCCTCCCATGTTTTCCAGTTGACTTTTCTAAGATTCATTTTCAGTTTTAGAGAAATTAATGTTTTACTTTAAAACTTTTCAGTAATATGAAAGATCAGGACCAAATCAGCAGTTAGTACCTGCTTTCAGTACTGATACAGTGTCTTGGAGATGCAACAGTTCTCCAAATTCTTTCTAATATTCCTGCTCTTACAGAAATATTTCTGTTGCTGTGATTGCTGATTAATATAATATAATATAATATAATATAATATAATATAATTCATATACTGTGAAGAGACCACCTTCAGGATAGTCCTAGCTTGTAGTAGGTTTCCTGCCCTTAATCTTTCATGAAGTTTGCCCCAGAGGTTCACATTCACTTGGTGCTTTCTTGCACATCTGCAGCACTGCTAAAATTTTTGGAATGGAAGCAGTATGGATTAAGTAGACAAGCTGAGGACTGTTAAAACATTGATTGTTTCCAAATGTACAAGCTTTTGCCCACCACATCTGGTGCTGGCCTTCCTATGGCAAGGGAAGGAGATTTTGAAGTGGTTTCTTCAAAACCATTCTTCTGATCCTGGCAATCTCTGGTGTGTAAGTGTTGGCTCAAGGTCTGGTTTTTACACATACTTAATCACAATGGGCCATAAATGCACATTGTGTAGTTACAGGTTTAGCTACTAATAGGGTAAGTTACTATAAATGGTTAGAAAAGACATCAGATCTTATTGAAACAGATAATCCTCAGTTTATGATCATAGCAACAAGACATGGTATAAATTACAGATCCAAGTAGCTTCAGCACTGATGTAACTTTCATGGCTTCTAAGAAAGTTTCTGCTGTTGAAATCTCCCAGTCTTCCTTTCTGTCCAATTTTGGCTGATTTGATGAAAAGCTATTGACTTTGCTGGGTTTGACTTTTCTTTTGGTTTTAGGCAGTTTGATACAGTTTTTCCTGGTTCTGGCCAAGACAGGTTAAATTTTTTGCCATAGCATGACCAGGACTGAGAGGTTATTCTATAACACCTCGTGCCACTGTGGGGAGTGAGGGAAAAATGTCCCTTTCAGATCAGGTAGCATTGTGCAGTCATATGCTGTGGGGGGGGTCGCATGTGGTGGCATTCACATATGAGTCATTTGCCTCTTGTGCTCTCTGATATCAATATTGTTACTTTTTTTTTTTTCTTTCATTGCTGTTTCCAGTAAATTGTTCATATCTCAACCAGTAATCTTCACCTTTTATGCCTCCAATTCTCCTCTCTACCCCACCACAGGGGAGGGAGAAGGGAGAGAGGGGATTGAGTGAGTGACATATGCTTTGCAGTGTTTTGGTGGGAACACTAAATTGGGGAATACAATTCCTAAACCACAACAGCCTTATTTGGAATCAGTAAGGCCTCTGTGATATACAATGGCTAAAATACAAATATCGTGAGTCTTGGCAGATTGATGACATCACACTCCCACATATATATATACATATATATATGTATGTATACATAGGAGATGTAGGATCTGGGCAAGATGTAAATGTAGAATAGGGGATGGTAATGTGAGTGAGCAGAATGTGGTTTGGAGAGGTTTGGCAGGAACACTAAATTTGGGAATACCATTCCTAATCAGAACACTATTACATACAGCTTTTATGAGAAGGGTTTACGGAAATACCTCTGTTCTGTTTGAGCACGACCCACCACAAGGTCCCCACACTCAAATGAGTAATGTGAGGGCAGGGCTGATGTGGTCATCCAGGAAGAGCCCAGGTGTGGGGCAGATGTGTGCCAGCACATGCAGCTGTGTGAGCCAGCAGGGAGGAGAGACCCTGCACCCTACAAACTGTGTCACACCACATACAGAATGTCAAGGCAGTGGCAGAGCAATTTGAAAACTAGGCCTTATTGTGTAGGTATGCTTAAAGACACCAGAGTGCTTTACTTTGGATTGGCACAAAACACTGTGTCATGCAACTATACAATGTGAAGATGAGGGACAAAAAGATGAAGTTTTTCTGATGACATCTACAGAATAGAAATGGAAACAGCACAAAGGAGTAAAGTTAACACAAATTTTACCACACCTGTTTTAGCACATCCCACTGTAGGAATTCCTGAGTGACTTCATTTTCATCAAGAATCAAGTGAATTTTAAAAAATGTTTTGAATAAAGGTATGCATACATTTTTGAAAAAATGTTTTGAAAAAGATAAAGTATTGAATGACAGACAGACATTGCCATCACACAGCTATGCAGTCACCTCTCTTGCAATTTGTTTAAAAATCATTGGGAGCTCCTCTACCCAGATAGATATTTCACCCTGATGCTGTAAATTCTAACTGGCCTCGGTAAATTTGCTAGACCTGACCACCATAACACCAGTGCAGAGCAAACGTTAGAGTAGCGTTATGAGCTCAGTTTGTCTGTGGTCTCTTGGACCTGCTGCCGTGTCACCAGCAAATAATGCATGTGCAGAAACAGGCTGAACAAACTTTGCTCCCTGTAAATTTTGACTATTCTGAGGCAATTTTTAATTCAAAATTCCTTCTGTAAAATAAAATAGGCATAGAACCCTTCCCAATTTTTCTGAGGTAAAACCAAAGACATGGGAACTCATGGTGACTTAATTGGTTATTCATTTACTTTTCCATTATCTTTTAATGTGTGATGTTAATTTGTTTCTAAAAACTAGAGCAAAGGTTTTTACTGAGTCTTTGTTGACAGAATCTGGGAACCAGCAGCATCAGACTGAATGCCTCTCCTTCCAGTTTTCTTTTGCTGGGAACAATAGAGTTGTTTTACTAAATTTTCTTTACTTCTATTAAAGAGGCACAAAGATGCTCTGACCAAAATGCAGACTTTTCATGTTAGATGCAATTTGTGAAGCTGTATAAAATAAATCTGTTAACACAGGGTAGGAAAGTAAAGTGATTAATTTGAGGGAGAGAAAATAAGGAAATTAGGGCAAGACAGCAATGGAGTTGTGAGAGGCAAGGCCCAGGAACAAGCACTTGGCTAAGGGCAGCTGTGGGGACGTGGCTTTGCTGGCAGTGAGTAGATACGTGCCTGCCTCAGGACAGATTAAATGCTGAGAGAAAGCAGATGTGCAGTTTATCCTCATATCGTTTCTGCCTCTTGCAGATATTTCAACCACAGTTGAAGGTAGGTTGCTCTGTAGCAGGACTGGAAGTCTTGCTCTGCAAGCTCTCCTTCCCTGCTGTCACTGAATTTATGAGCACTAAAGGAAAATCCAGGCATTCATACCAGTCAGTACAGCCTGCTGTGCCTCAAAATGCACTTGAAGGTACCAGAGACAATGTTTAAAATGTGTCTGCTCTCAAGTACAAGGTGACATTTTAAAATGTTCACCACCCAGATGCCATTAATCAATGGGCACTTAGGAAAAAAACCTAAATGCAATAATCTGTTTTCATTAAGAGTCCTTCTTACCCACTAGTTGCTTTATTCAACAATGAATTGACTCCAAGCCTTGCTCTCCAGAATGGGTGAACAGGTTTTTGATAGGCTGTTATAGACTGAATGCCAGTGATGGAACTCCTTTCCACTTGGACATCTTTTATCAGAAGTAGGGGTAAGATTTGCTTAAAGCCTACAAACTCGTTTGGTCAGCAGGAAGTTGCATTTTTCCATGCAAGAGAATGATTGTTTTCAATTTGGAAGCCCTCTCTCAGTTGTGGGAGCTGCTCTAGCCGTCCCTGCAAGTAAGGGGAATGTGTGAACTATACCTCACTGCTCCTGTCCAGCACCAGCATCTCCAACTGTGCCCTGCCAGTACAGGTAGACACAGTCCTACAGGCTATCCTTTGATTCCAATGTCTGCCTTTTTATTTTAAGTTCAATCAGCAGAGTCCAGAGCAATAATCAAGCTCCAAGACCTCAGTGATGCACAGCAAGGGTCCAAACCTCGGTGAGACAGCACAAGGCTTGGTCCTCTGGCTGTTCAGCTGCACAATTTGCGTTCTAACCAGCTTCATGGTTTGGAGGAGCTGGAACGCTTTGGGAACATTCCAGGCTTCAAATACAGGCCACAGATATTTATTCAAGACAGAAGTAAAAGCCGTTAGGATGAGTGATAAATTTAATTTGGTTTTGTAATCCCATTCATCTTTTCAGTTCACAATTTCCATTTATTACAATGGGATGTATGGATATACAGCACTAGAAATTCTGATTGAAAATGTGTTTGCTTTCTATACTTTCCCCAATATTTGGACAATTTTCCCCTCTTAGAGCTTCCACATTTTTTCCATTTTACTTATCCATTTCTTAACGAAAGCTACGCTATTTCTGCATACACTCCATACTCTTTTTCAGTTAATTAATTTATCGGTTTTTACATGCCAGAATTCAAACAATGTGAAAATCTAGTTACTTCTGGGCTTTACTTAATACATCATCTGCCCATCTGGAGTTCTTAACTCAACATGGAAAGATAAGGCTTCTGTTATGGCAAGCCTTCTTTCTCCCCTTGTACTTCTGGGGATCCCCAGCAGGCCTTTGAGTTGGTATTAGACAAACTACTTTGAGCAAACAATAGCTTCTTTATTTACATACTTTCATACTGTAATGCCTAATTAAAAGCAGTCTGTACTTTTTCTCCTCATTTAGTGCTGATCAGATCAGATAGCATGGAATAAATATTACCTCAAGCTCAGCAAGGTATGATAGCCATCAGATATGGGTTTTGGTGGTTTGTTTATATTTTGTTATTTTAATAGGCTTTCAGAAGTGCCACAAAAAAATCTATGAAGTGGGTATTTGGAACTGCTCAGTTACACAAAAATGAAGTGGAGCATCCCAAGTATTCTTTGCCTGAAATGGGAAATGCAAAACCTGAGAAAATCACTCATTTGAAAAAGCAGCCCAAAGGGAGCTGCCACACCAACCACCAGCCATCCCCCCTGACGCTCTGCAGCTCTTCCCTCTGCACACCAGCCGTGCTCCACTCCTCTTTTCTTCAGCTACAATGCCCACCTCTTCCTGGTACTAGCTTTCTAGAGAGTTTCTGGGTTATGTGGTCTGCCAAAAAAAAAAAAATTTACAGAAGTGTCAGTCCAAAAATGACAAAGTAGTTATGAAATTTTCATGTACGCTCATTACCTAATAGAATGTTTTCCACTGTATTATTTACCTCTGCCTCATTAATTAATCACATAGAGTACAGTGTCCCCTAATACCTCAACTTCTGTCAGCTGGATCACTCTGGAGGTTCAAGTAGGTCCAACAGTTTTTCCTCTAGTATTGTAGGAGACATTAGGATTTGGCTGAAATGTACTATTCAATGGACTGTAGGATCTTGGATCATTTAAATTATGAAGGAAGACCTTCTTCTTTTTCTTAGGAATATTTCATATTTTTCTGCTCCACTTCAATTAATGTTGCCACAAGGAAAAATCTCTCTGAAGCACTATTATTACCAAAATTTACCCTGAGCTGTAGTGAAAGCTGGAAAGCACTTGTAAATGGACATCATCAAGTTGAAAACAGTCTACACTTCTTCAAAACAATCTTTCTTCAGACAGTTAACTCTACTCATTGATTTAGAAATACAAAAAGCAAAATTTTTCCTACAGTGTTTTGGCTTTTTTATTTGCAGTCCCAGCTGTGTCCTTCAGATTTGAGATAAGCAGATACAAAAAAATAAACTTTGTTAAAAACAGAGCCAACTTGAGCAAACCTCCAAAAATACTGGATACTAAGTTTGGGGTAAACCCAAACACATTCTTCTGTGTCATCCAGTTCCATTATCTAACATTTGATTGGTGCATCAGAAGGAAATCACTATTTCAGCAAAGGTAACAGCAGCAAATAAGTCACTTTAAGGAAAAAGCATTATCTGCTTTAACATTTCCATTGGTTTTGATTTGTTTGGGGTTGGGCTTTTTCCCATGTCTTGGATATGAATATTTTTTATTAGTTTCCTGAAAATGTGCAGTGTCTGCAAGTTCTCTGAATTGGCCATCTTCCCATCACGTGACTTACATCATGGAGTCTGTTTTCCACATTTTTTTCTTCTTTCAGGTATTAAACATATAATAAATACAAAGTTAGAGAGCCTTACGATTTTTGCAGTGCCAGTGAGTTCTCATGTGATTAACCTGCCGAGTAGAGCATGAAATACTAAGAAACAAATGTTCCACAAGACAGGAACTGCACACAGTAAATGAAGCAAATCAAGGCTTAATGCTTTATATGAATGTTTGGTTCTGCCTTGTTTCCCTGAGGGCAAATGAATATTTTATTATTTTTGGTTGCTATATTGAAACAGATAAATACACCAATGCTGATTACTGGTAACAGCTTATGGACAAAAATTAAGTAAACTACATATGAGGGAAAGAAAAAGGCATACAGTCCTGCTCTTCTTGAAGTCAGCTACATGAGTTTCAAGCTTACTTGAAAAGCTGAGCCATTCTGTTTCATTTACATATTAAGTCCACCTCATTTAATGCAGTAAACTGGATCAGGAGGGGATTGAATTTCTAAGTAGCACTTATGTTCAGATCTGGCACAGTGCATCCAATAACTACTGGTACAAGTTACAGCTAAAGTCACTGTTATCTGTAAGAATTTTGCTTTGGAGGATAAGATCCACCTGGAAAAGGACCTTGAAGCATAAGAAAGTTTCTGACCAGCAGGAAAACACACCCAAACTTTGTGTGATGTAAAGTCAGTCTTGTGTTAAGTCAATTTGCAAACAAATCTGCTCTGTTTAGGGCAGGATAACAGTTTTGGGGAGCAGCCTCCTCCACAAAGCAAAAGAGATCCTGGAGAACATTTTCACTTCACATGAGACATCTTTCCTTTGGACAAAGATTCATGCCTGTGCTTTGCCAGTCATAATATTTTGTGTCATAATATTTCTGCAAACTTGCTTCAGTTTTACTTGCATTACTCTAAGCAAGGAATGGCAGGTACACTGGAATTAATACATCTCTCTCTACATAAGATACTAATTGTCTAATCAATAAAAGTTATTAATTTTAGAAAGATCTCACTGCATCTTTTTCTGCTTTCTCTTTGCCAAAGTATTTGTTGTATTCAAAGTTCATGTAACCCCACAATAAAATCTGGTTCTAACAAACATTTGTCTGTGAGACCTGTGAAAACATCTTCACAGCCTTCAGCTGTCTTCCTCTTCTTTATGCCTTTCATCATTACATGTGCTATAAAAAACAAATATTAAAGGGCTGGTTCTTACATGCCTCTGAAGAAAGATCTGAAATTCATGTAAGAGAATAATTGAAATAATATATTTTTTATATATAATATGAAATGGAATAAAGGATATATCAGTAGCTCATTGATTTTTTTGAAAACATCTGAATTTTATCAGGTAAAAATAATAAGCTTAACTTTGTTGATATTAAATTTTTTTCAGGAAGTTGCATGCATTTCAGAAATTCTATGTCTAAAAGCCCTGTCATTTTAAAGTTGTTTTGAAACTAAAGTAAACCTTGCTGCCTTAGAGGCAAGATCTTGCTAGCCCAGACACTGGAAATACCAAGAAAATCAGCCATGGGGATAATTTGAGATAGGAATTTTAAAAATTTAAATGTCTTTTGGAAAATTCCAGATGGAGTGCCACTCTGATGGGAAAAATGTTTCAAGTCTTATAAAGCAGATGTCAAATTTGACTGAAATCTTCTTCAGAGAAGACAGGTCAGAAGGACAAATGGAAACTGATTTTTTTTTTTTATTTTATTTTAAGCATGGAAGACACAGATTTGTGAATCTCTTCTAGGGAACATGAAACAGTTTCTGTTTTCCTGGGTATGGTTTTCCCAGGTGCTGGAGGACATTATAGAAAATTCATTTTTATTTTGTGTTTGAGACTCTAATTTCTTAAACATAGACATGTCTGAAAATCAGTAAGACTTGATCATAAAGAAGTAAACAATAATTCTTTTTTTCACAGATAGTAAATTATAAAACAAAAACGTAAATTCTGTGGCAGGTCTTTTTATCAGAAATTAATTTACAATCTTCATTACATTTCTGCCCAAAAAAACCACTCACACACTATCACTAAAACTGGAAATATTCCATATTGTACAGATTTTTTTTTTTTTTTTTTTTTATGAAATGGGTAGCAACTTTCCAGTGTCATGCATGACCTTCCCGAAAAAAAAACCAAAAAAACATGATTCTGGTAAGAAAAAAACCCATCCTTATTCATTGGTAGCTTTAGATTTTTTGTTTTATTTTTGCCAAGTTACACCAGTTTGAAAGGTTGATCTCCCCAGCTCCCAAAGCATGTTGCTTTGCCTGTTGCTGAGCAAGACTATGTCTGTGACAGCTTTGGGCTCTGATGGGCACGAATTTAGAAAAGTGCCTAAAAATTCTTGGAAAGAAAAAAACTGAGGCAATAGAAAAACATACCCCTGTAAATTTCTCATATACCTTTGTCTCCTTTTGCATCCTTACATGCCCTGTTGTGATGCTACAGACTCCTGCTCACAAGGAGGTAACTGGACTTTCCCTAGGTTGATTTGCCACACAAAAAGTCCAACACAAGGCAGGGATTGTTCTTGGAGCTCTCTGCCTGCTGTCATACATTAACCTGGTGCAATAAAAGATCTACTGAGCTGTACCCAGAAATGATTGGTTTCTAAATATTGATCTTTTGCACCAGGGCAACTCTTACCTTCTGCACAGCAAAGCAGCTGAGCAGATTGCCTTCTGCCAGTGATGTTTGCTTGAATTAACTATTTAACGGGAGGAAGAGTTGTGTCCTACTCATCACGGTGATGTGCATGGCAAGAGGCAGCTTCTCTGTACTGAAAGGTAAGCTGAAATGAACAACTCTCCCTTTCTGTCACCTTGCATGAACATCAAGGCCACGTTCCTGGTTCATAACCTTTTATCTCCTTGAAAATATTAAACATAACCACCCTCTGATAAGCAGTGATAGTGCATTTTGTAAAGGAGTTGTACAACAGATAAGGCAGTTAAGAAACTTGACTTAAATTTTCCCCTCTGGCTCAAGGGAATTTCCTGATCCCTGCATATAAAATCGGTCTGTGGGGGAGAAAACAACAGTAACCAGCTGAAGGTGTGAGGGGTACTACAGCTCTTGAATAACTACAAACCATAAGTGATAAGAAGTAACAGAAACCGGTGTTTTTATTTCAATGTTTTCTGACCCATTCAACAAATCAGTAGTGCTTCCTGTGTATTTATGGACCCTTTGGTGAGTGAAGGCATCTTATCTCTCCCTGATTGTGACTATATTCAGTTATCTGCTTCCCATTGCATAAATCTCTGGTCTATTTGCTAGTCCTTTGTTACCAAAAGTTTTAAGCATAATTTAATTCTGATAACCCTCACATTAAATGGAGATCAGATTTAGTAGCAAAGTTCAAAGTAAAAATTGGTTGAATGAACACTGATGATATCTCTTCTATAACATTCACAAGGTCCTTGTGGTGGGAGGGGCATCACGTCCCAACATTTCACTTGTCTCTTAGAAATTACATTTTACCACAACATTTCCGATTTTAATGCCTGGTTTTGTAGCTGGAGCTCAGTGCTAACAGTCAGCCTGTCTTGGCTAGGTTTGCTTTACTATAATCAACTTAACTGATCATTTACTCAAATATGTTTCCCTTTTTTTTTTTAATAAAAAATAAGGCAAATAAAATGTCTTGCTGTTTCACCAGGAAGCTGAAATCAAGTCAATGCTGTAATATTGTTCCAAAATGTCCTTAGTCTCAGATGACAGCCACTATCAGGCTCAAGATATTACTAACTTAGGGATCTTAAGTAATATCTGCTCGAAGAATAAAATTGTTCCTGCTGTGAGATGCTAATGGATGAATTCTAAGCATGACCAGAGATGGGAGGGAAACATCTGGATTTTCCTTTGATGCCCTGGGATTCTTCATTTAGTTCTGTAAGTTCTTACAGAGCCAGGACTGGGACTTTGCTGCCTTTACTCACAGGCAGCACATGGAGCAATGGCAGAGCAACAGTCCTTGATGACATTTGGGAGGCATGTGGCAGGGACGAGCACAACTGAGCCTGGCCAGGAGTGCCCAGGAGGGCTGCTGAGGCCAGTGGTGGAGGAAAGCTGGAGTTATTTAAGGTCAAGGACAGAGGGGAGAAAGAACAGAGCAGGAGGAATCCTGTTTGCCACAGTGCCTTTCTATAGGGTTCTTTATTACTGTGCAGCATGCAACAGCGGGCACGTGTTTGATAGTGGGAGGTAAACAGGAGTGGCCTCAGCACAACATTTCAAGTTTTTAATTACAATGCCCTTCACCTTTTTTTATCACATGCTTCAGCCAGAGCCCAGCCTATGAATGCTGGCTGAGCAGGCTTGTACATGTGCGTGACCCTGCATAATGATAATTCACCAACTTCTTCAGCTCTTTCTCACGATCTTCCCACCAATGTGTCCTTACTTCTTGTGTGGCCACCGAGCTAAGACACAGCTTCAGCTACTGAGATATTTTCCCTCTCTTTTAAATAAGTTATGCAGGACAGTAAATAAAAGGTAGAAGGTAACATTTTCATAAAATGCAGCAGTAGCTCCTCTGCTGTTTACAGCCCACACAATGCTTTACAAAATACCCGAGCTTAAAACAGAGGTATGTCCTGCTGTGGCCTTCCAGATTTGCCAAGATTTCCTGACCAGTCTGGTACCGTTCTGTTCTTCCTTAAGGAAGGTCAGCAGTTTCTTTCATACACCATAACCATAAGCAAAACCTGAACAGGTGTGGCTCATACTAATAATAATTTTCTTCTGCAAAATTGAAATCTTGGCTTTAGCATGTCTGCTAACGCCACAGAAATTCTAGCTCCTCTTTTGTGGGCAAATGCCATTCCCAATTGAAAATTTGTATTTCTGAGCTCTAGCCCACACAGTTCTTCCTCTCAGAAGAAAATAAAGTTTTATTGGATTTTGGTTTTCATCTGCTGACTGATGTTTAGTACTATGTACATATCTGACTTTTCTGTCTGTAGAATTTGGGCATTTCACCCTTTCTTTGTATTCTTAGAGCACTTCTGTGGATCAGGAAAGGGGTATTTCATAAATATATAAATAATTTAAAACTTCAGTAAAAGCTCTCCTTTTATTTTTACATAAATGGGAGAAAATTATCTGCCCAAGATCACACAAGTTAGAGGTTGAAGAGCTAGAAAAGAAAACAAATCACCACTTTCTGGACTATCTCATGTCTAAAAATTATTTTCTTAAATATTTAGAGCAAAGTTCTTATTGTTATAAACCCAGGGGAGTTATACTGTTACAGGAATAACAGATATCACACAAGGAAAGTTTTCTGTGGCTTTCCAATTTAATTCCCCATATTAGTACTCTTGAATCAAGGCTCAGTCAACCACTTCAATGTCTGATTTGACTCTCCTGTGAACCTTCTGGCTTCATGGTGAAAGAACTCTAATTTAATTCAGGTTATGCACATAAAAGAAGATGGTTGGTAACAACACTTCTTAATTTACATGTTCATGTATCCTCAATACACAAAGTTTAAAATACTATCTTAAGGAAATTACTTTGAACCTTTGTTATGCAATATTTTTAGGACAGCTTTTGGGATGGGGCAATTTGAAGAGCATAAGAATAATCTTGCCACTTGGAGAATATTAATTTTTTCTTTAAATATTGCCTTTTGTAACTATAGAAAAAGAAAATTTTAATTTGCCCAAAAACTAATTTTAAATACATTTTGAAAATTTCCCTGAATTCTGCATTTAGTGCAAGATGTTCTTCTGACTAAAATCCATAGGAAGAGATTCTGTCTTCAAAAAGTGACAATCGTCAAGAAATAACCTGAACACTATTCAACACCATAGAAATATTGAGTTTTTCATGACAGCATCATTTTAGAAACACTTCATGGATTCTCACTCCTACAATTCACCTGTATGGAATTTTAAAGTTACATCATGCTTTATATTGTCCTTGTGATACTTAGAAGTAAAGCAAAGAAAAGCAAGATATACCACTCTCTCTGACTCTACTCAACAAGTAACACTTTCTTGGCAGTTACAGTGGAAATATTATGCTATATTGTTGTAGATAAAGGTAATTATTTTATTTCTTGTATTAAATCTGCCTTAATGGGTAGGATGTCTTGACTGTATTAGTGCAGTCATTCAATGAGGATATGTTATTGAAGACAGCAAATTTTATCCAAAAACAGTAACATTTCTGGCTTATTATAAAAGAGGCCATCAAAGCAGGCAATTTAATGTAATTTTTTAACTGCGTATTTAGCTAATCTCTTTTCATGTCTATGACCATTCTCACAACAAGACACATGACTTTTTTGCATGTAAATGCTCAAATCACTAAATGCAAGTCCATAATATTTACCAGCGCCATAAGTCTCCTTCAATGTTGTTGGTTACTTTAAACTCACATTATTTTCAAAACATATGTTGGCACATAAAATGAAAATCATCAGAAGGTAACCCCTATAAGCACAGCTTTTTACAATGGAAGGTTTAACCAAGTCAGATGTTATTTTTTTTTCTGAAAGAGTGAGCCTTTTGTACTGAGTCTCAGACAGCAAGAGACACAGTTATCCTAAGCTCAACTTAATTTTTTGCTCTTCAAGTTAATGACAACTAAGACTACTGTGATTCCTCCAGAGTGACATTTCAAGGGGATGGTAGAGCAGACTGGATTAAGGGCTTGGTTTATTTAAACAAAAAAACATGCTTACTGAAACTTTTGACCATCCTGAACCATCATCTTTCCAGGCTTTCCCTTGGGGAAAAATGTGTTAACATTTGCAAAAACACAGTGATCTTAATTTCTATTCTCCAAGGGACATGGTTCCCACCTTCAGACACGTCACTTCAGATATCTGCTTGTAGAGATGTCCTACTCCCGGAGCCACACTTGTGACCCACATCCAGCAGAGCAGCAATTTAATGCTGTGCATCTCACTGAATGCTGAGCTTCTGGTGGATAAAAGCTTCTTGCCCACACTCTTGATTGTTTTTAGCACTTCAGTAATTTTTCGCTTTTTCTTGTTCCATGGTTGTACTTTTATGTGCTTTTGGTAAGAGAGGGATTATTCCCTGTTGGATTCTAGTTAAGGCTGTGATAGGTTATTCTGGGGTCTTTGGCTGGAAAAGACACAATAATATTTTTCTTGATTAAAAAATACATAAATCTTTAAAATGTCAGCAGAAATAGCTGGGTTTTCAGCTTATTAATTTTTATCACGTGTATAGCTAGGGCAACATTGCAGCATGCTGTATTCCATGGCATTACAGTACAAATTCCTTGGAGGTGTAAAAGTGATGAATGTTCAGATTGTGTCTTCTTCTTGGTAACAGGATTGCATCCAATACAAACAGAAAAAAGAAAAAAAAAAACCAATGCTTTTACAGAGTTACTGGCTGAAAGTTCCTCCTGATTGCTCTCTTGGACATATGGTAAGAATTTACTTGCAATTCATTAAGAGCTTTTCTGAATGAGTTTAAAAAGGGAGATACAGTGCATATTTACTTCAGGGATATTTGGTATTGGCTACTGCTGGGATCTTCTAATTATTTCCACAAGTATCAGTTCATCAGAATAGTACGACTGGGTCATAGTGAATGACACAGATTGTTATAAGGAGGAACAAGAAGAAAAAGTTTTGGTTTTTTTTTTGTTTACCTAAACAAATTTGTATCCCTAAATAAATTAAAGCAATACTTGAGTAGCAACCATATTAAAACTGAATTATGCTATTGCTAATTTGAAAAGGCTAACCATTTCCTGAATCTTTGAGAGTTATTCAGGCACGTTCTTGTGCATACCTTGGATGCATCAAATTCTACTTTAAAGGAAATATCTTTCATCAGATCTTTTTGTCAGCCATGTTAATTTTGGTCCGACCAGAAGCTCTTAAGAGTTCTTGTAGTCTGTTTAGAAAGTGGTACAACAGAAGGAAAGTTTAGTGAGATCCCAGGCATGACTGTGCAGTGATGCATACCAAAATGTGCACTTACATAACTAGTTTAATATTGCAAACACATTTAGAGCTAAAAGTTCAGCCCTGCATGAAAACAGTACAGGGTCCTGATCTAGAGTTTACATCACAACAGGAACCAGGATCTGTATCTCACTAGCTCCTTTAGTCACCTGAGGACTCCTCAGTCCATGTAAAGGGCTTCCTTCACTCTTAGGAGTGTAAATTGTTAAAGATTACACTGGACAAAGCATACTCCTAAACCCTGTTCACCTGTCAGCTGAAGGACTGCCTCAGGAACTTGTGGGAAACAGATGTAGTTTTAGATCCCAGTTTGCAGAGTATGCAAATAACCAAGGTCAGTGAATACTGTCACTTCTCAAAGTGGAAGGGAGAAAAAGTAGGAAAGGGAGATTGTAGTGATACCTGAGAGACTACCGACTCAAAAGGAAAGGAAATTTAGAAGATGACAGTGTCATCCTTTTAAGCACTGGAGTTTGACTAAGGCAGCTTTGGGACACAGAGTTCTCACTCTGCCTCTCACCACAGTTATACCTACATCTACCTATACATAACATCTACCTATGCCACAGACAGGTGTCATACTTTGTTCCTCCCCTCAGCCCTGTCTGTCTTGTTACCTCTGAAAAGAAATCAGTGCCATCCTAGCCAGCATCAAAACTAGCCACCACACACTGCAGTCTGAAATGCAGGAACCATCAGCTGGCAGGAATCCTACTGCTTTTTTCTGAAATGCCAAAACATTTTTCCTCAGAAGAGAATGCAGCCAAGTATAAGTGAATGGTCTGTCATGGAAAAAACCTAACTACCCCAAGGCAAAACAATATTGTGACCACATAACGCAACTTTATGAGCAGAAACTGTGACTTCTCTCATCTGACAGATTTATGCCAAATCTATAATTAGGGTAAACAACCAAACTAATTCTGATGATCAATGGTAATTTGCATGCAAGTAGTACAAGGCAGATGCCTTCAGAAATTTTCCCCATCTCCTGTGTTCTGTGACAATTTCTTATTACTTCTAGGATGCTTTTCCTATTCACGTCCCCATGGACCATATATCTTGGAGGTGACTGAGATGTAGAACTAGGGGATAGCTGAGATTTTCAGCACCTGAGGCATGCCAAAAGAAATGGGAACTTTTAAACAAAGGAAAAATGTGGATGTGAAATGAGGGAAGTGGTGACACAAGCTGCACAGGCAGGTTCTGTGTCTCTCAGAAGAGGGGACAGCTAGGGTGCAGAGTTGGGTGGTGGAGCAGACAGGAAAAACCATGATTTAGGAAAAACAATGCTCCCAAACTTTAACACCAGCTCAATCTGGAGACAGGCACTCTCTCAGTCAGGACTTGCCCATATATGTTATTTAAATATGAAACCCACAGTTATTTGTATTAAGAGTTATATTTTATGAAGGGTTAAATGTTTAAAAATTCATTAAATGAATTTTAATTTATTAAATGCTCTTCACATTTTTGTGTTATGAACTGTTGATGATTTACTGTCACCTAACTTTTTGATGTGAGTTGGTATAGAGTGCTTGAATAAGACCTTTCAGACCCAGAAAGGTTTCATTTCACACAGCTTTGTTCATCCTAGGGTTATAATCATGAAACACTATGAAATAGTACCAGTGAAAAAATTGTATCAGGAGTTATGTCTACACTGCTGAAAATATATCCTTTACCTGCAGAAGAGGTCCATGGACTTCATGGCTTTATCCATTTTGCTCAGAAATAGTCACTCTGGAAGGCCACATTTCTATGGAATACCACTTAGCCTGAGTTTCCTTGGCATCTTGGGAGTGATGTTATATGGAACAAAAAAACACAGAAAAGCATTTTTGTTGGCCAACTCTAAGGATATACATTGCGTTCTCTAGAATGTTATCATGTGTGTGCAGAAACGAAGCCACAAGGACAATGTTCCAGGATGGCAAAAGATGAAAAGATCAAAAAGTGTTCTATAGAAATAAGCTCTTGGGAGTAAACTCAAAAATAAATATTCACAAAACCAAACCCCACTTTTCATCTGAAAGTGAAATAACTGATGCACTCCAAAAAGAAGACTGAAAATTTGTAATAATTTCAATGGGCCATTCCCAGGTTACAGACTGGGTTGTGAAGTCCCTGCCATTTGTCCGGTTTCTCATCTTTCACCAGTGAGACCTTCACCAAAACTGTTGCCAGCTGTTCCATAGACCCAGTTTATTGCTAAACTCATGTCTTTAATCACAATACAAATTTTTTTACCCTTCATTATGTTTAACAGCACCACAGAGAAAATGGAGCTGATGAAGATCTCAGAAGACAATTTCATTCATCTTTTCCCAACCCTCAAGGCAAAATAATCTATACCAATTTTTTTTTCTCATAGACAAAATAGCTTGACTTTAAAAGAAATAGAAACACCAAAAATAAATAAATCAAAAGTCTAGGCACCAAGAGTTTCATCAGTTATCTGGCCCAGCGCATTTTTAAATTTTTTTTCTTTCTTATTGTAATTCACTAACACAGTAGATATGGAAGACACTGGATTATACTGGTTTTGCAATAGTCTTTCAGATTTTTCTAGAATTGATTGCATATTTTCCACTATACGAAACCCAGTTCCATCTGTCTTTCCTCAAGGGTCATATCTTTCATATGCCTTCAGTTTCACTTTCTTCCGTAATTCCTATCGCTCACATCTGTCTTGAAACAACCAAAATTAAACACAGAACTCCAGCTCAGGACTTGACAGTGCTACACAGAGAAAATACTACTCCACATGTTTCACATGTGACTTCTGTGCTTTTGAGAATTTTGGTTTTTTTCATCCTAGTTTGACAGCATTGGCTTCTATTCAGTTTTCCTTCCAGTACATCTCCCAGATGCTATTTTGTAGAAAAGCTTCCTGTAAAGTCCTTCCCAACTTCTGCTTATTGATAGATTATTCCTACACAAGAATATCATGCTTCTGCATGAAATGTTCTCTTATTTGTGTTTCAAGTTCATAACAAGTTTCTATTAGTTACTGACTCTTTTTATCCTTTTTGCACTTAGGCTGCCTTTCCATGAGTAATAATAATCCTATTGGGTAAAAAATAATCTTATATTCAGGCTTTCATTTATTATTTTATTATTCCTTTCTTTTTCTCTAAATATGAACTACTGTTCTCTAAATACTACTACTACTAATGAACTATAGAATATCACCATCTCTGTTATGGAAATCTCCTTCATTGATCTCATTCCATTTCTCAGGATGAAATGAAGAAATGCTCTTCTCCAGTTACTTCTTTTAACTCTTGAAAGAAAATTCTGTTCTCAGGACTTTCCAAGAATTTAAGGGACTTTTTTTTTTTTTTTTTTTTTTTTACCTCTCAACTCTGTTGCCCACTTAATACTCCTGAACTGATAGCTCATTTTTCTGTCTTTCTCCTGATAGAGGATGGAAGGCCCTAGAATTAATTATCTGCTTACACAAGGCAGTTCCTCCTCCCTTTCCCTTTCTTTCCTCCCAGTCTTTCAGAAATACATGCATAACAACATCCAGCCCCCTCTACTATCTCTGTAGATTTTTTTTCTGACCTAAGTCACCATTTCCATAATGTATGAAATTTTCTTGCACAGGGCATACAAAGTTTTCAGCAGAGTGTCTGCCTTCTTTGCTTGATATGATCTTACTGCTTATCTCACTCTATTACTTAGAAGGAAAAAAAGAATTAAAAAAATCTCTATTTTATAAAAAGCAATGAATCACACTGGCTTGACTTTCTTTCTAAGGCAAGAGGAATTATAGTAATCCTGCCAAATTCCTCACACTTATCACTGAAGTGTCACCTAAAACAGACCTAAAAACTTCACAGGTGAGATGCATTTCCTTGTTTTTATTATTTGAGAGAACGTGTGCTAGAGAACTTGCAAAACTATTTCAGCATTAATGAATTCTTACAAGTTGTTCTGTTTATAAACTGTTATAAATAAATAGCTATCTTTGATGTTAATGTTTAGTTAGAAGAATCAGATGTGTTCCTTCTCCCCAGTTTCTGGGAAACCACAAATAATGGTTTTGCTTGGTTACAGCATTAGGACTTTTGGATTACATAGCTCAGTTTTTCTCAGAAAGTTCAAGTGTTGGGACATATTTCTTTATCTGATTTTTCATTCTTCCAACATTCACCTCTACCCAGACCTTCTCCTTTCACTGCATCAAATCTCCAACAGCTCTGCAGTTGCCAATGTGACAGCAGAATAACTGCAACATTGTTTCACTTTGGAGAATTACAGCATTTCACTGTCTGCTTCCTTTATTAAACCGCTCCATTTATGCCCACCAAAATCCAGTCTCCTAATTCCAAGCACTGTGCCATGACTACAGCTACTCCCTGTGATTACTAATAGTTTTACTGTTGAGCTTCAGTACAGTACAAATGCCACTGTACTGTTGTGGATATGTGGGAGGGGATTATAACTAATGGTCCTCAAACCCTACAATAACAATTTTCCATTTTTAGTCTGATTGCCAACAAATAAATGAGAAACCAGGACTTTCTTATCTTAAGGTGATTCTGACAAGTCCTTTCTGGCTGGATCTCACATAAGCAAAAGTCACAAAGCAACAAAAACCAAAGTGCAACACAGTCTTTTATAGGTCCTGCTGTGAGTTACAAGCCAGCATGAAATATGAAGGTGACCAGCTGTAATTAAGGCAGTGGGTCAAATATTAGCCCTAACTTCCCACATATAGTTTCTGAATGCAGAGAGGCGTCTTGCTGGTGTTCTTCTGGTCTGTTGGAGAAACCACAAAGTGGTAAGGAGCTATAATACCTGCACAATACAGTACATCTTTGTACTTGACTGTCACTTTGAGGAAATGTTTCAGTAAAGCTGGGTATCACCTGGTTTTGCACACCATGCATTGCATTCTTTTCAGGGTTAATGGTTTTCTTGGGGAAACAAGTCTTCATTTGCAGCTTGTGTAACAGGGTGTTTCTGGTAGGGTGTTTGCTTGTTTTTAATAATGTGCTTATTGATAATAGTTTTTTTAAGCAGATACATTTTCTAGTCTGTTATGGGTTGTGTTAATTGATTACATTTAATTGTGTTTAATGTTGCTCTTCCTGTCAGTGACAATGTTTGGACAGATGAACCAAACACCTGGAGATATGGGTGTATATTGGCTATTTGGGACAGATTATTTTTCAGATGCATATATTACCTTCCAAAGATAGAAAATATTTTTGGACAAAGAAAGAATAGTATTTCTTCTCCAAACTGAATTATGATATTTTTATCATAGTATGTTCATCCCAAAATTACAAAGGCAAAATTGTAAACTACATTTTTTTGTGTTGCTCCTCTCCCTTCTATTGATGGGAGTCTTCTCTGTTTTACAGGTGTATTTTATTCCAGAATTTTGGCTTCTGCAAAAATATCAGAATACACTGATTTATTTTTAACTTAAGCATAAAGTAGTTAGCTATAACTAGACTACAAGCTCATGTTTCTCAGTAAGTTTGATGGGGAATATTTTTCCAGGAGACCATTTCTTATTCCTTCTTTTTTAATTTTCTATTTAATCTCTTTGTTTAGCTTGGGTGGGTTTTTTGCCCCTTTGAACATGCTCATTAACTTGCATAGAGGATATAATCCCTTCCAAAGGAAGAAATGGGGAGAGGAGGGTGAGAGAAGGAAACAAATTCCTGCTCAACACCCTGTGATTCTTTTTTTCTGCATGATCAGTTCTTTGCTCTTCTCTCACACCCTTTTTGGACCAACTTTTCTATGCAGGGGAACTCAGGCTCTTTCTTGCCAGGCCTGTGGAGTGCAGAGCAATGGATCTGAATTGTGATTGTAACAACTTTTTTGTTACTGTGCGTGAATAACTAATAATGAAGCTTTGAAAAGTGAGTGTCTGTGTTTTGGAGGTATTAAACACTCCCTAGCTGACTGTGAATGCTGAGTACCATCTGTGAGTATTGCATAGGTCTGTAATAGAGTCCTAGCAACTTTTTTTGGGTTCATGCTACCTCCATTCATCTATTTTGCTATCTATGTGCTCTCAATCCCACACCAGGAGTTTGCTTTCCAGGTGGGATGTCCCTCTGTCTAAAATTTTATATGCAAAGATAGTTTCTTCTGAAAATAGTTTATGACTGGTTTAAACAAAAACCTGAGATGTGGTAAGGAGATGCTCTCACTCTTTTTGAGATGAGTAAGAAGAAAACTTGTTACCTTTGGTGAAGGAAATACTCCATAAAATTGTGAAGCCTGAGGCTGGGACAGCAAAGTAATTTCACCTTGGTGTTTCTGTCTCTTCCAATAATCTGTAAATTCATATTCTTCATGGCAGCAGAAGCCAAAGGCCTTCTTAATTTTTTGAAGCAGAAAACAGATGTCTATGTGCATAATGCAGGCTTAACACTGAGCCATATTATCACAGAACCATTCAGGTTTAAAAAGACCTAAAGACCTCTAAAATCATTGAGTCAGACTATTAACCCAGCAATGTCAAGTCCACCACTAAACCATGTTCCTAAGTGCCAGTGCACACATCTTAAATGCCTTCAGGGATGGTGACAAAACATCTTCCCTGGGCAGCCTATTCCAATGCTTGACAACACTGGTGAAGATCTTTTTTCATAATATCCAAACTAAACCTCCTCTGGCACAACTGAAGGCCACTTCCTCATCCTGTCACTTGTTATTTGGGAAAAGAGGCAGATGCACACCTTGCCACGACTTCCTTTAGGGTAGTTGTAGAGAAAGACAAGGCTCCTCTTCACTTTCTTTTCTCCAGGCTAATATAAATTACATATATATACATACAAGCAATAGAAAATATAAATAAGTAATATAAATCCTAGGTAATGCTAATGAGATAAGAAAGTGCAGAAACAGTCACAGGTCTGACATGCAGGAGTTTGACTCTGCCTGAACAAACAGGGTTCCAGTGGGCAGGAGACAATAACACCCAATAATGCATTTTCTTCTGAGGTTCTTTCAGAGCATCATGACCAATGAATGTAATTCAAACATAATCTGAATACTGAGTGGGAGGTGGACAAGAGAAGCTTAAATTAGGCCTAATCTTGAACTTGTTACTTGAGAAAAATTTCAGCTGAGTAACTAGTTTAAATAGCTGGGAGTCTTCTCTGGGATACTGGCATTTGGTGCATGGAAGAACAACTAGGAGTTTATATATCATAAACCCCAGAGGCATTACTGAAAGCAAATTATATTGATTATAATATGTACCAGTGGGGGAGCTGAAGAACTGTTATTTTTTTAAGCTTGTGCAGAAAACCTGATTTGTTTACCTGATTTCTTCGGAAGGGAGAAAAAAAAAAAGACATAAACAAAATAAACCACCACCCTTTCAACTAACCCAAACCAAGAAACAGTCTTATTTCTGAAAAAAAAACAAAATTCCACACAAATTGTGGGGAAGAGGTGAGAACCAAATGAGCAAAACATGTTGCTTAGTTTCTCTAAAAACAATTTTGGATTTAGCTGGCTTCAGTTGACATGTCATTTAGATGTGGAACAGAAAAGCCTTTATTTAATAACAATTCTTGGTTGAAATTCACCAGCATATTTTCAGTCTTATTTGAAATTTTCCTAGTGCAGTGATGCAATTTCCCAAACGTGACAGGACCTTGCAGATGACTTTCCCGGATCTGAATGTTTCCCTGGACAAGCAAATCTCCAAATATCCCTTCATCTCTGCTTAGCAGCTGAGTTTTCTAGGTTTAGATTCATCTAGTTTTAGTAATGGTGAAACTCTGTGTCCATTTCTGGGTTTCTCAGCATAAGAGAGACGTGGAGCTCCTGGAGCAGGTCCAGTGTAAGGCTGTGAGGATGATGAGGGTGCTGAGGCACCTCACTTATGAGGAAAGGCTGAGGAAGGTGGTCCTGTTTAGCCTGAGAGGGATCTCATCGATGCCTGTGAGTATTTGGTGCCAAGAGGACAAAGCATCTCTTCTCAGCGATGCCAGGCAATAGGGTAAAGGACAACAATCAGAAACTAGAACATAGAAAGTTCCACATGTGGAAGAACTTCTGCATTGTGCAGGTGACCAAGCACTCTTAACGGGTTTCCTAGAGAGGCTGTGAAGTCCTCCTTTGCTGGGAATATTCAAAATACATCTGTACCAATCAATCCTAAGATATGTGGTCTAGATGACTCCACTGGAGCAGGAAGGTTGGGCCAGATGACATCCAGTGATCCCCTTCTAAGATTAATGGTCCCTTTCACATATTCTGTGAGAGTCAGGACGGAAGCAGCGCTCTAGCAAGGGGCTGATGGGCTCTCCGTGCGCGCTTTGCAGGCTCGGACACGCTGGGGCGGCTTCTCAAAGGCGACAGAGGGCAGGAGCCGGCCGGCATCGCTCTGCAGGCCTCTTACCCTGGGCGCCTCTGCCCGGCTGCGGCGCTGACCTTGATGTGCAAGGCGAGCCGAGCGCGGCCCTGGCCGGCCGCGGCGCCGAGCCTCCCCGGCAGCCGAGGCGTGCCGCCGCCGCCGCCGCTATAAAGCCCGGGGCGGGCGCTGCGGACCCGCCCTGCCCGCGCCGCGCCGTCGGGGCCGCGGCAGTCCACGCGTGCTGGAGTCTGCGTGGGCTGTGGAGGTGAGCTGAAACAACGAGAGGGGGAAAACGCAGCCAGAAGTCGAACAGGTGTTTGTTGGTGGTTTTTTTTTCTTTTCGCTCTTTATCTGAGGTTGATTAGGCATTTTCTTGTCAGTGTTGTTTTAGGCTTCGTCAGATTCATGTGCGGCTTTTTGCTAGGGATTTTGTTGTTGTTGTTGTTGTTCTTTTTTGGATTTTTTAACCAGTATATTTGATAGATCAAGAAAAGCCTCGGGAGAATAAGAATATCAGTTGCTTACTGCCTCTAAATACATCCTAGTACCACATGGCATAACAAGTGCGTGTCTTATCGTTGTACTTGTGACCATGTTACAGCTGCTCCTTTAGTTCTAATCAAGCATAAGGTAATGGGGGAAATAATCTATTCTGTAATAGATTGTTTACAGTAACTTTTATATTAATAATTTCAGGATTTATCATAAAAGACTACTGAAACAGGCCACTGGCCTAAGTCATCTAATACTGTGCACTGTTCTTAATATCTCATTTATAGTACTTATTTTTTAATTTTTCATGCTGTTACTTTTTTTTTTTTTAAGTCTTTCTATTCAAGTAGAATAATGGTGAGACCAAAATGTGATGAATCATGGAAAAACCTGTGTATGTGAAGTCTTTAAATATTTACTAAATCAAAGTGTTTTGTTGGGGGGGATTTATTGCAGGTTCTAATTAATGTGACTCTCATAAGCACACAACAAAAAGAACAATGAAGGACTATTCTGCAAATTCCACAGAACAGAACCTCTCCGATCCTGGTAAGAAGGAACATCACACATGTGTTTGAAGAATATGTTCCACAGATTTGAACCTAAAGAATATTGTAAAGCTCTCCTGATTGCCACAGTGATTTTGTAGGCAATAACATGATGAGTTTCCTATGAATGAGTGAATTGAAGCCACACCTGTAAAATATTTTTTGTATGAATCATTCCATCAAGTTCAACAAAACTGATTTGCATTTGTAAACCTCTTCAGGAGGGTCCTAGCCTGGGCATGACAATTCTCCTGAGGGAAGCTGGAAGAATGTTATTCTTTTCAAACGGTTATCTCAAACAGCCATTGTAGGCTAACTAACCTTAAAACAGTAGGTAAAAAAATTCTATTCATTGTGGGTCAGCAGCAAAAGTTAAGGTAAATATAAATTGGGAGTGGCTGGTATGGGGAGCACTTTGTCTCCTTTTGTTTTAGAGCTGGCTCCCCACTGTACTCATCTGTTTATTTACATATATTTTTGTCTTATTTTATGAATTTAGAACTATAAGCTTCCTGGGTAGGCTTGTGCTTTCATCTAACTTTCGGAAGCTCCCACCCAGTACAAAGGAAGTGGGACTTGTAACAACTACTGCTATTGAATAGTGAAGATGGTTATTAGCGTCAAGGACATGATTCATTAGTTAACTGCCATCTATTCTGTGTTACCTACAGCAATTATAACCTTCACTATAAGCAATTCCACTCATTTTGTGAGGACTTCTCCTAATTTGCATTGAGTTGTGCAAGTATTTGAAGGAAGAATTAACTTTCTTTTTCTTTTAGTCTTTGATAATCTTTCCATATAAATATATTGTAATTGTAAAAATGAAGTTGTTTCCATCTCAGAAATGGACATGGAAGCTTTTTCTGGGAATAAAGATGAACTGCTGAGAAAGAGCCTGGCGAATTTTTCTTGAAACTTCCTCCCAAGAACATGAGAAAAACTAGTCTTTAAATGCAAAAGAATCAGCAGTGAAAGACACAAGAAAGTAGTACAATAGATGGATGTTATGCTAAAAAAGTCTTTATTTCACAGAATCTGGAAGCAAGGGATGTGATGATGCTTCTTTCCAGCATGAAGAACACGTAGAACAAATCGATCAGTTAAAGCCCAAGAAGGAAATGTAGGTGTTTTCTAAACTTAAAGTTAACTGGGTGTATGGGGATGTCAGAGGGGCAGGGGAAGGAGAAGAGCTTAACACAGGTTTGCTAAAAAAAACCCTCATCTTAATTAGTATTTGTACTCTACTCTAGGAAGGAAGATGAGAAGCCAGAAAAACGAATGGTTGGCATTCTTGAATTGGTTAGTGTCCTGTCTGATGGTCTGCTTTATACTTTCTTTTCTTCATTTGACATTGAGTTTTTTATGAATGACAATTCATAGGCAACCAAAAATTGGAGAAGAAACCTGAGGACTGCTGATTCTAGACCCGCTCTCTGAGAACCAGTGATAACGGATTTGTGGCAGTTTTCTATAGGACAGCTATTCCCAAACAAAAATAGCTCTTGCATGTTGACTTGATTACTCTGAAACAAATTTTATTCTTCTCTGGTTTATTCCATGTGTATTTACACTTTATGAGGTGCTTAGGGCAGCCAGGAATAAAATGCTCCAATTTCAGATTAACCATATCCTGGGATATCTATAGCAGTTTGAATTCACACCCTTCTTCAAACAAAAGAGCTTCAGGGTTAGACAAGTCTTAAGATACAATCTATCTCTGCTGAAATTTTTTTCTAATGGTAGGTATAAGCCAGGTGCTGGTCAATAACTCACTCTTGTTTACATAGTAGATGCATTATCTCAGTAAATATGTAACTCACTGGAACACAAAACACAATCTATTCTACAAAGGTCATCATCACTTGCAAGCATGTAGGATTTTTCCCAGACTGAGAATCTGTGTCCTGCCAGTGTTCTCTTAGCAGCCTGGGTACTAATTTAAAGATTTGTTGCACTACTGCAAAATCCTTATGTGCTGAGTTTACCTTCAGTTGGAGTGCTGCTACTTGGAATATGTGAAGGGAGCATGTTCTGCAAGTCTGCTGTACTGTAGCAAATGCATGAACTGTCAGGTGTAATGTCACTTTTTTCTCTTTTTTTTTTTTTCTGTCTAATGCTTACATAGTTTCGCTATGCTGATGGGGTGGATGTCCTGTTGATGATAGTTGGCTTGGTTGCAGCGGCTGCAAATGGTACTGGAATGCCACTTATGATCATTATCTTTGGAGAGATGACAAACAGCTTTGTGCTAAGTGGCGTGCAATCCAATGGTAAAGAGTTTAAATTAAATTTCTCTACATATTGGCTGTGCTTTGCTACTGAGGCTGATTCTTTTTTTTCCCCCCAGACCATACACTGGTAGGTATCTAAGGAAGCATATTATGAGCAACACTCATCCTGCTTGAAATACCCCAGTCATTTCAATCCATCTTTAATGACTAGACCAGGGCAAAACCAAAGCATTGGGTGTGCACTTATGAATGTACTTTGACTTTGTTGAGATAGTAGGGAGTACAATCAAACTCAATTATCACTAATTGCTTAAAAAGAAATGTGTATTTGCCAAATAATTTTGTATTTAAGTTTGTATTGCAAGACCCCCCCTGCAAAATACAAAACTTTCCCAAACTTGACGACCCCATATTGCCATGAATCAATTCCTCTATATAGCACTTCCACAAATATTCCTGCTTTTTATTTCCTCTTCACAGATACTTCAGTAAACAATTCCAACTCCTCATCAGATCCAGGTGTGGATATAGAAGGAGAAATGACAAAGTAAGGGTTTGTAGTTATCCTGATAATAACATATTGGAGAGTTTTCTTTTACTGTCGTATCTGTTTGAGCAGAAACCTTTTTTGCCTTCCCAATAATGAATCACAAGCTTCAGAATTTACTTTGGTGTGATTAATGAAGACTAGTTGCTGCTCTGTGTGTCTAACTTCTCTCATGAATTACAGTGGGATCACATGGGCTTTTGTTCCCTTATTCCAGGTTTGCTTACTACTACGTGGGAATTGGCTTTGCTGTGTTGATCTTGAGCATCATCCAAGTGTGGACATTTTTGGTTGCTGCTACCAGGCAAACCGCAAGGATCCGGCAGAAGTTCTTTTTTGCAGTGCTCCATCAGGAGATGGCTTGGTTTGATACTACCCAGATAGGAACACTGAACACCAGACTGACAGAGTGAGAGCTCTGTTTTGGTTGTTTGGTTTTTTTTGCACACCTACACACATCCCCAAGTATGGCACCTAAAAGAAAACTGACATTTATCTCAGCAGAATAGCTTATAGACAGTTAAAAAACCCCAAAAAAAATCTACCAAACCTAAAGTGTGAAATATTACAGCTCAAAGTGAGAAATGCCTTATCTTTTTCAGCTTCATTTGTGCAGTTTGTGATATGTGCATTGGAAGGGGTTTTTTCATGAAATGCCTGACACTGGCTTTCTGAAGTCCATGAAGTACATGTTCAGCCACTGCTAAACAAACAGTTCTGCTGTCTCCACCTAGTTTATAAACACCAAAAACTGACACTTAATTGAATAGAAACAAGCCTGTACTTCAGTATCAGTACTTGTACAAATATGGCTTGTATCTCAGGCAGTAGTCTATCTAGGCAGTTAAAAGTCTTTGGAGTTGTTCCATAAACTTAAATAGATTTAGGGGTGAGGACTGTAATGCCCATGTGCTATGGGATTATATGTGGGAACACTATTTTTTTTAAATAATTTTTTTTCTGGATTTTATAGTAGCTTTGGACACAGATTTGTCCTGAAAAGTGTATGAGAAGCTTAAATGAAACCACTCTCAACTCTTATATCTGTGTGTTCTGGGAAGAGAAAATAGGGAAGAAAATTTGTAATAAAAATTGAGGTTATTCCAAATAATGGTATGATATAATGGAGTTAGCTCTTCATCTGAGTCAGTAGCCAAAATTACAAACACAAAATGCATCGGAGAGCTGAGCAGAAGAAATAATTTAGAGTTGGTCAAGTTGAGTGAGGAGGCTGCTTGATTGTTTACTTATATTGCTCCATTTGGATGCCAGATGAGGAAACTAGGTCATTGGTGACCTAGTGACATGGCACAGAAACAGCAGAGAATGTTGAGAATACAGAAAATTAATCTTTAAAAACAGGAGGTTTCTGCTGTGTTTTGGCTACAGAAGAGCCTAATGGTACAGTTCAGTAGCTGTGGTTAGAAATTTTCTTTTGCCAGTTAGGAAATGGCAAAGCTCCTGACATGAGGCCACACAGCAAGAAAAGGGGGAGGGAGTCAAAATGAGAGTCATTCTAAACTAACAAATCTTTTTTTATTATTATTATTTAAAGTGACATCAACACTATCCGTGGAGGCATCGGAGACAAGATCAGTATATTTCTGCAGTTTTTTTCCACGTTTGTGTCAGGGCTTATTATAGGATTCATCTACGGGTGGAAGCTGACGCTGGTGGTTATGTCAGTCAGCCCTCTTCTTGCTGCATCAGCAGCAATTTGGTCAACTGTAAGTGTGTGGGGTTTTTTAAACAAAGAAACCAGAAAAACCTTACAATTCTTATGCACAGAAAAGGGGTAGAGAATGGGAAAAACCTATTGTGGTTTCTAAGTTGGGAGGTTGGCCCCACTCTTAATTTGATTTCTACTCCTCCTGCAGCCTTTCTCTTGGTTCCCAAGCACACTCCCTGTAAGTTGTGTTCCTTCTGTCTGCATATCCTGTCCTCATGCCATGTTTCATGAGGGTAATCTGTGTCAGAGCATCTTTCTGGCACAGCAGTTTCCTCGTGGCAAGCACTGGGGGAGGCCTCGCTTTTCCCTCCTAGCACAAATACCTTTCCATCTGCACACTGATGTGGCACATCTCTTGCAAATAATTTACCAGGTTTCATACTGTGTACAAAATAAATCTATATGACTTTGCAGATACATACAGCTGCTGAAATCTGAAGTGATATAATTCAGTGAAATGGCTGGAGAGGTTTCCCTTTCAGATAGCAGAACTTTCCCCTTGTGCACTGTTTAGCCACATTAATGTGTATGTCTCATACTCCTGAGCGGCTATTTATCTCATTTTATGGGCTTTTTCCTGCCTGAAGCATTACAAGTAAGCTAAGAAAAGCATGTTAGAGGCTGTAATGTGATTTTTCTTGCTTACTTCAGTATCTGCTGGTGCTCTAGTGTCTGAACACCTCAGAAAGTCAGACCAGCTATGGCACTCGCTCCTTCACTCTTCCCAAGTGTAGTTTGTAGGCTTGGGAGGAAAGAGGATCTGTCAGGAAGCTCACCTGATCTTTTTGTTGCCTTTGATTGTAATGAGGAGACAATGATAAATTGAAATCTATTTGAGGGAAATTCAAGGTATGGGGAGGAGCTGACCCCCTTGTTGCTACAATCTGATCTTGAGCACTTTGTGTGATTGTTATTCAGCAAGACAGTGTGAGTATTCCTTCAGTAGGCTGCAATAACAGCTGTTTTCCACCTTCTCAGCTCCTGGCATCCCTTACTGCTAAAGAGCTGTCTGCTTATGCCAAAGCAGGAGCTGTGGCAGAAGAAATTTTGACAGCAATCAGGACTGTTGTGGCTTTCAATGGACAGCAAAAAGCATTAGAGAAGTAAGTTTTTAAATCAATAATTATATTTAAAATATGGCAAGGACTTTTAGTTGTGGATTTGTTTTGTGGGGATTTTGGTTTTTTTTTTGAGGGGCAGATATGCTCCTTAGTGTCATTTTGTCTTTCTATAAGTGGACAAATCAGCTGAAAACAAAGGTGTGCAAATAGACCTAGTCAGTGAATACAGATTAATTGGTGCTGTTGCTGCAGCACAGATAAAAATTTCTCCTTAGATGGAGAACTGGAGTTGAACTGAATGTGAAAGTGGTGAGAAGGTTACATTTACCCATGAATCAGATGCAGCAAAACATGCAATCAGTTACTTATCTTCTGGAGCATTTGTGCTACTGCTGTGATCTTTGATTACTGAGCTTATTTTTAAACTCTACTGGAAAACAGCCTTGGGTAAAAACACATTACTGGCTTTTACAACGATTTGCAAACAACACGTGTAGTTACCCAGTGTTGGCCCTAGTCATACATACGAGGTGAAATGATTGTGGCTGTCCACAAACTTTTTGGCATGCATATCAAATAACTCAACAAGCATAAGCAATAAATTTTTTATACCAATACAAATTTACACAAATAAAAAATCACTGATTCCATGCAGTTGGGAAAGGCAAAGCAGATGACCTTATTCATATGACCCATGAAACTCTTCTATCTTTTTCAACTCACGTTTGCCTTGTCTTGTGCAGAATTTTTAAGGTGGTGTCAACCCTAGTTTAGGATCCTACGGCCTGTTCCTGTATTTGCTTCCAGGGACTGAGCTCTGACTATCTTATAGCCCTGTCTTCTGCTTGCAGGAATTTGGTTTTAAGATGCAATAGTATTTGGACTGTTCCTGTTTGCACAGTAAAGGCAAAAAAACCCTATGATGACCAAGATAAGTTGCCCCCTGCCCTTCTCCCTATGTTCTGCAATTACCTATATCTGAAAATTAAATTACAGGAACTGTCAATATTCATTCAAAATATGTCTAAAGACAAAATAACTGATACCTGAGTCAAGTAAGTTTTTATGATTGACCAGAGACAGCTTCTTCTACAGTTCTACTTCCATTTAATCTAAAAACCCCAAACAAACATAGTGGCTCCCCTAGGAACATCTTCTACTAGGGTCAAACTCCTACCAGGGAGTGCATTTTTCAGATAGTGGATTGTGACCCCTACGCAGCTGTTGAATGCTGACCTCAGTGTTAGGAAAAGCATCCTTTCACTGCACAGTGCTTCCACTGACAGCAAAAGTTTACTCTTGCAAGAGATCTTCAGTCACCTTTAGTTTCTGGCAGTGGCATGGCTTTTCCTCAGTATTTCAGTGATCACCTGTATTTATCACACTACTTAAATGCGGTATCCATTTCCCTGGAAGACCTGTGATGCTGCTGACTGAAACTTAGGGCCTGGTTGTAAGAGCACAATCAAGTCAAAATATTTCAATGTCTTTGACTAACAAATACAGCACTAGTGGCATCTTAGAAATTTACATTTTACAAAATTAATGCAGTTTTTTTTTTTTAAAGATTGCTTCCCAGCTGAATGAATTGCATGTCTTCTTATGATAGGGTTGTAGTTCGTTGAGAATACATATTGGGAAAAGAGTGCAGGCTACTAACCATGTTGATTACAGGTAGAAAGTTACACTATTCCTAGGTTACAGTTTGCATAAAGAGTTTGAGTAAATGAAAGTTATTTGCTGAAAACTGTTGTTGAGTGAATGAATTTGAGCCATCCTTCACAAAAATAATTCTCTGGTTGAACTTTTTAGTCTCTATACTGATCTTCTCTGTCCACTGGTTATATATGTTAATCAGTAAACTGACCTAAGGGAAAAATACTTGACAACCTAAAATGGCCAGTAAGAGAACAACTTTGTATTCGGAGGGTGCATTTATCGCATTTATCTCCTTCCTTATTGCCTGGGGTTTTTGGAGGATTTTTTTTTTTCATTTTGCTTGTTTTAAATGTGGACGACTAACTTTTACCTTTGTGATAAAAAATGCTGCTAAAACCTTTTCAAGGTTTCCTTTCGGGATTAATGGGAACAATGAGTTTAAGGGTGTCATTGTGTCTTCCATTGTGATAACAAAGTTGTGATGCTTAATTGTTTTCTGAATGTTTTTAATAACAGTATGCCAATTTTGTTGGCATATATCAGAGCAGATTTGTTCAAATTAATTACCTCCCTAATAGTCCTCTGTTTAAAAAAAAAAAAAAACCAAAAAAAAAAAAACCAAAAAAAAAAACTTGTATTCTCTTTGAGATTTTTAATTGTTTTTCTTACATAAATCCTGTTAATTAAAGAAAGGGCACTGGGAAGTATTAACCAGAATAGCATGATGTACTTGTCAAATTAATAGTTTCCTTACTCACTTTCAGATATGATGCTAACTTAGAGATGGCTAAACGTGTTGGAATGAAAAAATCCATTACCACTAACACATGTCTAGGTCTTTCACAATTTTTTATCTTTGGATCCTATGCCCTTGCATTTTGGTATGGGACCAAGCTCACTGCTGAGGATCCACATTACGACATCGGCCGTGTGTTAATTGTAAGTACAGCAATGCAGTTTTGAAAAAATGTTCTGTATCTTCAGGGAAAGTTATATAAGTGGTGTTTCTTTTCTGCCACATGCCTGCTAAATTAGCTGTTGGAGACTCACTTAGTATAAAACAACTGAATGGTATTCATCTTGCCTAGCTTTTAATAAAGAAAGTTTGATTGTCTTGGACTCTATTTGTAAGGTGGGATGAATAACCTAAAGCTGGTGCTTAAGTCTTTTTAGTGCCCATGTGGGCACTGGTGGCACTGTGATCATTAATTGCAATGCTCCTCTCCATCTCCCACAGGTCTTTTTCTCTGTGATTGTCGGAGCTTTCTCCCTGGGCCAGGCAGCTCCTAACCTGGAGAGTATGGCCAATGCACGTGGTGCTGCCTATGAAGTATATAAGATTATCAATAAGGTAAACATCTGACTGTATGGAATAGAAGCCTTTCAAACAGCTTCCACTCCTTCTCCTTTTTATTTCTTTTTTCCCTTGAGAAATATAACAAAAGTGCTCTAAATACCCAAATCATCAACTCTATAGATGTTTACTACAGAAACCTATAATATTTTCGTTGATTTAAAAAAACCAGCCTCTTTCTTACAGTGAAAGCTGGAAAACCTGATATGTGTGTCTGAGATACATGGTTGAGGTTTTTCTCTAATATTAGGCTTTCATCACCAGAAGCAAAGTAGTATGGCACTATACTAATTTTTAAAATGCATGTATGCACAAATTCATCTGAGACAGGGTTTATTGGGGAGGAGGAATTGGTGAAGAGGGATTACTATCACTACTGAAAGTTATAACAATAATAATTTGTAATGCTGATGTTGCTATAAAAAAGGTTTTCCATATAATTATCTTGATTTTGCTGTGCTATGCAGCAATTGCATATCTGTGTATATAAAATATTTTAAAGTAGGAATCAAAAGTTCATGGAGAAATGGCTACATGATTCTTTATGATGTGAGTATAAAACCCTCCTATACAGATTACTGAGGCCCATGTTTTGGTTGCAAGAGAATGCAGTTAAGTTCTGCAATTATAGATTTTCTGCTATGGATTTTGTTGCTTTTGAAAATGCACTATATTTGTCAAGTAGAATTCACAGTTTGATATTCCCCCGTATTCAGCATTCTGCAGGTAAAATGCAGCAGTTCTGCAATGATGTAAACCAGCATCTGAGAAAGTAAAGAAAATACACGTAGCAGAAATAACAGTTCCAAAAGTGAAATAACCACTGATTTATTTTACAAACCTCTTTCCAGAAACGGCTCATAGACAGCAGTTCTAAGGAAGGTTACAAGCCAGAAAAACTCGTAGGAGAAATTGAATTCAGAAACATCCATTTCAGTTACCCTTCCAGACCTGATGTTAAAGTAAGTGTTCTGTTTATAGACTACTGAACTTATTCAACTTGTGTCCATGTTGTTTGTCTAATTTTGTTCTTAAATGTGAAATGTATTCCTGTTTTGGGTGATGGGACATAATTTCCCCCCCAGTGATGCACAAAGACAAAGCTCTAGATGTACTGTCACTGTGTATCTCATTCTCTTCTGCAGGACAAACCTAATATGCATTGCTCCTAGTCTGAATTTCTATGAAAAAGAGTTTTGGTAAATCAAAAAGAAATTTTTCAAAATCTTTCATTAAGTCTTCCAGACTTGAAGTAGTTAAACCAGAAAATTACTTTTTTCCAATTTCTTTGCTCTTTGGAGTTATGACATCCCATTTGAAAAATTATCAGAGATGGAGTTTCAATGCATTGATAGCATATTTTTGTGAACATATCATCCTAAATGTACATTTGGAAGTCAAACATTGTTTTGGGAATATGTTAAAATTGCTGTTCACGAAACTGTTGTGCCTGTTCTTTGCTAGTTCAGTTTCCATTGGTGACCTGTGTACATCATGTCGTGGTGATTACTTTTGTGGTGACACAGCTGGTTTGACCTCTCTGCCATATTTGTTTGCAATCTTTTAAACACCTTGATCAAGGTGAAAGGAAAAGGAATTTGCTGCTGTTGTTTCTTCCTTGGTGAAGAACAAGGTGGAAATAGAGATTTCAAATGCCAACAGTTAAAAGCTTGACATGCTGATTTAGTGGTGAGCATGGGAATATTTATACCTCTCTGGCTGTTTTTTCCCCAACTCAGTCATCTGAGGTCTGTCCCATTGTGCATCAAATCTGTTTCCAGGACACTGGAATATCTGGTGGGCAGATTCAGAGCTGGGCTTTCTCCTTAACTGAATTTTGTACAATGCATCTTCTATGCCTCTTGGCTCAGAAATCTAAGGGGACAGAGCAGAGTCTTCATCCTTCGTCTAAAAGTCCTATTCAGGCAGCTGAGCTATGCTGTGGGTCAGCACACCAAATGGGAGGGAAATAGGAAATCTTTCTCATCCTTCCCAAATCTGAGTCAGCAGCTCTCCCTACTAAGACCATCAATGTTATTTAGTAGAGCCAAAGAAATCACCAAAGGTGTGCAGAATTTACCCACAATCTCACAAGCAGTTGATCTTCCCTGTCAAACCAAATCAAAGAGCTCTGAGGAGTAAAGTTACTATTAGTTTAATCTTGGCAAGACATTGCCTGATGAAAGAGATTTAGAACTAGCCTAGTGTGTGGTAGTGGTTATTTTCATCTGGAAATGTTGTGGTATCTAGAATAAAGTTCATTCTTGATAATGCAGGCACCAGGATATCAGCTTCCTGGGGATATAAAACTGGGGGGATGTAATACAGGGAGAGGAGAGGAATATTGCAGCTATTTTAATCTCTCATTGCAAAAACATGTGTAGGCAAACTTATAAATCAGCATGATATAAACAAGAAAAGTTCCCATAGCAGCCAAATATTTTGGCAACTACACAGCATTACTTGTAATGACATGGATATCTTTTGAGGTAAAATGTTCCCTAAATGTGAAAATAGCAAAAATTATATCATTAACTGCAGCTACTCCCCAGGTTGCTGAGGCTGTTAACAATAAGGAATGGGATTTATTAAGGGCTTCCCAGCAATTACTTTGTCAAAAATAGCCATTTATATTTTAAAAATAGAAGAAAGCAGGCTTGGTTTTCAGTGATACCTTTTAGCACCTGAAAGTAATTTTCTGATTCATAATTATTATGCTCTGGAAAATGGAGGACAGCAGGATAATTTAAGACACCAAGCCTGCTACCAGATCACACAAATTGGAGAAAATTAGCTATGAAGTTCAGAGCAGTGCAGCTGTGTCTATATTAGTTTGAGTGTGCTGGGGAATTTTCCCAGGCAATGGAATGCAGTGCTCTATGCAAGGGAACTCTTAAAATGTTTCTTGGCATGAACTTGACCTGTTCCAGTTATCAATCTTCTCAAAAAATTCCCAGGCTTGTTTTGGTAACCAGAAGGCTCTAGGGGTGATTCCCAAAAGGCAGGTTGCATGCAGGCCATCCTGTTTCAAAGGCTAATACATTTCAAAAGCATAGGTGAAGACTTTTTCCTATCAGTGCTCCAGGATATTCCAGGATATTCCCAGGTACAATTATTGTTGCCAATAATAAAATACAATTATACAATTATATTATTTATGTTGCCATACCTTCAAACTGGGGCCCTCACTGGTAGCAACAGCTACACTTACCTTGACAGACTGCTCTCTAATCAAACTTGTTAAACTAAGACATATATATATATATATTTTTTTTTTTTTAATTTATTCCCAGATACTGAAAGGTCTAAACTTGAAAGTTCAAACTGGGAAGACCATTGCTTTAGTTGGTGCCAGTGGCTGTGGAAAAAGCACTACTGTTCAGCTGCTGCAGAGATTCTATGATCCTGACCAAGGAGAAGTGAGTGTCTGCAAAAGAACTGTAAAAACTCAGAGCTATTAGGACATGCATGAGTTTCCCATATTGACTGAACCTTGTTTTCTATTTTGACTGAATTTCACCATATTTCTGTATAGTTCATATTTCCACAATTTAAATTTCTAATTAACTATCTTCTTCTGTTGGCTTGATTTCATTATTCTGCTCCTTCGTACAGTGCTACGTCACAAATAGCAAATGCCACAAGTCTTGGAGTAGAATTGCGAGTTCTGAATTTAAAATAATTATCAACTGCTCATTTTTAAAATTCCCTAAACATTTTTAGGCAAAGCATAATCCAACAGAGTCCTGCTGTATATTGCTTCCTTTTCGTTGAATGTAAGCTAAAACCTGGAGAGAGTTTTCCTATTTTAAATGGTTGATTTCTTGTCTTGTTTTTCCACTATCTGCTAACCCACAGCAGAAGTTTCCATCATTACACATTGTACGTGTTTTACCACTAAACATTAAATCTAGTGGGTAAATGGTAAATACTTCCCACATGAAATTTCCAAAGGAAAAAAAATTATATAAATGAAACAATGTGTTTCTAAGAAAATTTGCTTTTTATTCTTGATATTTGAAGGATGCTACTTAATAGTTGATACTGCTAGTTGAAAGTAGGTAAATATTTCAAATATGAAAAACTTGAACTATCAGTATATAAGGTATCAAGGCAGCTGTTTTCAACACAGTTCTTTCTTAAACTTAGTTTTCCTTCTCCCATGCCTCATTTTGCTGTGTCAATGCCAATGTTCATAAGACCACACCTAGGTTAAAAATAACTTTCCCTTTCCTTTTAGTCAACTTGAACTCTCTTTGATCTGCTGTTAAGCACAGCCACTGAGATAACACTGTGCAGCCTTAACTGTAAGGACATAAAACTGGCATAGGGGCACGAGAATCATGTAAAAATTGTGCAAGGAATTGTGTGTAAAATTCTTAAGCTGACACAGACATGATGGTTATTGGGGATAACAAACGGGGGTGGGGGAAGCCCCTGATGTTTTCTCTGTTTATGCTGCTCATCATAATTTTCTGTCTTGTGCAGTGAATGGAAAAACTGCAGTTGTAGCTTCTCCCCAACATAGCTCTCTATTAAAGAAATTTTTTTTTTTTCTTGACCGTCTGGCTGATACTTCATTCAAGTAAGAGTACTTAATTGCTTTATTATGAACAGAGTGCATTTCCTTGACTTCTTTAACACGTTTTTTTCCTCTTAGATTACCTTAGATGGTCGGGATATTCGGACCCTTAATACAAAGTGGCTACGAGAGAATATTGGCATTGTGAGCCAAGAGCCTGTTTTGTTTGCAACCACAATAGCTGAGAACATTCGCTATGGCAGAGAAGACATTTCTGATGCTGAAATTGAGCAAGCAGCCAAGGAAGCCAATGCTTTTGACTTTATATCTAGACTGCCTGATGTAAGTTCATGAACTTACTTTGACTGTAAGAATGAAAGGTCCATTTAGGTTGGTGTCCTGTTTCTGAGAGGCAGAGCATGGGAGTCAAAGTTATATTGCAACTTCTCAAAATATACTTATTGCCTCCAGCAGCTTTCAGTTTAGAGAATTTAGATATTGTGCCTTTGGTTGCTCTCAAAGGACATGTCCTGGAGTCTGGGAAAAAATGCCTTAACTCAGGAGAAAGGAAGCTTCGCAGCTGTATTGCCATCCCTACCCATCTCATGAGGCATAGAAGAGTTGGCTTCTGAAAAGAACGATTAAAAATCCAAAGCCCTTTGTCAGGAGTTGTCTGTACATTCACAAGAAATAGGGGGGAGTGAGTGGAAGTAAATAAATATGTCCTGGAGTAAATAAGTATGCCATTTTAGCAGCTACAAAGCTCTTCCTCTGCCTGAGATTCACAGCTTTAAGCCCTCTCTTAGCCCTGCCTTACTCCTTTCAGGATGGGGGTGAGAAGCAAGGTCAAGCATTCTAAACACATCCTTATAAATGGATACTATGTCCTTGTCTTTACTCCTGAAGTTAAATGTGGGAAAAGTGCCCACCTGGGATTTGATTTCAAATCCCTTTACTACTTTAGAGAGCTTGGCCCCATCTCTCAAGCATGTGCCATTTCAAGCATGTCAATCTGTTCCAAGGTTCCTTCTCAGGAAGAGTGATTTCTTTCATATTTACTCTTAAATAGCTATGTAATGAAAAACTACAGTGGACTTTGAGACTTGTGACTTTGCAGTAAGTGATATGGTCAGTAGGAACCAAACCATGGCCCCAGGGGGGAGTGTCTCAGATTCAAAGGAGGCACACTGTTGGTGTGTTCCTATAATTCCAACCCTTTTGGAAAGGTAAGCAATCCTCAGAAAATATAGAGATCCTTTTTACAGGTTTGCTTTGACAAACCCCCAGGGTTTGGAGCACTGAATGAGCAATAAAGATCTTTAAAGAACCATAAATTCAAAGTTAGGCAGGCACAACATGTGGTGGTAGGGAGGTTTGGCTAAGGGCCAGTTGGATGGACATCCTTCCATGCTTACTTTTCTTGCACTCAAGTCAGATGGAAGAAGTTACTTCTTCCAGAAGATGAGTACTTAGGGTTGCACTGAGAATTGAGGATTTGAGATGTCTCACAACTTCTGTTCTCTCCTTTATCAGAAATTTAACACCATGGTGGGTGAAAGAGGGGCTCAGCTGAGTGGAGGACAGAAGCAACGAATAGCTATTGCCCGTGCCCTAGCAAGAAATCCCAAGATTCTTCTTCTGGATGAAGCTACATCTGCATTAGATACTCAGAGTGAATCCATAGTGCAAGCAGCTCTTGATAAGGTAGGACTCACTGAAAATAGCAGCTGCCATGAAAAAGTGCAACGAGCACTTAAGAAAACTTAATGTACGATTTTCAGTGCAGGCTTCCATCAGAATCAAGAACATTGGAAAACAAAATTTGGATGGATGCTCAATTTCAGTGTTTTAACAGGGAGTTTGAACCATCAAAATTTATTTGAAAATCTGGTTTAATTTTTTAGGGGTTTTGGTTTTGCATTATTAATAATTATGAAGACACTTAGTCATGTGGAACTGTAACTTAGGTCTCCTGCACTCCCTTTCTTAAACCATAATTGATAGCATAAACATTGATAGCATCTTATCAAGGCAAAGTATGAAGATAGAATGGCCTTCTTCAGGTAGATTACTAGAAAAGTATATGTCATCGATATCCCTAGTATTTTTTCTTTATTGAATAGTTGCTTCATAATTTTAGGCTGCTTCATAATTTTCCTGCTTTTAGCAGCACCACAACTCTAGGCTGGGTGCAGCTGCAGAGCAGAATTTTCAGATCTTATACCCATGTCTCTGATCAGCACACGATACCTTCCTCACAGCCCGCCTTCATCAGAAGTTCCCATCAACATACAGTAGAACCCTTAGTCTTTGATTGATAAAGAACTTTGTGGTTTGGCTGGAATGTTTTTCTTTTGTATAATATTTATTTTAATGTATATTTTAATGTAGTGAAAAATCCTGCCTTTCATTTGAGTAGCTATGCAAAGAGCTATGAATTAGCAGTATGGCTCAAGGGAATTACAGAATTTGTCATCTTCACTTGCTAGTCAGTTTAAATCTGAGGTAAAGTGCAGCTCTTCGTTATAGTCATGTCATTCCACTGATATTAGTATTGAGGGAACATGTAGATGCAAAAATAATATTCATATAATCTTTCTTCTGTGTGGGTTTTTTTTTAATTTTGTAATAAAGTACTTAGCTTTTCCAGAAGCTTTTTGCTTCATTTAGTGCATTAGAGAGGGAGGTCATTCAACTAAGTGGACTCTTTCTCATCCTTCATTATGTTCTCAGAACACACCAAAATGTGCCCTGAATCATAACTTAGTCATGTTTTCACAGCATTTTGATGTCCATCAGTGTAGTCCCCTAATGAGATTTCCAAATTTCATTTCAACATCTCTGAGTGGAAAAAGTGGTGCTACTATTGTTCATTATTTTTACAGCTGAGTAGCAAGGATGCTAACCTCATGAACGCTCACTGTTTCAAGGCATTCATATGCAGCTCCTTGTAGCCAGCTGTTTTTAGATAACTTTGCACCCTGTAAAGCATTTTGCTAGTTCTGATCACAGCTCCCAGCTGCAGTGGTGAAGGCTTTGTGCGTTAGGCCAGAGGCATAAAAATCACACTGTGGCAGACTGCTGAGAGTGACTTGCATCAAGTCCAAGAGAATGGCAGGTGTAGGGGGAAGAATTCAAATATCCATGGAAGCAGTCCTCTACTGCAGATGGCCTCACCTTCTTAATGCCCCTGTTCCTGTGCTCATATGTTGTATGTCTTTTGTAGCAAGAAACTTCCAGCAGGTTCCAGGTTCACAGAACATGCTTGTTGTGTGAGGTTCCCTTGGATCTCTCCTCGTGCTAAGCTGCCATCTGCTCCAGGCATCAGGGAGGAGGGAAGCCAGCCTCTCCAGCAGTCACAGGGTGGCCTCTGTTCATTTGCTGCACGAGGGCTGTGTGTGCCACTGGTTTGTGCGAGGGTGCTGGAGAGGGGTGGAACATGCAACCTGCCGACTGAGAATTCAGCAGCTCTTCCTGCCAAATCCCAGTAGGATTATTGTCAAATAAGTTTGTTTCAGAAGGGAGCGGCTCAAACCCATTTTTGATGCAAGTTTGCTCCTCTGTGCTTTCCTGCTAAGTCTTGTCAGAAATTATGCTGATGTACTTCCAAAAATTTGCAGGGACAGTATATAAAGAAAATATCTGCTCTTTATATATTTACTAGCCTAGCTTTGTTTTCAGAAAGATCTAACTATTCTGACGACATTTCCCCATCATGTTTACATGCACATGGAAACACTTTGTGAGCAACTTTTGCTCAAACAGTTCAAATATTATAAAAGTCAAATAATAAATAAACTTTAATTATGGTCTTTAATACTTGTTATTGGTCTAAAAGATTTAGTTAATTTCTCTAGCTAAATTAGTCAAATGAAGCTGTCCTTGGACTGCTAAACAAGGACACAAAGACAGGAAAAAATAACAATCTTTGGCTTTAAAAGAAAGAAAAGTATTTTTAAGGTTTTGATTTACTATATATTACAGATGACTAAAATAACTTTATTTCTGTACTATTTTCTTACACATCTTAACTGTAACTGGGTTTTGTGTGTTTCTGTAAGGCTCGGGCTGGACGTACCACCATTGTGATTGCTCACAGACTGTCTACCATCAGGACTGCCGACACTATTGCTGGATTTGAGAAAGGTGTCGTGGTTGAACAAGGGACACACAGTGAACTGATGCTGCAGAAAGGAGTCTACTATTCCCTTGTAATGCAGCAGGTAAGGGCAAATTTGTTTGCTTTCTTTCTCCATTTCACAAAGTTGTGAAATGGTTGGTGGAGCTATTTTCTCTGTAGTTCCTGCATGTTATCCAGCTGGCAGCTACTCACTTATTCTAGTCTGGGCACAGACACAGGCTTGGAATTCTTGGGGATTTTACCCATAAGCATTTCATATTTACACAATCCAATATGAAAAAACCGTAAGTGAGTTTAAGGCACAGACTGCATCGTTATGGCATAACCACAGAGGTGTTAGATTCCAGGTGGATTCCATAGATGGCTTTAAAGGAAAAGAGGGGGACAAAATCAAATAGTCTACTGCTCTGCAATTGCAGACTGAAATATATGTGGCCTCTAGACAACTACAGTTACACAATTGAAACAGCAGTGTTCAGGAGAGAAAAAAGTCTTTCTTTCTAGTCAAAATGCCTTGTAAATGCATATCCTGAATTCTCACTAGGGTTGTACCAGTGATGTTCAAGATGATGGCACATCAGAAGATAGTGAAGGCACGGGAGCTGAGGAATATGAGGAAAACATAAATCCTGTGGAAGAGCTGACTCTTCAAAATGATTTTGAAACCTCTGTGATACCAGGGAAAGGCAGCATACGAAGAAGATCCAGCCGATATAAGAGCAAGAGGAGTTCATCTAAAAATCCCTTTGGAAAAAAGAAGAAACAAAAGGAGGTGGAGGTTGGTATTAGAATTTCAGTTTAGAATCTTAATTATAAGATGAAAGCATAAACAAAAACCATGTAACTTGGAATACTTTTAGATAGCTGTCTTTTATGCAACCTTTACTCAGGTGCTATTGCAGTCAGTACTCACCAGACTGAGGACAATTTGTCTTAACAAAGATATTCATTTTAATGCTACTGAGTTAATGTGGAACTGGAAAAAAATTGCTATTGATTTGTCACATTGCTTTGTACAATTTAGGAGAATTTTTTCAGTGGTACAGATATTTTAATTCTATCTAATTGAAGATAGTTATGAGAATTCATTTGCAAGATTCTTCACTCCCTGGTACTTACTGTTGCAAATATTGCTGGATAATATAATCCCTGGAGTGTGCATACCCAAATTGGAGGCACTTGAGGGTATCATACTACGCTTATGTCAAGCAAAGAAAACAGGAATCAAAACCCTGACACTTTGAAGAGCATGTCCATTAAAAGAGCCATTACCCTTTCTGGTTTAGCATATGCTTCTGTTTTGCAGGGTTTATACACATAAAACAACTTGCTTGAAGTATGTCATACATCAATAAAACACATGTAGGAAATTTGGGGTCAAGAAAAATCATTTTGTTTCATCAAAGTTAAATAAAACTTGTGCACAGTATCAAAAAGAGCAGATTTCTAGTGCATTCTGGAACAGATGTGGGATGAGCAGCTCAAAAGAAACTTGATTTTGTTTTCTATTTTGTAGTATTTTTTCCATGAAATATATTGGAAGAGTGGTTTGGTATATTAAGGTTGCTTGAGGTTTTTTTTTGTTTAGTTTTTGGGGTTTTTTGCCTGATTTCAAGCCCTTTGAGGTGAAGAACTAAAATACAAATTCCAAAGTAAAACCATTAGTTCTTCTAAGTCTGTGGAAGTTAGGATCTCATCTGTAATAAATATTTAAAATAATTATTAAATCCTTAGTATGATTTTATCTGTAGATTTTCCTCCTCTCTAAAATACATCTTCAAGCTAATTAATATTTCGAATAGCAAGAACTAGCTGGACCCATTCTCATTGTCATATAAAATGTCATATAACTTCAAAAGAAACTTTTTAGCTGTATATTAATACTGCTTAAGACCTTAGAGGAAGTAGTGGGTGTTCATGCTCAAGAATACAATATTCATCACATTCAGAAAAAAATGACGTCGAACATCCAGCCATTGTAATTATTTCAGAAAAAATCAGCCCACTTCTATAGTTGAGACTTAGCCACCCTCATTCAGCATCTAAAACACAGGATGAAATAACCAGGAAGCAAGAGCAACTTGTTTATCATCCTGACTAATATTTTGCCTCATTTCTGATTGCTTTCATTATTTACTTTTCCAGAAATATCCCTTTGGAGGCATAGGCACTTAAATAAAGTGGTAGAGCAAGACAGAACATTTTTTGTTCCTTGAAAGCACGAACAGGCTAACTGACTCTAACATATGCCTCGTTCCTGGCTTTGGTAATGATTCATTGGATATAGTTTGCCAAAGAGAAAAATGACCTCTCTACCCAATTGTTCTATTGCCAGCCCACTGGCATTTAGTTGAACTGGAGGGGTCTCTTCTGTCCTCTGAACTGTGAGACGTTCAGTTCTTTATAACGACTGAAATGTTTGTTGCCATTCATGGTGTCCAGTCCTATCTGACTTTCAGTGAACTGTCCTGGCCCCTCTCCCCTCATGACTTAGCCTTTTGTTAAGTTTTTTGCCTACAAATTTTTACAGTGCAGATGATGTTCTAGGGCATGAAACAGCAAAGCAGCAAATCTCCAGCATGTTTGCTTGATCTGAGTGCACAGAGAGGGCTTTCAGCATTTTACCAAGACAATTCATTGCTCAAGGCCTAATGAACACCCACTGTCTGGAGAATTTTATGTTCTGCAACTTTTCAAGGAAAACTGACAACTTTTTTGTGTAGGAGGAAAATCTCCCTGCTGTGCCTTACTTAAAAATCCTGGCTCTGAACAAACCTGAGTGGTTCTATGTACTGCTGGGAGTGATTGCTGCTGCTGTCATAGGTGCAGTCCATCCTGCATTTGCTGTTATATTTGGAAAAATTATTGGGGTAAGTTTTTTGATTGCGGTTTTTTTAATTTTTGGTTGGGGGGGTTCTTTTTTGTTTTATTAGTGGGTTTTGTTTCTTTAGGGATATTTTGGGGGATGGTTTTTGGGTTTTTGTTTTGTTTGGGTGGGGGGTTTTTCTTGCAACTGGAAGCTGCAGTCCTGAGCTTTCTTCAAGCTCAACCACTCATTTCTTTCTGTGTAAGTCTCTGAGTGGGATTAACTCGTATAAATACGTCCACTGAAAAATGTTGAAGGGACTCTGTAGAAGCAGAGGATGGTGGAACTACATTTGAGTAGTGGAGGAAAGGAGGAACATTGATGGATCTGGGAGAACAAATTAGCACGACAGAAGTTTAAATGGAAAGTTGGACTGTCTGCTGGGTCCTCAACAGAAAGTTGACTGCAGACCGATTTTAGGACCGAGGATACTTGCTAAAAGAAATTAAAGTAGACAGACAAGCTTCTTGAGGTGAAGGCTGGCTTATGTAATGGATGATTCTCTATTTTTGTGGGTTTTTTTCCTTTTCATAGGCTTTTCAAGAAACAGATCCAGAAAAAAGGAGTAAAAACACTATGTTGCTTTCTTTAATATTTCTTGTACTTGGAGTGATTATCTTAGCAGCATACATTATCCAAGTAAGTGTCACTACACTGAAATCTTAAAAGTTCTGACCTCTCCAGCAGGCTGCAGGTATAACTCGTATCAACACAATCTGAGATGTAAAAATCCAATCAGAGCTTACAAAAATATGCACAAGTGCCAGGGTCTTCCTGAGATACATAGGTTTAATGTTTACCTTAAGATATAGGTCTATATTTGCTCTTGGTTTAAATAATCCACTGAAGGAAATGTTAATTCAACATGATTGCAATCAAAGTTGAGGGTCTGGCCTAAAAAGTCAAAGTCAGTACTGATACTTTTACTGACTAGTCTATAGAGTCTTGCCAGAGTAAGTATAAAGCAGACTCACTCTTTCCATTGCGGACAGTGTTTTTCATAAAAATCCATTGGTATGACTGCTGTGAGTGAATGTCTCTGGTCACAGTCAAGGTAGGGAAGCCAATCACTAGACAGGTTGATTTATCTTGTAGTGCTGCTGTCTGTGTGTGTAAGATTGACCAGAAAAGTTCAATCTCCCTTTGTTTGGGTGGTTGTGATACAAGTATGTAATATATAGATGCCTTCTTTGCTATGTTGCTTCCTTTCTGTGAGAAAATCCAGTTTCAGGTTCAGGAATGTGAATGATGCTTTTCCCAGGACATATATATTCACAGGGGCTTGTAGGTGTGATGGCTTTTGTTGAGCTTCTTGGTGTGATTGCTTTTATTGTGCAGATTTATAAACAGAGTTACAGCATCAGATGAGAAAATGTGACTGGTTTTCCTCCCCCAGGGATTCATGTTTGGGAAGTCTGGGGAAACCCTAACAATGAGACTGCGCTCCTTGTCCTTCAGAGCATTACTTCAGCAGGTATGAATTAGGCAGTTAGGATATCGAGAGAGAAATGGGTGTGGACAAGAACCTGTGTGCTCATAGAAACATCTGAAAGGGACCAAAAGACAGTAAATTGGTGACTGGAAGAAAGAAGAAAGGAACCATTGCCTTTGCAAATAAAAAAGCTTCCTTTCTTTTCTGTATGTACAAATCCTTTTGGGTCCCTTCTGACTCGGGATATTCCATGATTCTGTAGCTGATGGGATAGGTAGTTTGTAAGAGAATAGTTAGCCTCTTCAGGACCAAGGAATGTCTAAATAAATGGGGGCTGTAATAAAAGTTTCTAAATATGCATGTTCAGGAAAACATCACAGCCAAGAACACTTTGATTATGAACAATTAGATGTCCACAAAAGAACAATATTTTTTAAGCTTTTTCTTTTTGTTTACTTGGAAATGTTGACTACAGAGAGAGAATATTCGGTTAGATATCCTGTTTTGTACTTTCATGTAATTTTTTGGAACAAAAATCAATATCTTTTCTTGCAGGAGATTGGATGGTATGATGACCAGAAAAATGCTGTTGGTGTTCTGCTAACTCGTCTTGCTACAGATGCTTCCCAAGTTAAAGGCGTATGTTGATTCTTTTATGTGTACTTTTCAAATAACTTTTTCCTTACAAATATTAATTGCAATAGGCAAGGAACTCCAATATTATTTCAGAAAACAAAGTAGGAAATCTACCCCACAGACTGGTAGATGCCTTTATATAGCATGCTACAGACACATTGGAAATGGTTTCTCAGCTGATAATTTACAACTATCAAAATTCTAGTAGTTCTTCATATACCTTTCATGTACCTCCGTGCAAGTCTTTAAGCTAAATATATAATAACTGTAGACCATTTCACCGTGGAAAGTGAAATCTGCATGCATGCTTGGACCACAGTCACTGAACCCTAGGTTTTTACACCATGTTAGGGGTGTCACCTGAATGCTACAAAGAGGTTGCATTTGCAGAGGATACAAACCCTTACTCACCTCAGTGAAGAGAATTCTTCTTCCCATTGCCACAGAATGTGCTTCACAAACAGTAAGAAATAGAACAGCACAAATAAAAAGCGCCACGGAGGGCAATGGCCAAGGAAGGGAACTACTCAAGAAGCTGGTATAAGAGAGGTGGCCACTGGACACTGGTGAGAAAATATGGCAAATTCTATGCAGTTCCTTCAGCTTCTCACCTCATTTGTAGAATTTGACAATCTGCCAAACATTTCTGTTTCTTTCTGTCTCTTTGTGGGGAAAAACAAATCACTGCAGGACTTGTGGGGAAAGGTTTACTAGTGTATTTTTTTCCCCTTCCTATTTGTACATCACTAATCCTTTAATTCCTACATTTTTTAGTCTCCATAGGTTTTTGTTTCTCTCCAACCCTCCTTCATTGCAGGCTTGCAGGGATGAAATAGCCTTTGACAAAATTTAGTCATCTTCATCTTTAAAGTTTTTTTGTCTCATTGGCAATGAAGTCTATCACCCTGTCAGGGCAGTAAAAAGGAGGGGTGCACACAGTTCCCTAACTATGAAAAACAGCAAAGACATGAATGGATTTCCAGAGCTGTTGTGATGTCTAGAGTATCAGACATCCGTAAGTCAGTACCATGCCTCATGCTGCACTGGAAGTTTCCAAATCCATCTTTATGTGCAATCCCTAGAACATATGGCAACAATTCACCTTGGCATTGGTTTAAGTGTTAATATTTTAAATTTATTGAACAAGAAAAATCTTTTCAGGGCAGGAAAAAATTTGGCAAAAGAAAGAAAAATATTTGCTTCCCACCCAAGAGTTTTTGTTTTTACCATCATGCCAAGGTCTGGAAGATGAACTATTTCCACAGAACTCTTTGCAGAAGTTCTTTCTGCAGATTAGAGCCCACCCAAATGCTGCATGCTAATCAACTCTCATTTAAAGAAGTTTTTGGTGAAAAGGTTATACAGGCTGGGAGGAGGTGAAAATTCTTCAGTCAAGAGTTAGTCTTTCCTACTCATTATCCCACTGAGATAAAACATTTCTGGAGAGTGGCCAAAGTCAGGGTTCTTTTCTCTAAGAACACAGCCTCAAGTGCAGCAATGTAAGAAGCTGAGGAACAATATTTTTCACCACTGTTAGTGTGGAGGGTCTCAGAGGTTGGCTGCTGTTAGAACCAAGCCACTCTTGCCTATTGCTGGACATCAAACTGCCAGCTTGCCCTGCTGTCACAAGTTTTCTCTGCCTTGGGTACAGTGTGAAGTCCCAGATACATTTCATTAAACAACTGTCATGTCCAGCCCTCTAGACTACATTAAAACCTCTTGAAGGCCTGAATGCTGGCAGGTGTGAGGAATCTCTAGGAATGGTTACAGAAGTCAATGCATAATGCCCACACGTGTGCTCGCACATGGTTTCATTTTCCAGCCAAACCTTTGGCCTTTGTTAAAGCAATTCGAAGTTGTAATTCAAGCAACAAAAATTAAAAATCTAATTACATATATTTGGGGGGTTTCTGGGGTTTTCTTAGGCAACTGGAAGCCGACTTGCACTGATGACTATGACTGTCTTTACCCTTGTGACTGCCATCATTATTGCATTTGTATATGGCTGGCAGTTAACTTTGCTTATCCTGGCCTGCATTCCTTTTATTGTTGGTGCAAATGCTGTGAGTGCCAGCTCTATGTCTGGTCATGCTGCAGAAGATCAAAAAGCTTTGGAAGAGGCTGGAAGAGTAAGTTCTTCACTTTTAACTACAGAGTTCTGTATTGTAGTTATATTATAGCTGACTCAATTGTCCAAGATAAATGAAGGGTTTTGAGAGGAATATTTATATATCTTCAAGTAAAGCAAAACACTGATAATGCAAACCATATGCAAATTAGAATATAAAAATGCATTTGAAAGCCTCCATAGTGGATTTCTGGACAGTGGCAGCTGCAGCAGAAGCAGCCCCAGCATTGGTGCCTAGGGTGAGCAAGGGTGCCTAGGGTGGCTCTGCACTGCTCTTTTGCAGCCAGAAATGTTGCAATATTGGTAACTTTCTATTCTGGCAAGCCATTAATGTGCTCAAGATTTCAGGGTACTGCCTTCACTCACCTGATAGTGCTCTTCCAGGAGACAGAAGTAGCCCATACAAAAGGGCAAGCTGTGTCCAGATTACTCGTGCTTGTCCCCATTTTATTAAATTTGGTCTCATTCATGAGGGCCACAACCCTTGAGTTAGGGAAGACTGCTGATGAATAATTTCATTGCTTAGGACTTTTCTTCACCTTCATCCCCACTCTTAAATAAGCACATTCTGATATATAATAATAAATGCTAGAGAAGAAATCAAGTATTTAGAAGATATCTTGCAGATTGCAGTTGTAAGAGATTACCTCTTATTTGTTTCATCTCTTTGTTTAGATTTCAACAGAATCCGTTGAAAACATAAGAACTGTAGCTTCACTGACCAAGGAAGAAGCATTTTATGAAAGATATGTTTCTTGTTTGAATGATACATATAGGTGGGTTTTTTTTCTCAACAGTGCACTTTAGTCTTTCAGATTTACTGTAAATACATTTCTTGGAACCTAGCCAATACCCAAAAGACCAGGAAGAATATCAATAACTGTTCATATAGCTTTGGAATTTGTATAGTCTCTATATTTTAATATACATTATTAAGTGTAGAGTGAAAAAAAACATTTGCAGGATTTGTCTTTTATTATGCAAAGGCTTTAGAAACTGCATTCTCAGTATATGTGTTACAGAATATTGTGTTTGCCTACAGTATAGGATATATGTTCACTCCATGCCAGTGTATTGCACTGGTGCTACTTAACTTAGGAACTGACAGTTCCACCACATCCTTTATAACATAAACCAGTTTTATTCCCCTCATATGACTTTGAAACCTTGAAAAGAACTTCATACATTTCCCTTGTTTGATCCACTACATCCTACTGGCTTTTCTCTGCTGAAATGCATTTGAATCACTACGGTTGCCAGATGTTTCTAGCTCCATTTTATTTAAATAAAATAGCCCAAATTCTAAATTACTTCTAATGTAAAAGAAGGAATTGAAAATGATGTATTTCACAATCTGTCCTTGGCTAAATAGTGTTAAAATTCAATGTCTGGTGAACTGCTAAGAGTCCAGATTTGGGCAAAATGCTTGCTTGGGCTGTCACAGGTCTGATTTACAGCTCAAACCAGAAAGGAGATTTCCTCTTCCTCAGAGAGCATCCTAAACAATGAGGACATAGAGTTCACCAGATTCTTATTTGGTGTGTGTTCAATTAGCTACACAAAATGAAACCCTTCCAGAGGGATAGATTGAGAAATAGAGGCATAGTCTGAATTCTAGTGGGGATACCCAGCAATGTGTCCATGCTCTGCTCAAATGGGATGAGCTGGTGCAAGCCTGCAGGCAGCTCTCAGGCCAGGCTGAAGCCTGTTTGTTTTCTTAATAAAATGGGTCATATGGGGTAGTTATTAACTTATTTCATTTTAACTAACTGCTCTGGTGACCTGTTCTGCTGTATAAAAGCAAAGGAAGGGGATTAAATTTAACATAACTGAGGATCAAGGTTTTCATTGCTTCCTGTCCTAAGGGTGGTTCTATGTCCTGAAGCCAGGGGCTCCTAGGGTCTGGCAGGGATTGTCTGTGAGTGTGTGTGTTGTGGGATGATTTTTTGTGGTTTTGGGGGTTGAATTGCGTGAAAATTTTATTCTGAAGTCTCGCTATCCCCCAGCCGGTATCTGTTGTTTCTCTTTTACAAGTAATTTATGGAAAGCTTCTTCTTTTGTCAGAAAATCTATGAGAAAAGCCCCTTTCTATGGATTTACCTATGGAATAGCTCAATGTTCAGAGTACTTTATTAATGCAGCAGTCTTCAGATTTGGAGCATGGCTCATTGCTAATGATCTGACCAACTTTGAAAATGTATTTATGTGAGTATACTTTATAAAACATAAAAAATATCAAAATTAGTACACAGTGTAGTGATTTCAATGCATGCAAATTATTTTACCAAATTACAGAGGTAATGGGGCATGGGAATCTAGGAATTCAGTCTGGTTGGTAGTTTTCTTCGGGCTTAAGGGCTGTTTTGAGGAAAGGTGCACCTTTGGGCAGTGAAACAGCAAAAGTGAGCAGCAAGCTCAGCACATCTACTCTGGAGAAGCCTTTGCCCTCTGACATCCCTTCCAAGCAGAGGGTGTTAAAAAGAAAAGCGATATGATACTGCTGTCCAGCTATAAAGTAGCTATGGGAGCTGAACTTCCTAGTACTGGATGACATCTTGGAGTGTGAGGAGCTTCAGAAATATCATAACCTAAAGATACTAAAAAACTTTATGGTGAAGGTGTGTTTTACGCAGTAGGAAAAGAAAGCATTGTTCTACCTGGAATGAATCACACTTTGTCCTTTGCCTTTTAGAGTCTTCTCTTCTGTCATATTTGCAGCTATGAATGTTGGTCAGTCTTCTTCCATGGCACCAGACTATGGCAAAGCTCGAATGTCAGCTCAAAGAATCTTTCAGCTTTTGGACAGAAAACCTCTAATTGACAGTTATAGTGAACAAGGGGAAAAATTGGTAAGGGTTGATGTCATTTTGCATGGAGCTTGGTGGGATATTGGAGATCTGTTTCTTTGGGGATTTGGGTGGGTTTTTTTTTGGAAGAAGTGCTCTTTTTTTCCACTGAAAAAATGTAACAAACTAAATTAGTAATTGTCAGCAATTGTATTCAGAGGTGCCTATTTCTTAGGGTGTCACAAAAGGATGCTGAATTAGGATGACCTAATTGTGACCTGTAGGGAGCCTACAGGAAAGATGGAGAGGGACTTGTTACAAGAGCATGTAGTGATGGACAAGGGGGAATGGCTTAAAACTGAGAGTAGACTCATATGAGATAGTAGAAAAAAATTCTTTCTGCGAAGATGGAATGAATTGCCCAGAGAAGCTGTGGATATCCCATCTCTGGAAGTTTTCAAGGCCAGGCTGGATGGATCTCTGAGCAATTTGGTCCAGTGAAAGGTGTCCTTGTCCATGGCAGAGGGGTTGAAACTAGATGTTCTTTAAGGCCATATCCAATCCAAACCATTCTATGGTTCTGTCAAAAGACAGACACTATATAAATAGTGGTACTGACTTATTTAGGGACCATATTATTTCTGGGTTTCAGACAATAGTGTATGGCCTTTAAGGTAGTTTTTCTCTAAATTATTAAAAAAAATACTTTTCATTCTACTGACTCACAGTGTAAATGGCTTCAGGAAAACACTGATAACATCACTTCCAATAAAAGTTTTGCTGTCTTTGTTTATAGGAGATATAAAATACTAATGCATTTTTCTAATTATTATGTAAATAAGAGAGATTAGTTCATTTACAGACAGGAACTTTGCCAAAAGCAATCCTATTCTATCTGTGGCAACTTTTACAATTAAAAATGTGCTCTTATGAAGGCAAAACAAGCTTAATGAATAATTTAGTTTGCTCTAAAGTTGCGGTAGGAAAGACAACAAGCAAAAAACAATAAAAAGTAAAAATCAGAAAAAATTTCCCAATGAGCCTGGCTTCTAAACCAAAATTGTCATTAAGGAGCCTGACCTCAACACTTGTCAAATTTCTGCATGTACTGCTTTCAGTGTACATGTTCTGGAAGGATTACAGTGGCAGATCCAGATTCATCTAAATTTAAAATTAACTTCCCATGTAGGTTTAGATGGTAGCTCCTACTCAGGAAGCCATAATCCAGTTTTCTATAACTTCAAGCTTATATAGAGGATTTTCAGCCTTTAAAGTTCTGACCATGCTTGCATATTTTCTTGAACCAGGGTTCTCTGACACAGACATTGAAAGTCTTGGCAGAAGGTCTCCAGTAAAATAAAACTTAAGTGAAAACATTTTTTGTGTAGACTGGCCTTAACTGCCAGTGATGCCTATGACTTAGCAAAGCAAATGTTTGAGTCCATCAGATTAGGTTATTACCTGCTGTGAGAGCATCATATTAGTGGTGCTTCTGGCATGTACTGGGGTCTGGCTCATACCCCAAAGAACAGGACAGCCTTGGCATGTTGCCCCTTTCTTCCACTTGTGCTTAAATATCAACTTGCCTAGGATGTCTAATTAACAAACACTGCTTTTTTAAACGCAGCTTGTCCTTTGTGCTCATGAATAACCTACTGAAGGATTTAGCTCTGCTATCTTAGTCTCTGATTTTGACCTTGTGTTACATTTGTTCAAATTGTGCTACCCGCAGGGTAAGATCGGGAAAGCAAATGATCCCATTTATATCCCAAATAGAAATATCTCAATTAAATGTATTAGAAATGAAAAATCTGGATATTTTCTACTTTTCTTATGAGGGTGGTTGGGCACTGGAACAGGCTCCCCAGGGAAGCTGTCACAGCACCAACCTAACAGAGTTCAAGAAGTGTTTGGATGGACAGTGCTCTCAGGCACATGGTGTGATTCTTGGGAATGATACTGTGCAGGAGTGGGACTCTGATCCTGGAGAGTCCCTTACACCTCAGCTGATTCTGTGCTTCTGTGATACTCTTCAAAGATGAAGTGAAAAATAGATACAAGAGATGCAGAAGACTTTTCCAGAAGGATGTAGTGACTTCCAGATCATCCTATAACTAGTGATGCTATGCTCAGTGCAATATGTCATTTAAAAGAATTTCAAAAGTACTTTTGAAAACACCTTCCCAAACTTCCTTGGATCTCTCACTTTAATAACCAAGTCTTAACAAGTGTTGTCATAGTTAAGGCTACTAAATGTTAATATGAGCATGTGAACTCTCTGCTGCTTTTCAGAGCCATTTTGAAGGTAACATTGAATTCAGAAACGTCCATTTTGTATATCCAACAAGGCCAGAAGTTCAGGTTCTGCAAGGACTCAATGTGAAAGTTAAAAAAGGACAGACTCTGGCATTAGTAGGAAGCAGCGGCTGTGGCAAAAGTACATCCATTCAGCTCTTGGAGAGATTTTATGACCCTGTGGAAGGACAAGTGGTAAGAATAGACTTCTGTGACTATTAATAGTAATTAGATCTACAGAACTCTTTGTCTTCCAAGGTTTCAGAGGCTTTTGACAAGCCTGGCAGTCCCTCTGTTGAGATGCCTTTTTTTAGAGGTGTGAGTTAGAGGCTGTGCCTCCAGTGGATCTGTATACAATCCCCCATACCCCTGTCACTGCCTGCCCTGTGCATTTGCCCATGTGTTTCAGCAGTGGCATCCATGCTGGCACAGTGTGCATCCTCAGATCACAGACCTTACCTGGGAAAGGAATGATCAGGTCTGACTGCATTTCCTCTCCAAGGCTCCTCACACCCTGGTCAGACAGGAGCATAACACTAATGTATCTTGCTTGTCAGTGTGTAAGTGTTCTTGCTGACGTGAACTAACACGTTAGGGACACAGATACATGCTTCAGATAACTCAAATGTAATCTCATATAGATCTTACTGTATCACCATCAGGCGGTCCCAGTGGGCTTTTTGATGCAGCCCTTGTTAATGGGTATAAAAAGTGGAAAGAAACCTCCTTTGGAGGTTGTAAGATTGAAAGGCCTGTGGCTGAGAATATTTATTGTTGTGTTCAGCTTCTTAAGGGGCAAGCTTTCCCCTGAGCTTCCTGATGCTTCCTGTGGTCAGTAGGGCTGGAAGGACCTTAAGAACCTGTTACCTGCATGTTGTTTCTGCTTGCTAGCAAATGGAAGCAAAACTACACAAAACTAAAAACCAATGCAGGAAAATATTTTGTATATTCTGCTGGTTCTTTTCCATTTAGCATGCAAAAAAATCTACTTGATTGCATCTGGTAAAATAACACATAAAGGGCTTCTCTTAGAATTCACGTTTCCTGTTTACCGCAGATATGTGTGGATGAGATCAGCAGCCAGCTTGGCATCATGTTTCTGTTGCTTTTTCTAGCTAGCAGATGGATTTGATACCAAATCTCTGCATTTACAATGGCTGAGGTCCAGGTTGGGCCTGGTGTCACAGGAGCCCGTTTTGTTTGACTGCAGCATTGCTGAAAATATCCAATATGGAGACAACAGTAGGGTGGTTAGTCAGGAGGAAATTGAAGAAGCGGCGAAAGCAGCAAATATTCATGCCTTCATTGAAAAACTGCCAGAGGTAAGAGACAATCATGTTCTCTTCACAGTGAGCTCATATTTTTGGAATGATATAGAGATATCTAGGTGGTGCTCACTTTTGTTTCCCCTAATATAATAGTCTTTGTGTTTTAAATTGAGTGTGTTTCAAGCTTAAAATCCTTTTTAGTTTGTTCAAAAAAAAAGCCAATGTTTTCATTATTACAATGGTAGACAACCCAGAATATTTTGGGGATGAAGGGGAGGTGGGGAGAGGGAAATGAGAGGATGGTGTATGTATAAGTGCTCATAATAGTTTTTTTATATCTTTTTCCTTTGACAGTAGAAATTCTTCAAGTTACTCTGATAAATACATTTTTCTAAAAAAAAATAGTAAAAGAAAGCAGTCTATTTCTAATTGAATGGATATGCACAGGGAGTGTTTCTTAATACACAAAGGAGCAGTAAATCAAAAGTGACTGGCATGGCATTTGACCTTCATGCCTGACAAAAATTTGGTTCTAACAAGAAAAAATGCTTTGATAACTTGTTTTCACTGTAGTTCTGGGTACCTAAAACTCACGCAATAATGCTGAGAAATATTTTGTTTTCATTACTACTAATAATGTTTGAGATTCTTAATTCACAAGCAATGTAACTTCAAATTCTTGGTGTATATATCAGTAAGAATTAAATTCTTAGTTAATCTTATGGTCATAGACTCTTTGGATACCTCACTGTTGGTACCATTCAAGATCTATTCCAGCCTTTGAGGGAGTAAATTTTCAGACTGGGTATGAATATGTGTGGCTGAATATATAACTGCTTGTTAGAGATGGATACATAACTCTCTTGTTAGGGATGTTTATAAAGCCTTAGCTTTCTTAAAACCACTTGCACTATTCTTTCTTTCAAGATTAAATTTACAGCCAAATTTTACTTTTCCAACCTTCCTTCTCTAATAGTATTCACTGGTGATCTTCTTTATTTTTTAACATCCAGAAATATAATACACGGGTGGGTGAGAAAGGGACACAACTTTCTGGAGGTCAAAAACAAAGAATAGCAATTGCCCGTGCTCTGGTTCGTAATCCTGCTGTTCTGCTTCTGGATGAAGCTACCTCTGCTCTTGACACGGAAAGTGAAAAGGTGAATAATGATTATGATGTGAAATACTTATGCCTATGTACATGGCTAGTTGCTTTCTGTAGAATAAATTAAAGCAAACATGCTACAAATGCTCAACTGTGAAACAAGTTAGGTGTATGACAGTAGCTTTTCCACCTGATAAGTTTGAATTGAACTATACTAGAAATATGTTTATATTTACTGAATAAAAAGTAGAAAAAACCTGAAACTTTAAGTATAAAATTCCACATTAATCTGATACTCCTTAATTGTCTTCCTATCAAATGTATTTGATGGTAAATACTGAACTTGTGTTCTGACCCAAGCTGGAAGCCCAAGAACCCACTTCTCCATGTCTCACATTTGTTTGATCAGGCTCACTGACGTCAGTGGGAAATCCTCTTGAGTAAAGGTGTCCTGTGTACACTGACGTGTATATCTGTGGGGCATGTATTCAGGTGATGAGTGAGAAATCAAAGGTAGTTCCTAGGACAAGGGAAGACTTTTCAGGTGCTAACAGTGTTGTCGTGTTCTCTGTGGACAGATTGTCCAGAAAGCTCTGGATAACGCCCGGCAAGGTCGGACGTGCATCGTCATCGCTCATCGTCTGTCCACCGTGCAGACAGCTGACATCATCGTGGTGATCCAGAATGGCAGGGTGGTCGAGCAGGGCACCCACAGCCAGCTGCTGGCCAAGGAAGGACACTACTATGCCCTTGTAAATGCACAAGTCTCTAATTAGCACTACTTGCCCAGTTGTTGGGGTTTTTTTATTTTGTTTTGGTTTTTTTTATGGGAAGACATTAAAATCTCTGCAGGGGATTACTGTGGCTGTGTTTGTGCTGACCAAGCAGGAGCTGTGTTGCAGCCTGGCTGCTGTATCCAGTGTAGCCCTTGGCCCACACATCCGTGGGGATGAGCAGTGCATGCCCAGTGCTGGGTCACAGAAGGTGCACAGAGGAGTCCTGGGGACTGAATGTTGAGCAGTTTGGTGTGTCACATGCTCTGGAGGGTGTCAAACCCACAGCTCAGGTGGGTACCCTGCTCTCCCTGTCCCCCCAAACCCTGGCCCACAGCAGCTGCCACACCAAGGTGGTAACAGAGCATGACAGCAGTTAAGCATCATGGACAAACAAGAAGCTTGTGATTGCTGTTCGGGTTTCTTCACCAGCCAGATGGAGTCATAAAGTCTTCTTTTGTTAAAGATGATTATCAATTCTTATTCAAAACTGAGATTCCCAAAAAAAAAGAAGAGAATGATGTTGATGTATGTGTTTGGTTGTTTTCCCTACTTTATGCCACATTTCTGATATTACTGTGCTTCACACATTTCTTGGATATTCAATACTCTAATTCAGACAGTAATTATAACAGTTACAACCTCTCCATATTAAAATAAACTGCATAAAAGATATCATTGTTTTGTTTAGTATTTTTTCAAATGCTGACCTAACATAGTTTAGTCATTCTTTGTATCCATCCAGATAATTGCAAAGGTCTTGTGGGGAGCTAGGATGGCATCTATTGGAGTGGATTCCTGTCAGCCATGTAATCAGCTTTTCTTTAAAATAAAAAAAAGGGAAATTGTTTTCAGTATAAGTTCCTTTCTTTTTAATAGGCATAGTACTTAGGGTGATGGTTTAGTAGTGGACGTGATAGTGTTAACATTTGGACTTGATAATTTAAAATGTCTTTGCCATTCTAAATGAGTTTATTATTCTATGAATAATTTCAAAGATTTTTTTTTTGAGCGCTGGCAAAACTTGTTTATATGTGTGCTTTAATAATTTTTTATTCCTCTGATGTATTACTCAGGGTGTTGCAATACATCCTTTAACTGTTGAAGAATATGTACTGTGTAGTCAGAGTGACTCAGCAGCTGGGGTTTTTTGGCTAAACCCAATTGCAGCATTTCAATTTTCCAAGGCTTTGCACGTGGCTTTGGGTTAGGATTTATAGCCTGGAGCAACCTGCAATACTTTATAATTTCCAGATTGTAGCAGACAAACTTACAGTAATTACCATCTCCTTTGCTCATTTCAATTATTTTACGGTATCAGGATCTGCAAGGGGAATAAAACACACAAAAAAAAATCTGATCTCAGATTTGCCAAAATAAATACAGTTGCTCTCTCTCACAGTTTTTCTCAGAGACTGTTTCAAGAGGAAATTTTCCTCATTCAGGCATCCTTCTTGTGTGATTAATTTTCTTGTGTTAGGCACATACTATGGAACTGCTGCCCTTATTACATTCCCAAATATCTAACGTGGGCTTCAATTAATTCCCTTTTCCTTGTTTTGTTTCTGCAGTGGAGTTAAAAACAAGCACTAGATTTTGATTCTCAGTTTTGAAAATAAAAAAGGGAAGTTACCACTACTTTTTTTAGCAGTAGGTAATTTTTTGCCCAATTCCCTTTCCCATTACAAGCCTCCATTTTTTGAAGCTTTCCAGTAATGGAGGTTGGAAACAGCTCCACATTCTGAGGATCTTACCAGGCCTCAGCCTCTGTACAGCCAGCCTGATCCTCAGGGATCTGAGGATGCTGCATCCATGGCCCAGGGGCCGAGGAGGTATAGACTGCTTTGATAGTTCTTTTGTTCTGCCTCGGGGCCACCATGAGCAGGGAACACCCCTGGTGCCATGAAAGGTGCCCTCTCCCTGGTGCGGGACCAGTGCAGACACCCAGGCCCTCGACACTGCTGTGCCTGCCCTCTAGCACACAGATTGAGCTGGGTGACTTTACTGACTCCATGAGATATAAAGAGAGAAATATGTTCAGCTTGTAGGCACTAGTAGTAAACTCTATGCTCTGATAGTTGATTTCAGACCATCCAAGTCACCTTCCTGGCTGGGTATGCCCACAGAGCTTGCGAACCCGCTATGCTGTGATTAAGAGCAGACCTAAATTAAGAGAGAAACGTATGTCAAAAGCACTTATTTCAGCACCAAGCCCTGTATGATATAGAGGTCAAAATAATCGACCCTGACAGAGGATTTGTTGGCTCCACTAAGTAAACACTCAATTTTTCCTTCTGAATGCCTTTTCTGAAGTCTTCACTCTCTTTTCTGGGAAGTCATATCTTAATAATTCCATAGAAGACTTAGCTGATGTTAAGCAAGTTTCTGAGCTAAGTGCTTCTCTTCTAGTCATGAATGAGGCCTTTGGTGTTCCTTGACAAGCACAGGCCAATAGTTTCCCTTCACCCCTATCCTTGTGTCAGTCATTTTAGGGGTGAAGTCCCCAGTGACACCAGCAGTGACTCACCATATTACGAGCACGTTTGGAGAACACCAGCACTTGTGCAAGGTTAGGGGAGACTTTGACAGCTGGAATATAAAGCAGCACAGAACAAACATTTCAGAAAAAAAAATGTCGTTATAAACATGTCCTGGTTCTGGCCAGGATAAGGTTAGTTTTTGCAGTAGCAAGGAGGGGGAATGGCCAGGACCTAATGGTTATTCTATACCACCTCAGCATCATTGCTGGGTGTGGGGCAAACAGAATTTCTTCTGGGTAAAAGGGGTTCTTTTTGGTCAAGTAAGTGTGGTTTTGTTATAGCAATGCTCCACCTCGGCTCATCTGCTGCCTGCAACCATGGACACTCTGCCCAGGGAGAAACAGCTTACCTAAGGGAGACCAACAAGAAAACTGGAGAGGGATTTTATACTAGGACATGCAGTGGTAGGCCAAGGGGTGATGGATTTAAACTGAGAGATAGATTAAGAGCAGATATTAGGAAGTAATTCTTTAGTATGGGGGTAGTAAAGCATTGACATGGGCTGCCCAGAGGAGAGTGGGTGCCCCAGCCCCTGGAAGTGTTCAAGGCCAAGGTGGATGTGGCTGGGAACAAAGTGGTCTGTGGAAGGTGTTCCTGCCCATGGTGGGGAGGCTGGGACTGGATGATCTTCCCTGTCCCTTCCAATCCAAACCAACCTGTGATTCCATGGAGAGCAGAAAAATTCACAGAGTTTGTCTGGAGATGTGGTTGTGTCTTGCTGAAGCATGAAATACAGTGGCAGCTTTTCCAAGGTATTTCAAAACTCTTCTGTTTCTTAATAGATTTGGATAATATTAGAGGAATGTGATCTGGCAATCACTAGAACTATATCCAAACTGCAAATAAACTGGACAAAACAATGGATAAAAGCCTGTACTTTAGCTCTTTCCGTGTGTCCCTGCATGTAGACAAACCAGACTTCTGTAAAACACATCTTATCCATGTCTGAGACATTAAAATGTTTCTAAGATCATCAACATAGTAAAGAAGAGAAACAGCTGGGCAACTAGTTCACAAACAGCTTCTGTGTAGTTTTTTCTTAGAAAATGCACTTCAATTACTTATTTGGTTTAGTCCTGATCCTTAGGTACTTGTAAATGACTGGTAGTTTTAGATGCAAAGGTAGAATAATCCAGTTGTCTTGTTATCACCTTCCAGCTGCCCTATATATTAAGCTTCACCACACACTTCCCATCGCCCTGACATTTTCCAGGGTTATGGCTCTCCCTAACTGTTCTCTTCCAGTTGCCTGGAGTGCTTTTCCTCCTCAAGCTCCTTGCCTGGTACACACAATACATGCTGCACCATGTGAACTGGTGCAAAACACAGACAGAGATGAGAGGGGAAGTGACAAAAACAATAGCAAAGCTAAAGGATGACTTTCTAAAATTAACAAAAATTTCTCAGCAGAAAACTGGTCACTGCCTTCAGTAAATTAACCACTTACACTGGATTGCTTTCATCTGCCTCTGTTCTGTGCTTTGTTATCCAGAGTGCAGGCAGCTCCTATCTATCTGAAACCCTAGCAATTAGCTCATTTTAGCATTTTACTTCCTACCTGGTTCATCAGCAGTTGAGTTCAGAAACTATTTTCTGAAGCACATCTTTCCATTTGGAAATAATATATTTTTTGCCCTTAGGGAAGTTCACACATCTGCTGGAGTTATCCCCAGTCTGCTCAGTGACATCAGCATCACAAGCTCCAAAGCAAACTTGCTGAGCCTTCCTGTAATTCTCCTGAAGATGCCAGTCTTTACTGAATGCTTTCACAGAAAGATGTTTTAAAGTCATGTTTGCTCAGCAAATAGATTTTGTGGACTTGTTTAAATTGACCAATATACTTTTCATTGCACTGTTCCTTCCATAGGAGTAACATTCTCATTTATTTCTAATCCTTATGAACAGAATGTGTTTTTACTGCTCTCTCTCTCCTGTGTTATCAAAGCAAAACCACCTTGCAGTCAATCATCACTGGGATAGTCCCTTTTGTTATGGTCCTTAAAGTCTGAAAGAATGACCATATGAATATGGCTATATTTGTGGAAATAATTGTTCAAATTCACCCCAAGGGAAAAAGGATATCCTCGGTATTTGATCCACTGTGAGCAGCATTCATGGAGAATGCACATGTTATTCTACCAAGAGGGTAGCAAGGGGGAAGAGACACGGCTGTGGGGCACTTACCACTTAACTGCAGATGTTTGGGTCAATGCAGATGTTTAATCAATCAGATTGCCTTTAAAGTCCTCTAGGACATGACTCTTCTGTTTCCACATGTCTGCCTGAATAGGTGGTGAACTGCACCAGGGAAGTGCCTATTCTTACCATAAATTGAAGAGTATCAGTTTTTAGTCAGAGTGTGCATTTACATTTCCAGGTGGAGAGAGTTCAACTCCAAATGTTTTATCTTTCTTAAAGAGATGACTAGGTTAGTTTAGCAGTCCTGCAAATAATCCTTGGAGATCCTTACCTGGGATCCAAATAGGCACTAGGGAGCCCAGTCTTACAGCCAAGTGCTGCAAGCAAGAGTGCAGTAAACAAAGCCAAGTTTTCTTCATCTAGATATTAGCTGTGCAAGAAGCTTTGGACTGAAGGAAGAACATTCAGGAACCAGGAAATATTTATCCAAATTGTGCAAAAATGGAAAGGAAACATAGAGGTTGCAGAAGAACCCAAACCAGCTTTTAACCATGACTGGATTAGGAGAAGCTGCATTTTTTTCACTCTTGGAAAAATGGCACGTGGAAAATTTTAAACAAGGAGTTAAAATTTTCAGGAATCAAAATAGTTGATGTCTCCATCATCTACATATAATGCCTTTTATGAAATCACACTAAAAATGATTACAAGTAGAGTTCCCATTTTCACATCTGTTACTCATATGCGCATATCCCTGACAGTGCAGTGTGTGTGTTTCTTCAAACTCAACCAAAAAACTATCACTTTATACAGCACTACTAGGTTTGGTTATAAACCCACTATATGTGTTTACTACAAATGAAGTGTATGCCAGCAATAGTGAATATGGAAACAAAATTATAATGGGTGACTTTTATTATTCTAGAGCAGTATGAAAAGATATCTGTAATTTGGTTTACTTTTCAGTATTCAGTAATGTAGTTTTAGTTAGAATAAATAGGATTCCCAATACAAACTTACACTATTTTCTTCAATTTCCTATATCGCACATACTTTGATATATGGGACAACTTTTCCCATGAATTGATGCCAATTATTTTGGGACTCTTTCAGTGTCATGTTTTAATGTTTTTTTCTCTTTTTCTCTCTCTCCATCTTTCTTTCTTTCTTTCTTTCTTTCTTTTTTCTTTTTTTTTTTTTAAGGGTATATCTTAGGGCCTCACTGCAATTATTTACACTCACAAATTTAGATGCACACAGTGATAGTGTATTTTGATTTTGAACAAATTTGTCTGCATCCACCACCATCATTTAATCTTTGGATCTGTCACTTAATAATTGTTTTTAACAAATAAACAGTTATGAATACGCTTTTTCTAACAGAAAAATGTCTAATCTGGCCCATTTATAGAAAAGAGGAAAGATAAAGTTTTTCAAATATATATGACAGCATACTTAAATGGTTATATAGTTCTATATATATAAAATATATATTACTCTATAGTTATATACATTGTAGATTGATTTATGATAAGAAGTTTGAAAGTAATCCAAGAAAAAATTCAAATTAATCATGGGAAAATTCCATTTGCTCTCAGCATTTTAGTTCAATTTTGCAGAGTCAAAACTATCTTTTTCTCCTGCGAATCTCTCTCATCAAGCTTTGATGATGCAATTTCTCTTTTCAGCTTAGTCAGACTCTTAAGCTCTCCCTTGACTCACTTGACTCACTTGCCCGCATGATGCCAGTGACTCACACGTATTTATTCAATTTTTCAGTAGATGAACCATTGTTAGTTTTATGTCTAGGCCTTTTAGCTGTGCCTCCTGAAAAAGCAATTAAACTCCTTGCGCTTGAAAAGCCCAGACAGCTCAGGCTATGAAAGCAGCAGAGGGTCTGTCCAGCTGCCCCCAGCTTTCATGAGAGACAATATTATGAAAAATCTACACAACTTAAAACAGCTTCTCTGAAAATATTTACAGCAAAATTAAACCTTTCCCCGTCTCTCTGCTTTGCCAGAGGCTTCCTTTCTTTCAGAAAGCATAGTTTTCCTGTGAAGGCTTCATATTTTATTCTTCCCCCATCCATCCTACAGTTGTGCATCATTCTTGAACAACTGGGGAACAGAAATGCCCTGCTGCTGTTCAGGACCCCACTCAATGTTAGAAAATGCTCAGCACAGAAGGAGCACAAAGTGCCACCATGGACAGCCCCCTCACACTGTGTCCTTAAAAACTATGTCAAGCCAATGGCAGCATAGTTTATCCCACCCTAGTCATCATTACACGGTGCTGCCAAGCACCAGTGAAGAAATGTGTTGTGTAGTGACATTTTAAATGCATTTAATTAAAGTTCGACTTTTGCTGTGACTTCTTTTGCTTGATTTCATCTTTATGGGGAGCATAGTTCACATAAAACCACACTTTATCCTCTTTCATGTTAAGTACACTCAATCATAATGCCACTAGGAGTGGCATATTTGCATAAACATCCACAGGTGTTTATAATAGACTTGTGCTAATACTAGCCATATTTTGTCTGAATCTCAGGGTTTTAATAAAAAACACAAAAGTACAAGAAGAGACATTGATTTTTTTTTTAATGTTTCATATAAAATATTGTGGTTTTTGATTACAAGTGATTTGCAAGTAGCAGAACATTGCTAAAAATTACCTACTGCATTACATACATAGGCATTTGGGGTTTTTTTAATACCAGTAGCTCTATTAGTTTTCCCCAAGATCTGATGGAATTTCCTTCATCTCCATTATTTCTTCTCAGATTGTCCCAGGTTTTAGTCAATGCTTCAGTAGCAAAAGCTGCCACACAGAAAGTAACTAAGGTATCCTGGTAGCTCCATCCTTCACTAAGACTAGCATGGCCCCATTTAGTGAGACATTACTTGAAATAATATTTCTCTGGAAACAGAGGCACACAAAAAGTGACTTGCTGTGTTTTATCTACTGTGCAGGGAGATAAAGATGTCCTGATCAATGGTTAGAACTGGAAATGTCTGGGAACTTCCAGTACTGGGATGCAGTTACTGCATGTAAACCTAGTCTGATGGCAAGTCAGAGTCAGATGGGACTTTACTATAATTGTTAGCATATTTATTATTTGGACAATAGCCTCTAAAATGTACCGGCCTTGTTCTGATGAGGTAAGGAAAATCCTATCCCAAATGAGGTCAATCTAACAAAAAATAAAACAGAAAAAAAACCCCAAACCTTAAATACTTGAAGTACGTGCATAGGTAAATACACACAAACAGAAGTGTCTTCAAATCTTTCTCAGGACTCTGCACTATTTTAACCTTTCAAAAAACTTGGCAGCCATTCAAGGTTGAATTGAATGATAGTCATATGTGGGTGTTTTCTGGAAATATTTCGTGAGGTTTCAGGCATAAATTATGTTCTACAAGGACATTACCCATCCATCTTCCCCATGGCCTTCCTTCTTTCAGCTCATCATATTCTCTTGTCCTATCTTGCTTCAGAATAAATGGCAAGCATGTCAAGAGAGGGGGAGGAATTTCCCCAAGTTGTTTGTGAAATGACTGGCACCATCCAGCTTCAGTCCTGTCGGAATACTTTCAAGCGCAAGAAACACGGTAATAACCCTCAGTGTGCCTCTTCTGGTGCTCGCCACACAAAAACTGCTTTTGTCATGATGAGGGTCTCTGTGCCACCCTGAACCTGCTCAGCACAGCCACCACCTGCATTGTCCCAGGAAAGCCTTGCAGTGCTGCTCCTTCCCCACCTTTCTCCCATGGGAGACGTGCTGGGGTCCAGGGCTGCAGGCAATGCCCTCTGTGGCCCTTCTGAGCAAGCCTTGCTCCCTGGGTCTGGAGGAGGAAAGTTGTCATCTATGTTTTCATCCTGATTTAATTTGATTTTCTGATTTTAATACTTTTATTATTAAAAAACCAACACGCATTTTCTTCTTTTTGATGAAGTGCCACCTTTCCTCCTTACTTAACACAGGTCCAAGAACTCTCAGGGCCTTTTAATGCTTCAGCAGATTGTCAAATATTTTTAAGTTGTCATAAGAAAATGGTTTTAGCCAAAATAGGTCTTGAGCTACATTTTCATGAGAAATTCTCTGGATCCTCAATGCAGGATATATCTGAGATTCCTGAAGAAGAGCAGCATTAACAGAGCAAGGTGATGATACTCAGTCTTCATGTCCAGCTTTTGTTATTGGGATGAGAAAATTTTCAAGGCAGCTTAAGCTTAAGGAATTCTGGCTTCTGACGTAAGTTTAGTAGCTCACATGTTCCAAGAATTAAATTCCAATAGTTTACCAGAAAGATTTTTTTTTAACTTGGACAGAGAAAAGGTGAATTGGATAAAATACCCCTGACTTAAACTCTCATCTGGTTTTTTTTCCTTTTTTATCTTTAAGTATATATCTTGTGATATGACTGGGGGAGGAAAGAAAAGGAAAACAAACAAAAAATTCAGGAGAACAAAACCTCTCACCCATTGGGCATTTTTGTGTAATTTACAAGGCAATTTCCTCAGGTCAGAGTCTCATCTTTGGGGATTTTCAACTTCCCCACTCTCGAGGAGAGCAGGGGCTATTGCACATGAGCACACACTGACCTCCCACAGAGAAGTGAACTGTCAGATAAGAGATTGCTTTCCTTCCCTCCAAGCTCCCAGGAAGGTATGCAGTGCACAGAGCAGTGTTTGTGTTACTGCTGAAGGGAAGGATTTCAGCCAAAAGAAATTGCCAGCCCCGGCTTTTTAATGAACCATGTGCTGACAGGCCTGGTTGTGAACTGTTACAGATGTGCACTGGACAGTCTAATGAGACACAGGAAATTCAGGAGGCCAAAAAATCTCTCAATTTTCTGCTGTGGTGGTGGTATCAAAACTGCCTGTTCTACCTGGCATTGCCAAGCAAGGGGTGCGCCAGCTGTCCTTAATCAAAACATTTCCATTTGGGGTAAAGGCACCGATGTGTGTTGATTGCCATAAGGGGGAATAAAAGAAAGGCTGAGTCACTAGTCAAGAATGAGAGCACAGGCAGAACAGGATCCTGCAGTGGCACATTAATTATAGTAACATTTTCTGTGATTCCCCTGCTACGTAACCACAGATGCAGGAGCATGAGTGGCTGCTGAAGTGGAAAAGGAATTGGCCAGGATGAATGATGTGGCAAGTAAGGGAAAACAAACCCCTGGTGATAGAACAAAAACCCCTGAAAAATTCTCCTTCCTGCATAGTGGAGTCTCCCGCTGATGTGTCCAGTGTGGAAGAGGCACCTTTTCCCAGTGCTTTAGCAGAGTGCTCTGGTATTTCTCTTAGAGCATGAGTCACACCCAGGGGTTGCCAAAAATACATGCCAAGTCCTGCTCTCGGTTACGTGTGCCCACAACAGCTCAGCACATGAGCAGATAGTATCAGCATCAACTGAGCCATCAGAGCAGCTGTGGGCTGCCCTGTGCAGCTCTGCAGCTCCTCCATTTCACCTCTGTTCTCGCTCTGAAGTCTGATTAGCAAAGGATTGCAGATGGTATTGCTAATTGTCTGGCCTGCAAATTTAATCAGATCAGTGAAAGAAGTCTGCTTTTACTGTTATTTGACAGATAAAACTTATTTATAACTATCTAACTGATGAAGAACTAGCCAGCAGATGCCCCAGCTCTTTGTCATATGGACAGGCTTAGATGCAAAAAAAAAAAAAAAAAAAAAAAAAAAAAAAAAAAAAAAAAAAAAAAAAAAAAAAAAAAAGCATAGACAAGAGCCCATGAAACAAAACAGGACACATACACAGATCTTTCCCAGCAGAGCTAGAATTTGCCAAAACTGTAAAGCTACATAAGATATGTAACACTGACATCTGTTGGCACACAAACTGTGTACTGATCTCTTCTTGTTTATTCTGCGGCAATATTTTTAGCTGCATTAACAGTGCTGTAAGTGCCACCCTGTTGCAGTAGCACGCTGCCACTCCAGGGCACAGCCCCACAAACTGGCAGAGCTGCCCTGTAAAGAGCCTGTGGGATAACTTGCTAGTAGGACACTGAAAAATTCAGTCTAGACTGTGAATGGCCTATTCCCCTTGCACAATATGAACTGCAGAGTCCATGTTTCTGCAATCCCCACTCACAGTGGGCCCCCTCTATTTAGCATTTTTTAAAAAGACATTTCTACTTGTGTAAACATTCATTTGTAGCAGCAACATGGTCTTGTAACATGCTGTATTCTAGGGAAAGACTTCAAGAACCTCTTCTTTCTTGGAAACCCAGTGCTTCTCCAAGGGCCAGGAAGTTAGAAACAAGACTGCTAGGAAAACTATTTCCTCTAGATGTAAAATCCTTAAGGCTGTGTGTAAGTCCAGCCACAGGGTACTGCAGTGTTTTCCAACTTTCTGATTTTCCACCCCAAGAGGCAATTATTAGCTTGTGAATTTTGAAAGTCCTGGGTCGGGGTGTTTAGATCACTTGACCTGCCATGCTCATATGTTCAAAAAGCAATTTTTTTTCAAAAGCAATGCAGTAGTAACTTGCCTGAGGAAGAGTCTCAGGGAATTTTGCAGTCAGATCCTGTGCTACATCTGTTTTTCAATAAGCCTGTTCACTGAGAGGACAAGTGAGATTTAGTCAAGGTAATAATAATAATTAGCACATGGGCAGTAGAGAATTTATCTGCTGCTCCTTGCCTGGCTGTGGACAATAGGCAGGTGGTTTTGTTTCTTGCTTATCATTGTAGCTGCAACTTTTCTCATTTAGGGTGGCATGCTTTGAGTGTTTAGAGGTTTGCTTCTGACTGAAGCTGCCTGATTACTGAGATGCCAAAATAACGGTTTTAGCTGAGTATGTGGTTTAACAGATATTAACTCCTGGTTATAGTTCCACTTTTTTCCCATAATTATTTCTCAGCTGTGTAGTTCAATGCAAGAAGATGAACTGAGTTCCTGGAATGAAGTGTGCTTTAGTATTTCAGGAGTATTAGGTCAGTTTAAATCTCCTATTCTGCTAGGTTTTTTGGGGTTTTTTAAGACATCTTTCAATGGCATTATTTTCTGATTACCTCATTCACAAGGAATTTACCTACTACCGTGTGGGTCTAAAAAGATACTGGGAAAACTTAAAGGATTATATACTTTAACCAAGAAACATTGGTTTGCTTTCCTTCTGTCAGCAGAGAAACCTGTGAAAAAAGAAGAGATCCTATAAAGCTGATTTACCATTTTATGTGTTTCTGGTAATAAAGTGTTGTCAAGTTTTATTGTATGAATGAGTTTTAGGTTTCTCACCTCCAAGCCAGCTGTCTGTAAAGAAACCTAAGCTAAGTTGCACATCATGAGCTCCATGAAATCTTCTGTATCAAAAGCAGAGGAGTCAAGCACAGTGAGGAGCCTGGATTTCTATTGCTGTTTTCTCAGGAGAAGCAACAACTGATGCATTTACTGCTAATGACTAATAAAATGGAGCACAAGCAGAGACAAATGCTGCCTTTAGAAGAATAGAGTAGTTTTCCTACATAGCAATGCAAAAAACCCTTACTGAGCAGTCAGGGCTGTCATGGCATCAGAGCTGTCCTGAGTGAAAAGTTTCATGCATGCAGGACATCATAATACCCCCTGGGTGACAAGTTTTTTCCTCTTTCCATGAGTAATCACCCTGCTAGGTGACAGGATGATTACTTAGGTGACAACTCACTAAGGAGTCCCTGGAGCCAGAGCCAAAGAAAGGCAAGGGAGAGCAAATTCAGTTTTTCACAAAACTTCATTCACTTCTTTTTTTCCTTATTAACATTTAAATATTGCTTTTATCTGTGTGCTTTCTACAAATCTCATAACTGGTAATATTTGTGAATCCAGACATGTGACTGATCCTGACTATAAACTGAGTCAGTGTTTTAGGAGCTACAATGGCACACACAGATTAGATGATCCACCATTACAAAGCAAAGGGAAGAAGCCAGAGTCAGCAGGGTATCTTGTTAATGACTGATATTTCTTTATAAAATGTTCATTAAATTGCAATACTTGCTTCATCAATTATGCAGATAAGCTTGGCTTTTAAAAATTTCTACAGCAAAACCAGCAAAATCTGGAAGCAAAGGCAATTTGCTGGAGTTCAGAGAAACCCTTCTTTTTTACTCCTTGGCTTCTTTCTTACACGCATGTCTTTCCTTGATAAAGCTTTCCAGCACAGCATTGCATGGGGAGCCATCAAGCAAAGCATTCATCACCAACATGAGCATTAGGGGGACAAGCCAGTGAAATGAATATTAAAGAAATCTTAACATGGAAACAAGTGTGAGGAGAAAAAAACCCACAGAATTAAAGGGTAGTCCAACAACTTCTCTACTTTGCTCCAAATTTAACTTGGTGGCTTTTTCTGGGGTGTCAAAACTACTATTCACAGAATGGCAGAAATTTCTGAGTTGGAAGGGACCCACAAGGACAATTGAGTTTTAAGTGAATGGCTCATACAGGATCAAATCCATGACCTCACCATTACTAGTCAGAGCCTGGGTATGGAAAGAACTCCTAATCTTTAGTTTTGTCCCTAAAATGAAATCCTGACAGGTATTGATATGTGTGATGAATTTGGAGAGCTGGAATGGACTCTGAGTGCTTGAAGATGAACATTGCTGCAAGGAGAGACGGACATGCAACTTTTCACATTTTTTTAATTCCTTTGTTTTTTCCAATACGTTCTGCAAAGAATGTTGTTTTGTAGGGCTGAAATACAGGGTCCCTCGCTAGCCATGCTTACCCATGTGTCTTGCTGAGATGAAGGAAAATTGTAGGAGAAATGTCTTAAATAACAGATCTTCTCCAAAATGTATCATATCTCTCCTTTGTCCAAGTACAGCAACTTTCCCAATTCTGGAAAAAAAGGGCTTGTCATTTAAAAATAATTGTATTGTTTCAGAAAACATCTTCCTGCTCCAGGCTCCAAGCTGTCTTCAGGCGTGTTCCTTCCATCGTTTCAAATTAAAAATGTTAAAATATGAAGCTTATTTTTATGGTGTATGGTCATGACCTTTTTATTCATTTTTGTCAGCATGGGAATGTTTATTTCCATCAGAATTTTCTTGTAAATTCACTAACCCAGAAAAAAAAAAAAAAAAAAAGAAAAAAAAAAAAAAAAAAGAAAAAAAAGTTTCTGCATAAAATTGAGAAGACATCCCACTGAACTTACATTTTACCTAACTATTGATTATACGCTCAATAGGTTCAAATGCCTCACCAAGGAACACAGATGAGATACTAAAAAGAAAACCCTTTCAATACATCAATTGGAGAGTCAGCAGACTTGCTCTAAGGATCAAGAGTATTCGTCTTGGGTAAGGGACAAGAAAGATCTGTGTGGAATCTGTTCAGAAAAGAAATAAAATTTTCTGGTATTTCAAAGGAAAAGTGAAAAAAGACAACAATGCTCATTAGGCAAAAGCAAGCCTGTAAGCACAGCATGAAAAAATATATCACAGCTCTTATTTCAAATTATACTCTAAAGTAATGGACTTAATTAATTCATGAAGAAAACACCATATACTGACCCAAATCTCTGTATTCTTTCTGGAGAAACAAGTGTATATATATCTTCAGACAGAAGAAAATATTAAATTTGTGGCACATACCTGGTGTACAAATATATATCATAAGCAATGATGCATTTAGTTCATTTAATATATTATTAAAAGTACATAAATATGTTGTAATATTTATTTAATTGCAAATACATAAAAGTGTGTAAGTAGGTTCATCATTTCAAATACAAAAAAAAAAATTAAGTAATTTACAGAATTTTTATAGAATCATTAATGTTGGAAAATACTTTTAAGATCATCAGGTCTAACTGTCAATCTAGTGCCACTGCCATGTTCACCATTAAACTATGTCCTCAAGTGCCATATCCATGCATTTTTTGAGCACTTCAGGATGGTGATTCCACCACTTAAAATAGAAACATTTTTCAGAAGAGTATTAATAACCACAGCTCTTTGTAAAATCAGATTGTGTTCTCTACAGCTCATGTGAATTGTGTCATTTATGATGTTATATTTATATATGTGTATTTATGAATTAGCAGTCCTAGAAGTGCTCTAATACCAGATAAAAGCACCAGCGAAATAATAATATCTGGTCTCAGCATCTGTTTTATATCCAAGAGTAGTGGTATGAATCACTAGCCTTAAACCGGAACTTCATAGGCTATAATATAATGAATTTAATGGAGTTACAGATTTCATTTTGTTGTGTCTTATGAATGCTGGTGGCAGTGGCCAGCTTTATTCTACATCAGTAAAAAGGGTTTTTTTCTGGATGTACAGGTCATACTCATCACTGGCCTAACACAGAAAATTTGCACAACAAATCCTTCTACATATTGGAAGATTCTCTTTATTTAACCTGGTGGTTTAAAACTCATTTTTTGTGTATGTGGGAAGGTTCAATTAAATTAAATTACTGGTCCAATTTGAATACAAATTGCACTTTCCTTTTATTTCTTACACATTTTTTCAGTAAAATAAATTTAGGATTGCCTAAACTATTCACATAAGCCTAGAATATGACTCAGTCATTTTAAATCAGTTTCTTCACATCCAAAAAAAAGTTGTGATGTCTGCTTTCTGCCAAGTAAAGCATGCGATGTACCTCTGCTGTACTCCGAATGTCCCAAACTGGCTGCCTCTGGGCAGAATCACAGATGTCATTTCCTTTCCGGAACAGAGATTATCCAAGCTGAGCCCACAAGCTCCCTGACAGTGGTCATTTCCATTTTCATGCTGTCTGACCCCTTTGTGATTCTGCTTTTCCCACATACATGACATCATCAGCTTCCTGGGAAGCTGAGACAAGGTAATAACTTTGTAGTTACCTAATGCCTACATTATGCAGTCGTGGTGGAGGCAATTATACACAGTGGCCTTGCTGCTTCTTTCATTTTCTCTCTCTGTGTCTTGAGAACTACTTAATATTTGGTTTAATTTTTTGCAGCATCCCCATCTGCTTGATTTGACATTATTCTAGCTTCATTTTTATGATCCTGACATCCAAAATACACTTACATTTGGTGATAAATATAGTTTTCCTTTTCCCCAGGTTCTTTGTTCACTTGTAGTCTTTTTTAGAGATGAGTATTTGGCCTAAGGCAGTTTAATTCTTGTTAGGTTTTCCTTCTTCTGAACAGAACGACCTTTCAAAGTCAGTCCCTGAGATCTGTAGCCCAACTGACTTCACTGGATATTCAATTCACCTGAATACAAATTCACAATAAACTTTCTCAGTTTGCATATTTATGATCCTGATAACAGGTGAACTAAATGGAGGAATGGTATAGGATGTTTGGAAAATGAATCCATCTTTCAGTTTTAAAAACTTATGCCATCTATTGCTAACTTTGTGCTGCCAATCATCCCAAAATTAATTCAAGAAAACTTTTTCAAGACTACAGTCTTTTCTGTCTTGGTATGGATCTGCAATACTTCAGTGGTGAAATTAATGGATTAAGTATCATCATATATTTTTAAAAGAATCTTCAACCACTTTTTAAACTCTGTCTTGCAGATCCCATCCCATGCTCATTTCCAGTAGAATTGGAAGTAAAGGTATGTACCACTTTTTATTACTCTTCAGTGCTTGTCATTTTTTTATACTGATATGCCAGTTCTTCACCCTTACACCTCTGACAGTTCTTTTCAGCTCACAGGTGTGTCAGCTGATGACAGCACCCGGCCTCCTAGCAGAGCTAGCATAAACACACTCCATTAAACAATGCTGTAGAGTATTGTTGTGGCTTTATTTGCTTCTAGAGGTAAAACACAGGGGTAAAGAAAATGCAGATCTGGAGGTGAAAAGGTTTCAAGAGGTTGATTGCAATGGATACTTCAGCCCTCAAATTTAAATTGTCAGAGGACAGCCTCAGGAGTTCATAGGGACCCTTAGCTACTGTCAGCAGCAAAGGTTCAGGGTGCCAAAAAAGCAATCTTTGTGAGTGGCCCCTTGTCCACCACATGCAAAGCCAGCAGCTTGGCTGGAGGACTTTGATTTAAATTGGGTTTTCTTGGCATAGATGGCACAACAGGCTGTATCTGCCAGAGGAGCTGGTCTTTCTCTATGTTTTTCTTATCAGTGCCTAAGACTTTCATAATATTTTGCATTACCTCTTTCAACATGTCTTTTGCTACGATTTTTTGCTTGTAAAATAAAAGGCAACAGTATTATTTCTCCCTTTATATACAGTCTGAATAAGTCCATTTTTCCAAGTTAATGTTTGCTTTGATATACTGAAGGCAGTGTGCCTGCAGCTACCACAACACAGTAAAGAAATAACCCAAGTTTAAAATAGACTAATGCAAAATAGTGTCCCAAGGCAAAGGGCAGGAAATTAGTTGCAGTTGAACTAATATTTCTCTTGAAATTATCTGTAGCTGCTATTTGCTACACAGCTTCTGCTCATCCCTGGGCAATTCCAGATGCCTCTGGAAAACCCTCTCAAACTTCATGCGGTGCTGCCTATATATGGTGTGATTCCTCGTGTTTGCAGCCCTCTGGTACAGAAAAAAATGTGTGTCTTTATATACAAGGGGTGTAGAAAGTGTCTATTGTATGAGATGAGTCATTCATAGTATTTCCCCTTTGAGTGAAGAATAAAGGAAGTGCATGACAAAACTGGGAACTTCCATTCAGGCTTGTAAACTCTTCTCTCCTGGATGTTTTAAATAGATAAACTGAGGGAAAATTACACAAAAAGACATGGATGGTCCAGTACAATGTAGGCTACTTTACAAGCTTGAAACAATTTTTGGAAATAGATATCATGTTCACATACATAAGTGAAGCTTGATTTGCTAGTTGATGCAAGATTATAGATGAAACAGTGATGTTTACAATGTAGCCAATGTAAAACTTGCTGTAATAAATACTATTTTTTGCTGTAATAGTAACTACTTTTTTAAGCTGATAAATATCTGAGAATTACCTTCTTGTTGTCTTTTTGTGATAATCACTTTTTCTCCACAGGAGATGAGTAATTCTTAAAGTAATCTATTTACAGTCTCTAACGTTTCAGCCTATAAAGCATTTTTAGTTTAAACTCAATCATTTTTACAATTAATGTGGGCATTATTTTACCTAGCTTTAGCCATCCATCCAGAATTTTCTTGTCTAACTATCTGCAGGCATATTTGAGCACCCACCTAAAGGAGACATTACTTAATGACTTGTTATTCTGATATCAGATTTCTCTATCATAAATATCAGTCTGATCGAGAGGTGAAAGGTCATAAAATAGAATCTCTTATTTTGATAGAGCAGGGAGTTTTCTGTAGATCATCCTGGATGAACATAACCTAAAAATCATTTTGTATTAGCTGTTTCTGAGAACTCATAGGCATGGTCAGACAGGCAGCCATCGTTTTTGGACAACTAATAAAACGGGTGTAAGACATGGCAGAAAAAACACAGTGTATGAACCAGCTGTAACCAGAAGAACAGGAGAACATGTTTATGTCAACCTAATGCATCTTCTGTTATGGCATGCAAATCTATTTCTTCCTTGGAAATATATTGAAACAAAGTTCAGTACTGAATAGGAGCTGGGGGTTTTGTCATGTGTGTAGTGGATTTTTTTGTGCTTGTCTATAAACCAGTTTATCTCTAATTTTTCTCTAAACTGAATGAAATTAAAACGGAGGGGTTTACATGAACACTGGGAATAGAGAAATTAAGATCAGCCTGGTAATAAAAACAAAGTCCAAAGCTACAGAGTGGCTGAGTGAACCTAAATGCAGTAGAAGTGTTGGAGGGATGTTGGAGGGAAAAAGAGAGCTACCCCCCTGCAAATCCGGTAAAACACAGGAGGGCAGGGGATGTTTGTATTAATTTAAACCACAAACTGATTTTCTGCAGCCACCTTGTGTCGAAAATGGAAAATGCAGCTCTCAAAATCTGTTTTTGAAAGCCCAGTGCCCTGCTTCTGCAAGGTGTTGCGCCCAAGGGACTTAAAGCTCATTAATGTTGCTGCTGTTGCCAAGAGATCTGCTCACACAAGGAATTTTTCCAGTGGGGAAAACATCCTGAATTAGGGTGGATTTTCACTGATACGCAGTTTCTAGGAGAAAATGTCACCTAGAAAGAAAACATTACTTTTAGATTACATTCCTTTGCAGCCTGAACTTTGCAGAATCAAAGGGGATCTTGCCATTTATCTTAATGCTCAATAAGGTCCTGTTAGACATTATTTGTTTACAGTGCAAAAAGTGATAGATCTTATACCCTTTTTCTCAAAACATGCTTCTTTGGTTGAAAGAAGAAATCTGCAGAAATCAGCGGTCAGAAACCAGAAATGACTATTGACTGAGCTTTAGTGTGCAGTCCCAAAATTCTCTTACTAGATAACACTGCATCTGCTCTAGACATAGGGGAGACATTGCTAGCTCACATTGAACTAGGAAAAGTAACTGCTTTGTCATTGATATCTCTCTCATTTTTCTTTTCTCCAAACATGAATGTAATTTAAATTCAGAGAGAAGACATAAGTGACAGTTATTATTTTCCTTGACAGGTTTGTAACAAGGACAAGGATTATTTCCCATTCAGGACAAAAAGCTGCCTACTGTTCTTCTGTGACAATATTCTCATCTCTTCCACCTCACCACCACTGCAATAATGATTTCCACCTGGCTTATCTAGCAGGGGGCTGGGCTGGCACCATGGCCCTAAGACAGGAGGAACCCTTACTGCAACACCCCAGAAAGTTCAACTGCACTGTGTTTAATTTCCAACAGTTCATTAGGAAGAAAGCTGAGTAGGATGCATTTCAGAAAAGACCTTTGTCTCTCTTCTTTGGTTGTTTAGGTGGTCTGCTGGTACTAACCCATATGTTTGTTTATTCCTGGAAATTCGTCATTTGCACTTATGTGAGGTGAATAGCTTTTACTCCATAAATTACCAAATTATAACCTCTGTATTTTTTGTGTGACAAAGGAAGCCCAAAGCTGCCTATTTAAGGCAAACAGATTGCCTTCAGCCAGATAATGCTGAGCAACATTTACCAGTGGCAAATAACTGGTGTCATGCTGTTAGAATCTGTGAGACACAGAGAGCAGACATGTCCCTCAGCAGTGAGCCATTCTCTGAGAAATGCTCCCAACTTTGTACATCTTGGCTTGGCTTTTCAACAGCATTTTAAAAAACATACTCCAAGAAAAGCAGGAGCAGACAATGAGCCAAAAGAGAGAACAGGTGATGACTTCAGTCTGCCAGGGAAAGGAGCAGGTTGTTATTTAAGTTAGCTGAGAGAGAATCATGGATTATACGGATATTCAGCAGATGGAATCAATGGGATGTAACAGCAGTATCAATATGACAAATTAGAGGAATTACTCCAAACTACCAAACAACAGGGGACATGAATTACAGTTTGCTGTTTTGTTTACAGGCCACACGAGGTCAAACTACTCTTATTGTTGCTCATTGGCTCTCCACTGCTCAGACTGTGGCTGTAACAGTGGGCCCTGTGGATGGCACAGTGGTTGAAATGGGAATGCACACAGAGCTGATGGAGAAAAAGGAGCCATATTATTCACTTGTAACCTCACAGGTACATTGATTTTCATAGCTTTTATTACTTGCATAGTATGCAGACTGGATATATCATGGATCAAATCCCTACTGAGCCATATTTTAGGTATGGGAGCTGAAAACATGACAATGCATAAATACATTTGTCATGCAGAAATTTTACAAATGCTGGTTTCTTGTATGCACCACTATGACTCTGCTAATTTCCGAATGGCTCAGATGACCTTCAAAATACAAAATGACCCATGATTCAAGCATAATCTGGCATGTGCTTTGAAGTGACACACACACACGTAGACACACAGACCTGACATCTACATCGTGGCCATCATCAGGAAAACCCCTTGGTGCTCTGCTGTCTGGTACTGAGATACCAAAACCAACGCACCTCCAAATAAGATTGCACCTCTTTATATCATTTCTCTGCAATCTCCTGACAGCAATTTTACCTGTAGTCTCAGTTAGAAGTGGGGGTGAAGGTTTCCACTGTTCAGAGTGAGCTATAAAGACAAGAGCAGTAGCTGAGGCTGTAACTCTGAGCCCTGTATGTACATAGGAGCCAAACTGAAAGCAAAGTCAAGAGAACACAGAAAACATTCCATCTTTTTTTGGTTTGGTTTTTTTTTTTTTTTTTTTTTTTTTTGTGCAGAAATAGTAACACTTTGGACCTTTTTTCCACACTGATCTACCTTCAACAGAAAAATGAAAAGTACAAATGGAGGTATTTGATAGGTGTGGTTCTGCCATTGTTGTCAGTGTGCTCTGGCCAGGGTTTTTCAGGCATACAATTTAGAATTAAAACTGTGGAGGGGAAAGTGGCTAAAACTAGAAGGACTCACAATGAAAATTAGTGCAAAATTTTAAGGGTGACACCTGGCTCTACTTGATTTAATGTTAACTTTGGTAGACTGTGGACACTGACAAAAGGTACTTGCAAATCGCAGTAGCCACCAAAATCAATTCATCATGAATTTTAAAAAATTCCAGAAAATGGAATTAAAAGCTGTCAATGGTTATAAGAATCTATTGTTTGCTTGCAAACTTGGTAATTTGAAGAAGTGCTAAGGAATCTTTACATCATTGTAGCCAATGGATTCTTGCAGGAACCTTTCAAAATCACCCAGAATTAATCCCATTGAGGAAAAAAAGTACTGTTTTCCTAAGGCTTTAAAAAACATATTTGCCCTTTTTATTCTATGCTGTAGACTTGTACGTGGATTCCTAATGAATAAGGGAAATTTTTGTAATGTTACGTAGAATCATAGAATTGGTAGGTTGGAAAAGACATCTAAGATCACCAAATCCCATAAGAAATAGCTTTCAGAAGTGAGGCTAATTTGGTGAGATGAATAAATCTAAAACTGAATGCCAGAGTACTTATGTGAAACTACAAAGAGAAACCTGTGCACTTTTCAGAGATTCAGTGACCAACACAATGCATTTCTGACTGATTGAATTTTTTTCTTGCCTTATCCTCCTTGAATTAGTTTGAATGGATATTACCAGAGGAGCTAGTGACCACAGAAGATCCTAAGGGTGGATCAAGCATCAACAGTTTGAAGTCAAATAGAGCAAAAGGGAAATCATGCTCCATAATAAGAAGATGAAGAATAACCCCTCAAAAAGTAATGAGCCACACAGGCTAAAAAGTCCAGGGATCTCACTGGACCCTAAAACAACTAAAATGAAAAGGATAAATATTTGTCAAGCAGTGTAACTGTGGACTCCATTCTTGGAGCTGGTGCCGACTCAAGCAGTGAGGCCCCAGGCAGAAGGCTCTGAGTGCAGGTTGTGCTGGATGACCTGGAGATTCCTTCTGACCAACAAGGTTCTGTGAACTTATGACAGCTGGTGAGAGCTCCTGCGCACCACTTCCCCTTTCACACTGACATCACTTCTTCAGAAGAACACGTCAAGGATTATTTCTGCACTAATCAGGAGGACTGTTTCCTTTTTCTAAAATTAGTGTCAGTGATACAGCACATTTACTAAGGTTGGATTCTGTTGTTATTTGTGGTCCTGAGGCAGCATTATGAAATGATTCATACCTGTATCTTCACCCTTGTTCTCTGCTGCCTCAGGATCCTTCTGTTTGATTCCTCCTGCAGCTGAAGATTCTAAGAGCAGTTTATCCTAAAAATGTAGAAATAACTGTAATTTCAAACTATTTTTTGATTTCTTATTTCTGAAGATAATAAAATTAAAGTATGAAGGATCATTTTTTGGTCTGTGAGCACTGGCCACAGTTTGAAAGTGGCCTGTTCCCCTGTTTTGCATCACACTTGCTGAAGGTGTAAAGTAATTACTTTTATTACCATAATTTAACTGAAAAAATAAATTCAGTAAAGTGACATGGTAAGTACCTTTAACAGTCTTTGACTATCCATAACACAGGGAAAAGTTAGAGATGTTTCTTAGACTGGTTATTAAACATTGCCATTGGAAGTTGCCATCACTTCCCTGCTCTTTAATCCCCCAATTTAAAAAGGGTATGACTGATCTCCAAAATGGTCCTGAATGTGGTCCTGCCTCATTCAGGGAAAGAATTAATGAGTTCTACTACTCAAAATAGTTGTTCTTAACATATTGTTTTAATGTTATATTGAGTGCACATATATGGCACAATTCCCATTTACAAAGCATGAAGAATTAATGACTGAGCTTTTGCAGTATATTTGAGAATACATTTTCCTACAAGTACACTTTGCTATGTCTCAGGTACATAAGAGGCTTTTGCTTATTTTATTTACCCCTAAAAGTGAATTCTTGGAGTCTCCAAATTCCAGCTGTTGTATTTACACTGCTAAATAATTCCTTTTTCTAGCATCCCCTAGTGCAAAGAGAAGTATCTCTCAACAGAGAGGCTTGCGGCCCCAGTCCTAAACTGTTGTGTGATTTTATTTGTTCCAACCCTCAAAGCAGAGAGAACTGTGAAACAAGGTCAGGTTACTCAGGGCTCTTGAACACACTCCAGAATATCCGTAGAGCTGGCAAACCCACAGCCCCTCTGGATGGTCTGAGATACTGCTTGGCCACTCCCCTGTGAATACTGTGCTCCTATTATTCAGTCAGTGTTTCTTTCATGTAGTTGTCATCTTTTGCCCATCATCCTTTTTCTATGGCTGTAACAGTGGGCACCCCTGACAAGAATGTGGCTCCAGCTCCTCTGGATCTTCCCATCACCCAGTTGGAGACAGCAATCATTGTACTTGGTTTCTCCAAACTGAGCACACATTTCCCTCAGCATCTCAGTAGCTTCCCATACGGTGTGTTCCAGAGCCCTCTTTGTCTTTGTAGCCTTCTGTGCAGCTCACTGGCAGTATGACAATGTCTTTTCTGCTTGCAGTGGGAAGCCCAGGGTTTAACAGTTCCTCACATATTCCCAGTTTCTGAACAGAGCAGAATAATTGCCTCTCTCCACCTGCTGACTGCACTGACTCCTTCACTAATCATCTCCCCTGTGCTGGTGCCCTCTTTGCTGGGATTGCACACTGCTCATCATGCCTACCTTGTGGTCCACCAGAGTCCCCAGATACTTATAAAATAGGGAAAACTGATAATCCAGCAGTGAGAAGCTGAAAACTGGCAGTAAGAAAATCTCACTTAGGGCAGACAAAGCCATGGTCAAGAAACCTTAAAAGCATAGGACAAAAAAAATCTGTGCATAAAAAATTTCCTGCATGTGACCTATATGCACCCATATGTACCTATACGTATATCTAAGTGTAGATAACATATACTCAGTGTAGATAAGCCCAAAATATTTTTGTGAGGTCTAAGCAAAACTATAATGACTGCATATTTTGAACAAAGCTACATATAATCTATTTCTATTTCTATGTTTCTATTGCTGTTTTCCCTATGGAAATACTCTATGTAGACATAATCTGTTTCCCAAATCAGTATCCTAACTTTCAGCAGAACATCCTGCTTTAATTCTCCCATCAACAAGAGTGAATTAATTTTATTGACCAGTCTGTAGGGAAAAAAAAGCAAAATTAATCCTAATATAAACCTACAAAATAAATCCCCAACAATACATGTTGTACATGATCCTTTTTATTTACATTCTCATTTAATTTGGGCTTCCTTTTTAAGATTTCATCTAAATATTGATGAGTGGAAAACAATTTCCATGAAAGTACTATATATAAATCTTTAATTCAAATTGCAAGTTTCTCCATTTTTTCTAATGCAGCAAACAGCCAAACCCTATTACCCTGAACAGTTTGAAATCATAAATATTTATCTGAGCTCAGTGGTGATTTGTTATAGAGAGGTTAGACTGTGTCTTCAACACAAATTTATTGCCACAGTTGAAGCTGGAGCTAATGAAGTCCATATTGTCACACTGATGATGTTTTTCAAAATGCACATTAGGATCCAGTGTCTTTTACAGAGTTTGCAACACAAATGCTTTGAAAAATTTTATACTGAGTGCTCATTCTCAGTCTGGAAATTATCACTCATGTAGTATTTTCTTCCCTTCTCTATTCCACTGTCAAGACTGTGACTGAGAATTGTATAAAATTCATGAACTCCAGCATTCTTCAGTGAGTTATTAAACCAGTATTATTTTTTGCTAGTCTTTTTCTTTTTTGTACCTAAAGAATGATAATTAGGGGACTCAGAAGGAACCAAATGCCTTTTCTACTACATTAGGAATTCTTTGCTAATCACTGAAGTCTTGCAGATAATTCTTAGGTTTAATATAATAACGTTTAGAAGAAGCAGTTTCTAGTCTTCTTGTTTAAATTGGGATAGATGCAGTTTTCACAGCTGAGGGATCATGACATAAGAGGTAAGGAAGTGTTGGACTATGCAACTGCCTTTATCCCGTCCCTTTAGAATTTACCTGTAATATTCTATTACTAAAGGCTACTACAATAACCTATATAGAGTATGTAAAAATGGCAGAGTGCCTATAAGTGCAAAAGGGAAATATAGTACACACACACTTGTTTTCTTGCAAGGATTTAATTATAGGAAAGTGGGAGAAATTCTACAAGGTGTATAAAGTCTTATTTTAGTGGGTTGTTGTCAAGCACGCTAATGAAAACAAAAACCAAACTATTAGTAAATAGTTATATTTACATTATATTATTGTCCAGTTCAATTTTATTGCATCAATTCCTATGGTAAAAAAATGATACTTGAAGCATTTTCTAGCTACCTAGCTTCTGGTGTACCTGTGAGTCTCAGAGGAGACCTTTGCTAGGTACACACACAACTGAACACTGTCTTCTCACACAATTTCCCTGACCAATCATGGCACTAAAATGCAGTAGGAATTGAGTTCAGCTTCCTTTTAATAACTGGCTCAAATAACCAAACATGTTGCAGCAAATGTTTGTATATTTATTCCCAACATACATCATACATATATGTGCCCAGAAAGTTTTCAAGAATCTCCACTGTTTGGCCACAATCCCCATTTTGCTGATTAAGACACAAGACATTGTTTTTTATTTTTAGCGGCTGTAACTCTGCCTGCCAAGAGCAAATGATTAATCAGGTCCTTAAAATGACTTAACAGCTGTAAATCAAGTAGTAATTTTAAGAAGCAGAGCTCATGGACAAAATAGCTGTTTCATTTGCCAGGGAGCAGAAAGATATATTTAGTCACCTCTGGATGCTAACATTGCCTCCATCAGATCTTTTAGAAGGTCAAGCTGATTATTCCTCAGGTCTTGTCTGCATGTTGCTACTGAAAAAAAATCTCACTGCAACATGCATAGAGTCCCAGTTTTTTCAGGGTTTCTGAGTATCACAGACACAAGTCTCTTTGAGCCTGGACCTTGCTTGAGAAAATAGGAGGCGTTTCTACACATTTCTGTCTGTTTGTCCTGGGCTTTGTTCTTCATGTCTCTCTGAGGCTGTTGTCGGCTGCCTGCTTTCCATGCTGCTCCTTGCATCCTTACTTCTGCTAAATCTGTTACCTAAGATCAAACAAGCAAATCTGGCTGAAAGTAATCATTTTTGTCCAGAATTACCTGTATGACTCCTTATCTTGTATCCCAGTACTCACGATTATTCTGAGGGCTCATTTCTGGCCATCTCAATGCCAGGTTCAGCAGGTTATTTCAGGGTCGCTTTACAGAAAACCATTTCCAAGGTGTCCATGGTACACCAGTGACATGCACTTCCCTGGGTGGGAATGACTGTGACCAGGGCAGAAATTTAGGGCGCACACTTAGAATGGTGAATGGTTGAAGATGGAGAAGAGTTGCTATGTATCTACTGCCCAGCAGTATTTGCCATAACCAAATTACCTGTTACAGGTGACCCTCAAATGAGGGCTTATATCGTATTCTGATTATTTTGCAACTGACTTTTGTTTGAAAGGCCTGCTTCTCCACCCAGCAGGGCCAATGAAGCATCTCTGCATTCTTTAGCGTCAGGCTAATTGTATCTCATGTCAAGGAAAATGACATTTTATATTTTATGAACTCTGCAATACATCCACTGCAAAGCTTTTAGCAATGATTTTGAAACTCCTTTCTTAAATCTCTAGAAGGCTAAAAATGTAGAAAACCTCAAAAATATATTTTTCAGACCATGTTGTTGTCATTTGGACCACAACATTCCCTAATCAAATGCAACATGGCCCATAGTGACGCAATAGAAAAAGTCTCAGTTGGAAGACTCTGCATCAAAATAGCCTGCTCACCATTAGAGTTTAAGCTGGACAAATATTTGAAAAATTATGCCTTTTCCAAATCTTCATTTTGCAGTTACCTTCACTCCAGCCTTGGAAACACACTGCAGGTTATAGGGCATGATCTGAACTCACAGGAAGAAAGAGGAGCTTCAGCATAGAGAACTTGTAGGCAATGCAAAATCCAGGACATCATCAGAGTCAAACACTCTCTTTACTAGAAGTGCAAAAAGTCAACTTTTTTAAGCAAGTCTATAACTGTGTCTATAATTCCACGAGAATCAAAATTGTCTGAAAAAAAAACACAGAATAATTCTGTACCAAATATGAACCAGCATAGTCTGACTGAGGCCTGTGGAGTTATCCCAGTTTACAACAGGTTAAGATCTGGCCTCAGCTGGACATTTGCATGCATAAATCAAGTAATTGCATGCACAAACTGATAGTTATTTTGATTTGCATGTAAGTGTTCATACTAAGTAGCAAGAGCACTATTGAACTAATGCTTGTCATAGTTTTTTCCTGTGCAAACAGATGCATTTGCAGACACTGAAGACTTTGTTAATAGTAGCAATGTGGGAAGGAGAGAAGAGGCCTCTTACACACTGCATAATCTCTTTCTTCTTTCTCTGCCTTTGCTCCTTAAGTCTGTTCTTATATGAAAACCCCCACTTTATTAAAAAAAATTACTGGACCTTTGGGGACAAGTTAGCCTGAGAAAGAGAAAAAAATCTTACCCTCTGTCTGTTTATGAAATTTCTGTGTCAGTTTTACATTGACATGAAATATGGGTCAGTCTTAAAGGATATCACACATCAAACTTACTACAGAGTGCATATTTCTATGATGAAGCGTTGCAAAGCAAGCAATGAGTCACACTAGGGAGAGAAAAAGAGGCAGGTTTTATAGAGGAGGGAAAGTAATCCAAGCAAACTCAAAATGTACTTGCAAGAAATGAATGCAAAGTGCATGAGTTTCGATCAAATTCTAATTAAGTTCAAAGGATGAAGCGGTAACACCCATCAAGCTGTGAAGTTTGCACCACAACTTTTCAAAAGCTTGAGTCTTCTCAGACCTTGGCTTAAGAGATCAGGCAACAGTGAGGGATGCCAAACATCAAGGTTCGTCAAAATTTAAAGGTACCTGAACATAAGAATTCAGACTAGCCCAGTTCCAAAAAGAGAACTAATCAGTGAGAAGCAGGGAGAGAGAATGCATGAATTTATGTGTTTCAACTGAACTGTTCCAGGAACCAATCCCAGGCAGGTAGCAGATTTAAAAAATAATAAATTAAAAAAAAAAAAAATTTTAAATCTACCTATATTGTCACATTTCTCAAGAATCAAAACAAATTCCTAAATTCATCAAGAGATAGAAAAGAGAAGACAGGAATTTGCAAACGACAAAATGTTTTATTTTGTTATTTTCAAGCTGAAACTTTCTGTTTCAAAACAGTATTTTCAGTTCAAGCTGAGCTTCAGCTTTTAAAATATCACTCAAAAAGAGCTGAGTATTTAAAAAAGAAAAAGAAAGAACTTTGGATACCACTAAACAACTTCTATAGCCATTAACTATTTTAATAACTGAAAAATACACTCATTTTCTGATTTGGACTGATTTTGAGCTATATGTGATTTCCTTATTTTGTGGTTCAGCTGCCAGACTAAAAATTGACATTATTTTCAATATCTTTAATTCTGTATTCCAGGCTGAACTGATAAATATAAAATAATGTACTGAACTGATAATATAAAATTCTGGAATAGGTTACTTTTCTGGAGTTAAAATACAAAGCTAGAGTGAGAGAAGAGAAATTGCATCATCTCAGAGTGTCCTAACAAGGGCAGTATGATTCTGCCCTCCAAACCAATCACTTCCAGCTCTATGTGACCAGCAGTTCTGTGCACAGAGACTACAGATGCATGCAGCCTGGGAGAGTGTTTTAAAAAATGGCCCCTGCCTGGTTGACAGATTGCAATACACATTTCTGTCAGGGGAGATGAGGCCATGGAGAATGACTTCCATGACATGTTCATGGCCTCTTATTTTTCTCCTCTTCATTTCACAACTCTTTTATAGTTCTTGCTGTGATCTAGAGGATGAGATTTTGAATTAATATTTAGCACTCAGTGGTAAACTATTTTTTCTTTAATTTCCTGATTATAGCTTACTGGCACAAGACTTGGAGCTGCAATATATAACATCTCTATCTTTGGTATTTCTGTCATTGTCTCCTTTTACATGTATAACTGCTGGTCTTTTCCATAGAATCTGTGCTTCCTGTCACAGGAATGCTGTAAGTGCATAGATGGTGTAAGTTCCATGGACAGCTAGGAAGAAAAGGGACTTGCAGGCATTAGGGAAGGCAAGTCAGTACCACTACTGATCTTCAGAATTTAAAGTTCTGTGCCTGTGATGTGGCCTTGTTAGGATGTGTTTTCTTTGCAGTTTTCTTCCTCTTTTTCTGTGCAATACTTCTCACAGTGACATCCTATAAATGAAGCTCATTGAGCTACCACAATGATGATGGCACAGTATAAGCACAGCAACACAAATTGCCTCAAAAACTATAATATTTTACATATTTACTTTATACAAACTTGATAATATTGTCAATCTGTTGGGGGGGACATCCACTTTATTTTCAATAAAGAGAATGTTAAAACTCAAAAAATCCACAAGAGAATTACAAGACACATGTCAAACACAGTCAGCAAACATAGAGACGAGTGTAACTCCTAGGGCATGCAGAGGCACATTCCCTTCTTTCCCAACCATATAACCTCAAAGAACAGGACAATTCATAAACTCCTCAGAAGCAAGAAGGAGGAGGGAAAAGTTAGCAAAAATCTGTTTGGTGTAAATGAGCACAGAGGTTTCGTAGGGAGGAAACAACCTTCAATACTAATTTGAAAGTGAAAATAAAATAATGCAGAAGAAATACAGATCATATGGCATCATACATTGTCATTTGCTAGCCCTAGCTATAATAATTCCCGTGGCCGTCATTTCTCATATTTAGTTAATTCTTATGTGGAAATGCTGTTACATTTGGGTGATTAGATGGTAAATGCTGACCTGGTAAAAACAGTTGAAAGCAACATTTGTTTTTGTAGTTCTGTGACTTCATCCTGCAAATACTTCTGCTTTTGTACATGAAAGAAAGGTATCTTCTCCTTTGGATACTTGAAGCAGATTGAGACCAAGTCCCTGTTGACTTCTTAGAAGCAGAAGTGTTCAGAGTAATTGACCTCTCACTGAAACTGCCAGGAATACACTGACAGACAGGCTTCCAAGGCATTTTGATGGAGTGATAGGTTGTTAGCAAACATTGCCCAGATGCCTTGCTTGAAGGATGCTGTTTTTAAAGATTCCAGAAAACTTTTTTCTTCCTTCTTCAAGTGATAGGTGGCTTTGGCGATATGAGGTCTGGACAGAATCAGGGGATTATAGAATTATAGAATCTTACAATAGTTTGTGTTGGAAGGAACCATTAATCGTCATCTAGCATCTGCAATGAGCAGGGACATCTTCAACTAGATCTGGTTTCTCAGTGTGCCTTTCAACCTGACCTTGAATGTTTCCAGGGATGGGGCATCCACCCGTACTCTAAGCAATTTGTTCCAGTGTTTTATTACCCTCAGTGTAAGAAACCTCTTCCTTGTATCTAGTCTTAATCTACCCTCTTTTAGTTTAAAATCATTATGCCTTGTCTTATAGCTACAGACCCTACTAAAAAGTTTGTCCTCATCTTTCTTGTAAGGTCCCTTTAAGTATTGACAGGTGGTTGTAAGTTCTCTCCAGAACTTTCTCTTCTCGAGTCTGAACAGCCCCAGCTCTCCCAGCCTGTCCTCATAGGAAACATATTCTAGTTTTGTGATGGTTTTTGTGGCCCTCCTCTGGATCTTCTCCAATGTGTCCATGTCTTTCCCATCTGAGGACTCCGGAGCTGGATGCAGTACTCCAGCTGGGGTTTCACAAGATGGATCTGTACTTACAGGTGCTCTGTATTAAAAAATGTATTTTCAGATTTTCACCAAGCAGTCATTTGCACCTGGATTTGTCACATCTTATACAGGTTCCATAGTGAAAGCAATAGAAGAGATTAGGCAATATTACCTGTGTTTCCTCTTGTGCAAGCAGTCTGTGTGTGGTGCATCTTACTGTGCACTGTATCTTCCTGCATATATGAACCACATCTACTAGTAAAGTTGTCTCATTCATGGAACTCCCTCACTCTTCAAATGGAGATGATGTTGAGTTTTCTCAAGTGAGTTATGCTTCTAAATAGTGAGTATTTCAGAAATATTTAGAAGAGAGTTGAGATAGGTGGGTCCTGTTCAGGATTCAGAATTGATTTTCTGTATTTCCCTTATCCTGAAGGACTCAGGTTGAGGGTGTATCTAATTATTCATGTGAGACTGACTGTGAAGGGTGTTTTCAGGCAAGCCATATAAATTAATAAACATAAATGTGTTTATTAAGAATGTGCAGATTTACACCTCCCTTCACATCTTGGAAAATATTTCACTGTCACAAAGACAAATTGCCTTCTGAATAGAAGGAAATAAATTCTAGTTTATATCTGTATTCTTTAAAACACTGGAGACTTTCTCAAAACACTTCAGCTCATATTTCAGCAACAGCCTTTTGGATAAAATTGGAACTCAATTTAGCCACTGTTGTTAAAGAAACAAACAAAAAAAATTCTATGAATACATTGGCTGCAAAAGGAGGGCTAAGGAACAGCTCAATCTTTTGCTGGATACAAAGGGTAGCATAACATCCAGGCATAAGGAAAAGGCTGAGGTATCTAATGACTTCTTTGTCTCAGTCTTTAATACCAAAACCAGTTGTTCTCAGGTTACCCAGGTCCCAGAGCTGGAAGTTACTGATGGGGAAGAAAGAAGAAAGGATTATGCCTGTTATGCCAATTAGACACCCACAAGTGTATGGGTCCAGGTGGAATGTGAGAATAATGAAGGAGCTGGTAAAAAAAAATGCCACACCATTTTCAACAATTTACCAACAGTCCTGTTTGACAGGAGAAGTGCCAGCTGACTGGAAATTAGCAAACATAGTGTCCTTCTGAAGAGGGGTCCGAAGGATCACCCAGGGAACTACAGGCCTGTCAGCCTGATCTCAGCACCAAGGAAGGTCATGGAGCAGATCATCCTGAGTGCCATCACACAGCATGTGCAGGACAACCAGGGAGTCAGGCCCATTCAGCACAGGTTTACAAAGGGCAGGGCCTGTTGACCAGCCTGATCTCCTTCTGTGATGGGGTGACCCACTTGGCAGGTGAGGGAAAGACTGTGGATGTTGCTTACCTAGACTTTGGTAAAGCATTTGACACCACATCCCACAGCATTCTCCTGGAGAAACTGGCTGCTCATGGCTTGGATGGGTGTAGTCGTTGCTGGGTGAAAAACTGGCTGGCCAGGCCCAGAGAGTGGTGGTGAATGGAGCTGAACACAGCTGGCACCCAGCCACTCTTGTGGGGTTCCCCAGGGCTCCGTGCTGGGGTCAGTCCTTTTTAATATCTGAATCGATGCTTTGGCTGAGGGGATTGAGCTCACAGACGACACCAATTTAGGTGGGAGTGTTAATCTACTGGAGGGTAGGAAAGCTCTGCAGGGAGCTCTTTGATGGGCTGGATTGATGTGCCGACAACAAGTGCATGACATTCAATGAGTTCAGGGTCCTGGGCTCAGATCCCAGCAGCCCCCAGGTGGCACTACAGGCTGGGGGAAGAGTAGCTTGAGAGCTGCTCAACAGGAAGCAACTTCAGGGTGCTGGCTGACAGCTGCCTGAATATAAGCCAGCAGTGTGTCCAGGTGGCCAAAAAGGCCAGTGGTATCCTGGTTTGTATCAGCAATGGTGGGGCCAGCAGGACCACGGCAGTGACTGTCCCCCTGTACTCAGCACTGGTGAGGCCACACCTCAAATCTGGGGTTCAGTTTTGGGCCTTTCACTGCTGAAAAAACATTGAGGTGCTGGAGAGTATCCAGTGAAGGGCAGTGGAGCTGGGAAAGGGCCTGGAGCACAAATCTTACAAGGAGTGGCTGAAAGCTGGTGTTTAATCTGGAGAAGAGGAGGCCTTGTTGATCTCGGATGTGATGGTACAACTTTTGAAATTCACCACAACCACGATCCCAGTATATTTGCACGTCCAAAAGGCGTGACATGTCTGGAATTGCTCTAACACCAAGCAATATTGTGTCAAGCACACAAATAAATTGAGGCTGGAGAAAAGGATTTGAATGTTTTTCAGGAAAATATGAAACATGCGTTGCTAAGAAATTTACAGTTGAATTGAAACCACCTAAAACAACTTTCTCAGCTTGTCAGTGTTTATTTATCCTCTCTTCAGGCATCCCTTCTGTCCCCTTACTACTTTGCATTTTGTAGTAATTAGTAAAATATGTAGAAAGATATTTATTTTAAACTGAAAAACTAAAAGTCTAGGCATTCTCTGCATTTTTATCCAAAGCCTTTCAGTGGATGACACATTTTTGGATCCTGTCTGATTCTGGCGTCAAACTGCTGGCAGTAAAATGTATTTACTCTTGTTGTGCCTAATCATATATGCTAGTAATATCTGGGAAGATATTGGCAATGGAGGTGAGACATCTGAAGGGCAGATGAGGGGAAAATTTAAATAGCTCCTCAAGAGGAGGAGTGTCTGGAAAAGAAGTTTGCCATATTAAAAATGGTTACATGCTAAACACAAACATATCTTGTTCCAGACAGATATGTATATTGGCATAATATGACAACCCAGAGCCAGGGGAGAGAATTGCATTAGTGGACAGAGCACAGCTCAATGCAAGAGAGAGGCCACTGGTGTGCAGGAATGTGTTTTTAGTAGCTGATTATTAAAATGAAAGCTTATGAAATCAATTTTTTGTCCTCATTTGTTCTCTGGTGTTGTTTTAAAAGGAAGATTAGGCTAAGCAATAATTTTTTTCCTCCTTTTTGCCATCAGAGGATGAGGCAGCCTTTCCAAGCCCCAAACCTGCACCAGTGACCCTGACCCTCGAGGGCTCCAGCCATCTGCCACCTTGGGCCAGTATCATGGAGGGCCTCTCATCAGCACTGACCAAGTCAATTCCATGACGAAAATATTTTAATCTGGACTATTTATTAGAAACAAAAACTCTGGAAAATGTTGTCTTGTATGTCACTTGAATCTGTTTACACTTTGCCGATGTCTTTTATTATCTTTCCACTTACATATCCAGCTTTAAAATGTCCTCATGAGATCTTAGGTTTTCAGATGGTATAAAACTGTGAGAAGAATCAATATAACAGAAAATAGGGCTATCATTCAGAGGGATCTAGATAGATTGAAGAAATGGACTGAAAGAGGCGTCCTGAGGATGCCACAATTGGGACAAAAGTAATGCCAGGTAGCAGAAGAGTTTGGGAGCTGTCTGGGTAGGGGTCACCTTTGCAGAGAAGGACCTGAGAGATCCTGGTGGATGGTAAATTGGGTGGTATGACCTTCTGGTGATGAAGACTAACCACATGCTGGGCACCATTTACAATATTGCACCAGCTGAAGAAAACCAATACTTGTAAGGTCATTTGTAAGGGCACTTGTAAGGTCACTTCTGGAGTGCAATGTTCAGTTTTGGGGTGTTCATCAAGAGTTTAGCATAATCAAAGAATCATCAGTTATAGAATGGTTTGGAGTGGAAGAAACCTTAAAGATAATCTAGTTCCACCTGCCCTGCTATGGGCAGGGATGTCTTCCAATAGACCAGGTTGCTCAGAGCCTCACCCAGCCTAGCCTTAAGACTGCCAGGGATGAGGCATCCATAACTCCTCTGGGCATCCTGTTCCAGTGCCTCACTGCTGTCATAGCAAAGAATTTCTTCTTATTATCTAATCTAAACCTGTTCTCAGCTTGAAGCCATTACCCCATATCCTATCACTACAGTTCCTAACCAGTGGTTTCTCTCCAGCTTCCCTGTAGGACCCTTCAGACATTGGAAGGTTGCTCTGAGATCTCTACACAACCTTCTCTTATCCAATCTCAGCAGCCCCAAATTTCTCAGCCTGTCTTCATAAGGGAAGTGCTCCTGTCCACTTATCAACTTCACGGCCCTCCTCTGGACTTGCTCCAACAGTTCCATGTCCTTCTCATGCTGGGGGCACCAGAACTGTATGCAATATCTTCAATTAAGTGTGTTCCAGGAAAATGAAAAAATATGCAAAAACAGCATTCTACAGCATAAATCTGACCACCATAGGGTGGTTTGTAAGTCAGACATTCAAACAGCACCACATATAGAGCTCACAAACAGCACAGCATCCTGTGGTTGCTGGGAAGCAGAGCTCAGGAACCAGGTTGATTTGGCAGATATTTTGAATGAGCTTCACATAACACAAGGCATATATGGAGAAGGGCTACAGGGTAATGTTACTTTCTTCTGTAGGAACACAGTGGGGTATGTAATATCTCTAATATCTTTAGGCCATTTAAGCCTACACGCTGCCAACTTCCATACATATCAGAGGCAAATCTAGCTCTTTGATGAGCCTGCTTTTCTGTATGTTGTTGGAAAAAGCAAAATAATCCCCTTGCCTTCTACACCTTCAAAAGCAGAAAGCAAAACAAAGGAACAAAGACATTTTTTAAATTTCTATTTTCTGAATTCTCTTTAAAGGCACATTTTAGCACTGTAATTTCATGTTTCCTTTTTAAAATATAGGAGTGGGTTTTGCCAAAATATATTATTATGTCAAAATGTGTCAGTTTTCATTAAACTACAGGATACAGAATAAATAAGTGGCACCTTACCTGGAAAACTTTGGTCACTAACCAACTATGGATTACTCATTCCCCTTCTTTGCCTCATTTGAAGGGTTTAGAGAGTAAAAATAAGTATTAAGAGTTATTGTTTATTTCTAGTCTAATCTGCTCAGCTGTATTTTTGGTGGAAGGGCTTGATTTTGTTCTGCATACAATCTAAAAATTCAATTTGTTCTGAAACTTTGGTCACTAACCTAAAACAGTGTTGTTCTGCTGGTCTGCTTTAGAGCTCAGTATCTCGTATTTAGAGGCAATGCCTTGATACCTTCTTCCTTCATGTGGGGTTAGTGCAGAACCAGATTGTCTCTGTTGTTTTAGTTGCTGCCAAGAGGCAGAATCTACAGAGAAGTTGTCTGAGAGAGAAATAAATACTTGATGCACAGTCATAAACCATGCAGGAGAGTTCATTTTATTTATTATTTTTGTATTATTGTGAGATACCCTGCTTAATTCTCTACTTCCCTTTCTATCTATTTCCTCAAAGTAACTGCACTACAACTGATAATCCCATTCCTGAAAACATCTGGTTTTCCCATCAATTCTTTTACTATAGAAAATCACATTAAGTAAGGTCTAAAAAAAAAAAAAAAAAAAAAAAAAAAAAAAAAAAGAAAAAAACCAAACAAAAAAACCCCCACAGTTTGCTAGACATGTCATGAACTTTGCTATTAAGAATCTCATGATGAAAAAAGGGTAATTTTCAAGAATTTAAGAAAAAAAAAAAAAAAAAAAAAAAAAAAAAAGAAAAAAACCAAACAAAAAAACCCCCACAGTTTGCTAGACATGTCATGAACTTTGCTATTAAGAATCTCGTGATGAAAAAAGGGTAATTTTCAAGAAATTTTTTTTTTTTTGTGTGATATAAAAGTTTCTTTATGTCACAAAAATCAGCAACATAAAGCAGAAACAACCTAGTGAAAAATGAGTGTATGCCAGTGTTTTCTTTGATAATCAGAAATTGGGATTTTTTTTCACAGTTGTTTTATAATCTATAAAAATTAAGCTCAGATCAAACATGACAACTTAAGTAGGTGTTTTAATTACACTTACAGTAATACAGTCCAGTACAGTATACAACTAGTATACAATACAGTATATTATTCATGCTGCAGTTTTATTGGTGATAAGAACATCTAATATTATTACATTATATTAAAAGATAGCAGATTTGCCTTGTCCTGGAACAATTTTCAAGGAATCATAGACAACAGACACTCAAGACCACAAATTACTTGTGTGGTACTTAAATATTATGAGATTTAAGTCCCAGAAACTGGTGTGGTTATATTTTTGCATTCTATGTGAGTGTTTTCAAATTGTTTGGTTTGGGAAGGACATCACATATTCCCCTACAAATGGACATATATGGTCAGGTTTGCCATTATTTTCCATGCAAACTCTGAACAAATTCTTTTCCTGTAAGTGTTAAGAATACAGCTTCAGACCTAAAATTAAAGACTGATTACAGTAGAATGAAACTGAAGAACAGCTAATAAGGGTTATTCAGAATAGTTAGTCACCATTACACCCACATCAGCATTTCAGGGATATTGCAGAAGTCTTTTGGTGAATATAACACTTCAGGGAATTCGTGTATGACAGAGCTACCTAAAAACATATGTCTGCAATAGATTCTTAACCCAACATGAGCATTTTAAGACAAATGACTATATGAAATTGTTAGCTGTCAGGACAAAAGTAGCACATAAGCATTGTTGATCACATCTGAAAAGGCACATTTGATAGAAGTTTAGAGCTCTGTGACATTTCTTTTGTGTATCTATCTCACTCAGATAGCCTCATTCCAGAAGGCTTGTCCCTTCAAGCTGAAATTGGACATATTATCATCTGTTGACACCTGTGGATAGGAGAAAGTCACTTCTCTTCTGTTGCACTGTAGAAGACTGCAATTTGCTGTACTGATGATTTTATTGATTTATCTAACTAATACTACAGCTGTACAAGGAGAACTACTGTCCAACCTCAAGAGCTTTACAGAGAGGGTGATTACGATTGTTACTTATTATTAACACAGGGAAGTTTCATATTGCAATCTGTAAGAAAACAGGCTTTATTTTTCCTTATCCGTCTTAAAAATTACTATTAGCAAGTTGCAGATTGAGAGGAAGAAAGCTGTTATTTCATTCTGCTTCACCATGACTCCATAGACACTGATTAATCTATCCCTGTTTGCATCATATAAGACAGGTAAACTGCCCCTATGTCAGTGTGGGTCCAGTTTTACTGAGGAATAATTCCAGTTGATATAAGTAGAAATGAAATGCTGCTTTCATGCTCTGTGTCAGGAAGGACGATGAAGACTTAATAAAGGGTGGTTCAACTTCAGCAACTGCCATGGCTTTGGATTTTGGAGACTTCTTTTGCCCTCTTCTGTTCACATCCTCTCATCCTGTGAACCCTCTTGTCCTTATAAGAGCTCCTGTTCACCAGGACTGTTCTTGAATTTCCTGTTGCTGATATCTAACATAGAAAATCCTGTTATCATGCCGGATGTGCTTGACAGGCACATAGGCAGCTGTTTTTCAGTATCTACCCTTCCCTGCCTTCTCCAAGGTAAAGCAAAAACACACCCAGGAAAGCCCTCAAAAAACATAAATGTTGAGGTCTTGTATAAAAATTTACAGAGTTCCTTAGCGATGTACAAGAAAGGGAAAAGACAGAATCAAGATTAATTTGATCCAGTGTGGGTACTCTAGGTGGAAACACTAATTTCTGCCCTTGTCACAGTGGAAATACAGAATGTTTCTTATGTCACCCCACTGTCACCCCACAGCTGTGTCTGGTTATTACTTCGTCTCCTTGTTCAGACATGTGTACAGCTAATACACTGCAGGGCAAATGCAGAGTCTTGGTGCAAGTTCCATGCTTACTTCTGTTTGAAAATAATTTTTCAGAGGTTTTTTTTGTTCTTCCTTTCTGTTTTTTAAGTGCTTATGTTTCGAAATACTAGTATATTAGTATAGTTTCTACTTTATTGTAATGTTGTGTGTTTAAGGTTGCCATATGTCTAATTTTTCTTACACAATCAGGCAATGTTTCCCAAAATGATAATGCTTTACTGTCTTTTCACCCCTTTACTGATGTCCTTGAATGGAGCGAAATTACAGACATCCTCATAAAAGAAAACCAAAGCCCAGGATGTTCTTATGAACTGCTGAAACTAAGTGCTCAGGAATTTTTTAAAACTACCATAGACATTGTTGAAGCCTGTTAACAGCCATTTTCATAGAAGTAGATATTCCACTGCCTTCTTTCACAGCAGTATTCTTTCAGAGTTTATCTGGACACATCCATTATCCAGTGACATTCCAATAGTTCAAATGAGTCATGAGTACAAACCATATTTTAAAAACACCTTTTTTTCAGAATACTTTTTTTTTTTTTTCCCCAGGGGAGGATTGCTGAGTATTTTGGGATTTTTTTTATTTGAACTAAGACAGGTATTTAAATCTCAAAAATATGATTTAACTGACACATACCAAGAGCCTTTAAAATCCAGTAAAAGGTAGGCAGTCATCAGTTTGCTTAGCATCAAGAAGCTCTAGAAGGTGATTTTAGACCTTGAGAGCCAGATCTCTGGCTCAAGAATTTCTGATCTTTGTATGAGCAATTGACAGAATTCAAGGTGTTCATTGGTGTGTGGCTGGCCCAACTCTAACACTAGAAAGGTTTTCTTGGGTGGATAACCCTGTTCTCTTTAAGATAGTTATGCCCTAAATTCACACAGAAAAGCACTTTATTCATAGTTTTTGGTGATACGTGGGCCTATGTGCACTTCTTTTACTTTATATTTTACGAGAGTCTGAAACAAAAAAAAGTTCCTGTGGCTTTCGGTGAGACAGATTGTTACTCCTGAGAATACATTTAAAAGTAGATTACAAAAAGTAATTTTAATGCATCTTCTGTCATTGGTCATTGGTTACTCTGTCAGTACACATGCAGTATAAAAAAAAGTCACAACTATTTCTCCAGCATACATCTAAGCTGAAAAACAGGAGAATGGGATTACCACCAGATTCTAGTCCTACTTCTGCAGAAAAGATAGGATAACTCTCAGTAGATGTCTACTCATACCTTAACTGCACTTCTAACAATTCTACTGCACAGTTTAGACTTAGGTTTTCTTGGAGGGAAAAGATTTTCAGATATTCTTCTAAGAGATTTTTGCTTCACAAAATTTGGGCCAGGGCCAGAGAGTCATGCTACTCAAAGCTGGGCTGAGGTTTGCAGGATAAATGAGTCCTGACAGAATATGGCATGAGAGAACATCCTTGTAACACAACTGCAGGTAGTTGTCGCTTAAATTTGTTTGTTGTGTGTGTAGGTATAACCAAAACCTGTTGAAAGCATGCATGTATCTGCTACTCCCCCAGGAGAAATATTTAATTTAGCAGTGTTTCTTGAGAAGTCTGGGCCTGCCTAAATAGGAACATTTACCTATATAACTTAACTATACTTCTGTAATTCCCTATGGGGATGGAAGGAATAAGTGTATCTATGAAGAAAGTTGTAGCTCTGGTAGTAAATTTCTCTGGGTAGACAAACCCTTCAGGTTTTGTCCATAACTTGAAAATTCAGACCTGATATTCATAAGACATAATTGATGAAGTTGCAACACAGAGACAACACAGCTGCTTAACCCTAGGGAAAAAAGCAAAGAGGCCTGTTTGTTACTTGACAATATGTCCCAGCATATAAAATACTACAATCATTTATTTTGGGGTTGTTTTGTGCCCTCTTAATGCTCTGTAGATCTCCATTTTATTTGAATTAGACACTGACTATTTGAATCAAACTCAACAGATTTGAGTTGTTAGACACAACTTCAAGAAGCAGCCTGTGCTCTTCCCTTCTCTGTGATGGAAGGGTTAATAAAGCAACAGGTTTTGCTAGCAGAGGGTTATCAAATATGAGAGGCATTGTACTGTGATCCCAAATGTTACACAGAGATGCTTTGCAGACTCATAGAAATGATCCAATCCATCTTAACTTGCTTGAATTCACATATCCAGAACTGCCTTCAGAGGCTTCCAAACCCATTTCTCTTTTTGTCAGACCATGTAGACACATTGTAACTTCTCTTATTTTTCCTCAGGTGGTGGAACAAATTCCTGCCTGTGCCCAGAACAGAAGGACCTGCATTGCGACCACTCACCACCCATGACCAGCACCATGCACAGTCTCTCTTCTAGTTGCTACCAATGAAAAAATAAAAAGAATTCACCAGCAGTAATGGCAAGACATGAAGCATATTTTAATTTAGCAAATGCACAAACATTGCCATAAAACATCAGTAGCTTGAGGTCTTCTTTAGAAATGAGCTCTCAGAAGGGGAAGGAAAAAAAAAAAAAAGAGCAGTTAGTATCAAAAGGGCGTTGTCTGACCTGCTGGATTTACAGGCTTTATTCCACAGTACATAGGTCCTATTTAGGACTGGGAGTCTTTCAACCTGATCAGTATTCTTGCCTTCAGAAAATAAATACACACTTTTTACATTGAGCTGAATATGAATGTGGCTGCAGACAATTTTTCACCTTTTCACTCAAGTGCTTACTCCCTCTTTTCCTCCTCCATAAAATATGCAACTGAGCAGATTCCCTTGGAAGTAACAGTGACAGATATAATTAATTAGCTGCATAATCTTAAATTGTTGTTCTAGTTTTTATGTTAATTTTTGTAAGAGGAGGTTTAAATCATTAAACTGAACTCTTGGTGCTAAGGACTGCAGTGACGGACCTGATTTGGAAGCACAAATCAAACAAATTAAAATCTGTAATTTTTTTTTTCTGGTTTCAGGCTACATCTCAGCTCTGTTCAAATTTAACTTATTATTTAGTTTTCTAACAATTTTCAGTCCCAATTTAATTGGGTTAAAATCCCAATTTACAGGTGGGTTTTAGAGATTTGCCTTCTATCTCTGGGTACCCCAAATGTTTGCATCCCATGCTTCAGTTTCTCTTTGTGTAAACCTGTATTGCTGCTAACTACTTCAAACTTAAAAGTACCTTAAGAACAAGGGATAGGGAAATACTAATAAGGAGCAAATAGTATAAAAAAATATTTGCTATGATAGTGACATTTTCCAGAGAAGCTCAAGGATTGTGACAAATTTTTATTCATCACAATCTCTTTTTTCTTGATCTGTATTTTCTTTTACACATTTGTAGATAAATTGTAAGTTAATTGACAAAGTGGTTAGCACACATTGTGGCAATATGAAGTAAGTGTAGGTGCACAACCTCAAGGCTATGTTGAGCTTCTTTAAGGGACAATTGGGAAGGAAAATATTTTTTTACTGGTTTTATCAGTCAATTTTCAACATATAACAACATTAAAATTTAGTGGTTTCCTTATGAGTTTCCTTCTGCATATTTCCTGGAAGAAATATCTGTTTACTGGTTCTGATGAAGTGTCCTGCAGATCTAAATGCCCAGAATAGGAAATCTCAACCCATAATAGAAGACTGCTTACTCTCTTAGAGATGCACACAATTCCACAGCTGCCAAGCATATACCAAAATATAAAAAGGTGTTAATAAAATGTGTGTCCTTGAAAAACTGGATAAATCACATGAAAAATAGGCTGTATTTTAAAAATAGTTCTTGAGTTTCAATCTCTTGTGATGCTAAACCCTTCAGTGAACCCAGCTCAATAAAGATCATTTCCAATTATTTGGGAAATGGTAGGGCTTTTGGTTTGCATTTATTTTGTGGCCCATAGAATTATTGAAGTTACATGGAGGAGGAAATGAGAGTGGTAAATCCTTTAACAATCATGGAATGTTATGACTCAGTCATGGGTTAAGAAATTAGAAATGCATTTTCAGATTTCTTTAAGTACTAAACATATTTTAAAAAGTTATGTTTAAATAATTTGTGTATCTTTTTAATGTAGAATAATCTTAGCTGAAATACATAAGTATTGATAACTAAGGCACTTCTAAATGTTCTATGCCAGACATGGCCCACTTCTGAGCTTAGGGTAGAATTATCTCCTAAAAACATTTATGTTGCTGAACATTTATGGTGCTGAGAAGTTATGGTGCTGAACCATAACTCTTTTTAGACTTGCAGGTGGAGTGTCTAAAGCATACCTTCAACTTTCTCAGATACAAATAGGTATCCGGTGCTGACAATTCCTAACCATCAGCAACCTCTGCTTCACTCTCCTTGTTGAAAGGACTGCTTTGCCCCGATACCTAACCTAAATAATCTTTGCTGTTCATTGTCATTTTCTGCTGGGTATTTTCCAGCTGGCACACACCCTTCATGAAGTCTTTTGCCCAAAGCCAAGTTGCATACCCTGGCTGAGGCATTTGCAGTGCTGAGCAGAGCAGAAGGATTATTTGCCATGCTTTGTAATCTCAATTCCTGCCTAGTGTGTGTCAGGAGGATGTTTTGCAACAGCATGGCATTGTTGCAACTGGTGACTCCCTGCTGAGTTTAGTTCCTAGAACTTGTTCTTATTGAATATTGCCTTATTTTTTCAGACAATTTATCCAGTTAGTCAAGGTAATTTTGAATTCTAATCCTGTCCTCCGGCATCCAGCCTTTCTCAACTTGACATTTTCTGGAAGTTTAATAACATGCTCTTCTTCCCATCTAGGTCATTAATGAAAATATTGAATATAACACAGCCAGGGCAAACTCTTGCAGAATTCCATTTATGCATCTGTTTAGATGAGGAATTCATGGCAGAGCAATCAGTAGAAGTTAGTAGGCAGATGCATTTAACTGTTACAATTATCTCTTCTTCTAAGTCAGCACACTTTGACTTGAATGCAAACAATTCAGATTCAAGCTGTACAGTTTAAAAATCCAAATATGATTGCATCTGTTCTCATCTGAGCAGTCTGTTTCACAAGGGACCCATTTCAAAGCTCATTATAGCTAATGAATGGCTCCTGTAAATTTCAGTGGGCCATGAATCAGGGTTGAAAAAAGGCTAAACATGATCCTTCACTGACACTAAAATAAAGTTTTGCAGAAGTCAGCATTTGATTTTTTTTTTAAAAAATATTTTGATTAATTAAACTAACGAGTCAGCAAAACTGGTCAAAAATTTATTTTTCAAAAACTTTGTATTTCCCTCAAATGATCAAGGAATAAATTGAACACATTCCAAATTTATTATGCAAACATCTAAGATAAATTAATAACCCACTCATACCTAATTATCCAAAAAATATCTCAGCATGAGCTGATGGTGGGCCTCATTGAAACAGACCTGTGAGTTCAGAGTCAGCCTCTTCTAGCTCTCACAGAGTTTGAAATGTTAAATATGGATTAAAGTTCCCTACAGCCTCTGGCAGTCAAATAATTTTGCAATTTTGTAGCTGATAGCTTATCTACATAGATGAGCTACAGAGATAGTAAACTCATAGTAGAGGAGTGCTGTGATTACCTTCCAATTATGTACCAGGGAGTCCTTTAAACTAATTTCTGCCTGGAGTACATTTTATTTCCTTTAAAAAAATAAAAGTAGTTAAAGAGTTAATAGTAGCAAGAATTTTACTGTAATCTTTTTGATGATTCCAGAAAATAATCATTTTCATGCCAATAACTAGTTATCATCGCAGTTAAAATTTTGCAGCCTGGAGTAATTTCAGCTGAGTTCATACACAATGACATTTGAAGGATCACAGGACCCTTTCCTTTTTGTATTTATGTTTTCCATACAATTACTTCAGGTGTAACCCCTACCCAAATTCTCCTCTTTCACTAGAGAGAAGTGTCCTTACAACCTTTTTTACCCAGCTCCCAGCTGTAGATCTTCACTAAATACTTCTTACATTTCCCTGCATCATCCTTCAATCCGATTTCACCAGCTTCTAGTGCTATCACTAGATTTTTCATCAGATTCTAGTGCTATCACTAAATTACTAGCTGAGGAATCACACAAGCTGTGTATCTTGAACAAGACAGGGTTTTTTAAAATAACTTCATTTCAAATGAAGGCGGTGAGACCCTGGAATGTTTTGGGTGCCCCATCCCTGGAGGTGTTCAAGGCCAGGTTGGAAATATCTTTGAGCCACCTGGTCTAGTGAGATGGGCCCTTGACAGTGGCAGGGAGCTGGAACTAGGTGATCTTTCATGTCCCTTGCAACACAAACCATTCTATGGTTCTGTGAATCAACACTAGATGTCTGCAACATTCGAATTCAAGTCCTCTGCCCTTACACATTGGAGGCAGACATCACTGCAGTTTTCTATGACTTATTTCCTACTGTTTGGACTATCTTTACAGATCCTTTCCTGCCATATTCCAGCATGCATTTCTGTACCTAATCTTCCACACTGCCCTCAATATGTGCCCTGCTCTCTGCATTTGATGATGAAGACCTATTGCTTTCTCTTTGTGTGAACTTGCTCAAACCAGGGTAGCAGCAAGAGAGCAGTCACTGATGAGCGTAGGGCAGCCCACCAGACACTCTGGGCAGGAGACTGTCCTATAAAAATTTGGAGTGACAAAACAAACTGCAAATCAGACTGTTCTTTCAAGAGGAAAATGGGAGGGAGGATGGAATAGAGGAAAAGGAAGACTATAGTGAGTCATGTCTTCAAATAGACAGATTGTGTTTGTTACAGATAAGCTTATAATATTTCCCCTTTGTATTTTTTACATCAAAACTTCAATAATAATAATAATATTTCAGTAAGTAAAAAGTAATATTTCATCCTACTGGATTTTTTTGTGTTTTTTTGGTTTTTTGGTTTTTTGGGTTTTTTTTACTGTAAGAAAGTTATCTTTCTCTGAATTTCAATTACCTTGATTGTCCTCTTCAGGGTGCCTTATGTGTCAGGTGTTCTGCTCATCCATCACTTTGCTATCTTCTATGGGTGCAAACTGAGAATGTCAGAAGGGTTTTTCTGCCTCTTTGCATCACACTGAATATTTTTGTTGTGTGACGCAGTTTAGTAATTTGGTGGTCCAGCTGGAAATATCTGATTTGTAGTTTGAAATCTGCAAAATCTTAAATCATGCAACAGCTGTGAAACTTCAGCTGGGACAGTCACTCATGTACTCTGCACGAAGACATTGCTGTTCACCTGGGCCCTCCACCCTCTTGTCCTGCTCACTTGTTTTGACTTGTTTCGGGTACTTTAGGAAACAGATTGTGAGTATGCCTATAGGGAAGGTGTTCTGGTTTTTTTGCTAATACTCAAGTAGACACTTGCTGTGATAGTGTTACTTCCACATGAGCTTTGCCAGAGTCTAGTCTATCATCCTACGAAAACATACCATTTATCTTTCAGTAGACAGGACAAGTATTGACCTGAGCACAAGACCTGCAATGCTCACTGAAGTTTCCATACTAACGATAAATCTAATTAGGAATTAGTAAAAATACCTTTTTTGTATGAAAAATATGGGGAGGAAAAAAGTCAATATATTCTTATAGACTCATGTTTTTTAGCTAGCTGTTTCAGCATCTGTTTTTCAGTTTTACTTTCAGGAAGAAAAAATTGGTATTTTTTTGTGGAAAGTGCTGTGAAAATGTGAAAACCTTGTCAAAATGGTTTTGCAAATAAAGCAAACCTGTCTTCTCATAAAATTTACCAGGTTCATAACTTGGTAAGTTATGAAGACAGAGTTTGCTAAATTTAGATTTTATTTTCATCATAACACAGTGTGAAACAATCCGTTTCAGTCAAAAGGCATCATTCCATGATATTTTTTTCAGCTAAACTGGCTGAGATTTGATAGTTGCAAGGAAGGCTTCCCAAGGCAACCATGTGGAAGTGAAAGCTGCCTCTGACAGAATTGTATTACAGGCATATTTGATGATTATGCAACACGCATGTGTGACTGAGCCTTCTCTCCCTCCCTCAGCATGTCACATATTTAGCTAAGAGCCATTTTATGCCTGGAGGCACAACTGCAGTGCCTGTTTTTGTGCCCAGCTGCCCTCCTGAGAGCAGTCATGGTCATCCACCAGCACCCCTTCCTCCTGCTGGTTTAATCAAGTCTCTGACTGTTCAGATTCATTCTGGGGGTCCTAACTCCCTGTCTTGGTAGAGTTCCACAGACAGGAGATTTTATAAGTTTAGATGTATACATTTCCTGTTGAATTTTGAAAGTACCCTGGATATTGCAGTAGTTCATTCAGACTGCAGCATAATGTATGCACATCTCCACTTCTCTTCCACATAAATGTGTACTTCATGCTGCTGCATAGTCTTCCAGTCTTGGAAGAAGTATCAGAGATGCTCCTTACACAGTAGGAAAGAGTTTCTTTTCAACAGCCCTAAATCCATCCTAAACTTACAGCTTCCCACAGCTGCTCTAGTCCTGTGATACAGAATATCATCACAATAGAGGTTTTATACCCCCAACTTCCCACAGGCTACCCAAGCCTGCTCCTGGTGGCAGGATTTGCAGTATGTGAGGTGCCTTCCCATTAAATAAAAGTGAAATCTAAGGTCCTTATGGTCGGGGGAAACCACTGACTTAAGTTTATCAAACAAAAAGTATTCCAGAATTTTTCCATATGCAAAACCAAGTTGTAAGGCAGTATCTCTTAAGAAAAGTGATCTGCAACTCAGTGACTTTAGTTTGCAAGCCTATTTGTACCAGATTCTGAAGTGAATGGTCTTTTGTTAATTAATTAGTTCAAAAGTCTGATTTAAGTGTACTACAATTCCCTTCTGAATTTCCCTTGTTAGAACAATCCATCCCACAGCCTCAGTTACACAGACCAGCTTTACATAATGGGAAAGGTACTTGTCAAATATTAATGCAACCTCAAGAAAACAGGCAGTCTCTAGTCATTCTAGGGACATATTCTTGTATGAGTCAAAAAATGTAAAGGTTATTCTGAGTTCATTAAATACTGTTTTCCAGTGTGCATGTGTGGAAATAAATTTGTCTGTAATTTGAAGTGATTTCTTATGGAAACAATTATTATACAATCAAACCACCAGTCTGCCTCTGTACCTCTCTGCACAGGAATTCTTGTATCTGTTGGCTGATTTGAGGTGCAATTAGCTTATTAAAAATGAAGAAAATTAGCAGCTAAGTAGTGGAGTTTGTTCCTATATCCCAGTTAAAGATAAGGCCAACCTCACACCTTCTTACTAGTTAAAGTATCTCACCAGCCTGGCAGCTTTTGTTACTGCTCCCATTTCAGAAGCAGCTTTCATCAGTATTCACATCTCTGTTGAGATATAGATCTCTTTCTTCTTTGGCACGAATACAAGAGAAACCACACATCATTTGATCTAGGGAGCAAATGTTAAGTTTTGTCAGTGTGCATTGAGCAGATAGATTGTGCCATGGGACAAATGATTGAAATTCTGCTCACTTCTCAGCTTAGGCACCTCTGCTCTGACTACTTGGAAGTCTTGCCTTGCTGGGGCCCAGGCCACTGGTGAGTCCCAGGAAAGGGAGGCACACTGCTGTGACCTTCTTCTCATTAGAAGCACTTTCCTGTAGTCGTGTGGGGAGCTAAATCTTGGTAGTGTGCAGAGAGAATCCTCAAGGCGTGTGAACAGGGTCGAGCTCATAAGGGGTGAGCAGGATAAGACATCAAAATGGCCATACAGAGCCTGAAAGCATGTAGGGACATCCATACCTGGGCACGCAGGGACCTGTACAGTAAGGTGCTTGCTGGGTTTGGCAGCAGCCAAATGTCCAAGTTTTATTTCCTGTTCCTGCTCTGTTCACTGGGTTTCATCTTGCCTTTTTTTTTTTTTTTTTTCCTAGAAAGGAAACATCTTTGCCTACCTTCTCTGCTGGTGCTGTACTCTCTGGAAATGTAGATTATGCCTCAGAAAACAGAAATAACAACCTAGAGAAACCCATGCCATGAGGGGAAGACCACAGCAAGATCAGCCTTGGAACTGACCCAAAACCAAGATCCTTCCTCCTCCCATGTGCTTGTGCCCTAAAGCACATTATCATCAAGGCACAGCCTGATGTGTTATTGTCTCTTCAGCTCTGTCTTCACCCAGTAAAACAGTGTTTGATGAGAATGAAAATTTGTCCAACACAGACTAAACAGAGATTTTATCAGAGAAGTTATTGCAGTTGGGCTAGAAATGACAGCTGACAAAAAAACATAAGGGAAGAATAGCAGGTTTAGTGAAATCATGGTGACTTCTACAAACAGGGGAGATGTGGCTAAGTTATGCACCAAAAGTGTATCTAGTTGATGCAGGTATTCCCTTCTGATCTCTTATGTGCCTGAAGAAACACAGAAACATAAAATATAAAAAAGTATTTTAACAGAAATTTATTGTATTAAGCTTGACTTCAGAAGTGCATTTTCATCTGCCATCAAATGGAAAAATCCACACATGTAATTTTAAATTTATTGCAGCAGATGAAATAATTGTATTTATTGATTGTGTTTGGCCCACAATCAGTAAGTACAATTCACCAACTATTTTACAAAAGGCTGAAATTTTTTCATTCATCTTTAGCTGTTGAATCTCGCTCTCACTCCTTTGCAAGAAAAGTGATGATGTGCATGTTTTCTTGAGGTTTTGGGTCTCTTTTAAAACTTCTGTTAATTCTCCCATGAGCATTTTGACAGCAGGTCAGCAATTATGTTATGAAACAAGCATGTCTTTCTGCCTACAAATGACAAAATCAAAACAAAATAGATAAATCCTATCAGACGAAAATACTTGTTAATTAAGACCATTAACCATGGGAGTTTTTTCATGGTTTTCATCTTTTATTAAGTTTTGATTGAAAGATGTTGAAAGTAAGTAGTCTAAACCTGCAAAATGTGTATTATCTCTAGAAGGCAATATGACTTCTCCTATTGTCCACAATCATTTTGTGTAGTATTACTGCCAACGGGAAATCATTGCCTGCTGTACATTTGAGACTGAAAAATACTGCATCAAGAGGAGGAAAATTTTTTGTTCTGTGTATCTATATTTCAACTTTAATGTATATGTAATAGATTTTTTTACACTCCCTCTCTGATATGCCGTGATGCTGAATGCAATGTACCTTGGAATATTTACCTCACAATAGACTAGAGGATAAAGATGTGAAAACTTAGCATCTTAAAAGTCCATCATCTCTCTTTCCTGACTCATACAGTCAGAAAAACTGTATGTCTGCCACAGCAGACATAAGTGCTAAGTGAAAATTAGCAGGGCCTGACATGAATGCTAGCCAACTTGTGATTTAATGTCTATAAAACATTATGAACTCTTACATACCGTGTTTTGTAACTGAACTCATGTTTCAGTACTCAGTAGCTCTCCAAAACAGAAACAAGATCCACAGCATGACTTTGACATCAATTAAGCTTTTCTCATTTATGAGCAGAAACTCAGGTCAGACTGAATTTTTGTATTTCTGTGTCATAAAGGGAGACTAAAAACAAATATATTGCAGTTACATTTTTAAGGATGTCCTTGATGAGAGAAATTTTTTCAGGATCCAAGTCTTTCAGAATTCACAGGGTTTTGAAAGCTCTTTTTTATTAAAGATATGCTGCTCGCATGTGTTTTCAATTCATTCATTCATTCATTCATTCATTCATTCATTCTTCTAAATATTCTGTTCTTGGCAAAATGGGATGTAAATTTAGTCTGCAGCTGTTCCCACAGGCTGTTGAGTTTAATTGAAAGTAGAAGTGATCCAGTGTCAAAGTGGGCACTAAAACAGAAGTCTGTTGGAAATCTTGAGCTTGGTGCACGAGGCTGATAAACTCCCTGGCTGCTGAGCCAGGGCTGTGTCACTGTTTGTGCGAGTGACACCAGTGCTTTGGAGGGAAGGAGTCCTGCTCTGCACCCCTCTAAAAAGTGAGACCTGTGTTTGTCCTAACACAGAAGATGGCTGTACAGAGTTAGCAGTGTGCTGCTGCATTCAGCACAATTGAAAACTGTGTTTGGCAAGTGTTTTCTCGTTTGGCTTTGTCCTTTCATATGTATATGGATAAGCAAATTAAACCCCATTCTTAGTGTGGTAATGGTCGGACTATACAAAGCAAAGCAAACACACACAGCAGAGAGTGGTGCTGGCCCTTACTGAAGTTACAGGTACCAGCCTATTACCAGGTAGGGATTTCCTCCTTGGGACAGACAGCCTGTTTGCACTGCCCACCTAAACTCTACACTGCCCACCTAAACTCTACATCAAATTTAGTACCCTTCGCTGCTCAGCCGTCCCACTTTATATTTATTTGTCTGGAGAAACCAAAAATCACTACTGGGAAATAAATGTGGTTTGCCTCCTTTACCCTGAGGAAAGAGAGGTTCACAGAACTCACTCGGCAGCTCTGAGAAGGCAGTTGAGTGAAGTTTGGAGGTAATGTTTTTGCAATAGGCAAGATTTGCAAGGATAGGCAGCATCCTCACAACAGGTTGATTGCTGTAATGGGGAAGAAAATCTTCACACCTGTTGCCAGGCATCCATGTCTGACCTTGGAGTATGAGCATGAAAATACCTAAAAACAAAAACCACAGACAAACAAACAAACAAACAAAAATAACCCCACAAAACAAAACCAAAAAGAAAAATCCTAAACGTCGGAAAAGTAGAGGATAGAAGGCAACTAAGGAGTTAAAAATGTAGAGAGCTGTGTAAGAAGGGACAGCAGTGCAAAGGGAAAAATCCCTGCAGTTCTGAGTGTTAAAACATCTTCCTTCGAGTAGTAAAAAATCCGACCGCCTGCTCCTTGCAATGGGAGGCAGGGAAGCCGGCGGCGACATAACTTCAGCACCATATTCGCAGGCCGAAGGGGTTTTTCTTTGCCGGCCGCCTTCCCTTTGAGAGGACACCTTTGCCCGCTGTGCCCATTCCGCTGCACTGTCGCCGTGTCGTTCCGTGTCCCCGCGCCCCGGGAACCGTCGCCAGTGCCTCCCGCTTGCCCTTCCCAAACCGGGTGCCAAAAGGGCTGTAAGAATTTAATAAACTGCTATACATTTTGATATAACAAAAAAAAAAGAAAGAAAAAAAAAAAGCTTTCTAAAACTAAACCCGGGAGCAGCGTTCATTAACTGTGGAGCAATTTTAATTATCAGGAACACACTTTCTGCCTTTCACACGCACAAGTCTGTGAAGAGAACACCTGAGCTACCCTGAAAAGATAAATTTACAAAAATATAGGAAAGTACTTTGGAGAAGACTCGGGACAGAGTTTTCTGCAATAAACTCGAGGAAGAAAAGAAAAAAAAGGAAGGGAAAAAAAAAAAAAAAAGCCGTCTCCGAGCTAGCGTTCAACTACATGAATGAGTTTAGCACCTCAGCCAAAAGCCCTTGTCACCCTGTCACCTCCCCCCCGCCCA